>NC_136804.1:23801089-23983589 GCF_951216825.1 Electrona antarctica | reverse complement strand
ATTATTTTAGCACTTGGTATACCTAGTAAGTACTGTAAGTGACTGCACCTTTCAACAGAACAGAACATGACGAACATCTATGCAAGCGCTCAAAACAAGTACAATTGTTTTGGTGAAAATAAACGTGACATTTTGGTAGTGAATGTGGAAAACTGATTGATTGATTGAATTTTTTATTTCACAGTATGCCGAATGGGTACATTTTAGGGCATTCACTTCTAGTCATTTTTGAGTGGTGCAATCACTCCCTTACGGAGCTCCTATGTGTGTGGCTGCCTGGGTCTGAGCAATATGTGTGTGGATGGCTGGCTGGCTGGCTGCCTGGGTCTGAGCACGAAAACAGCATGGTTGTTTTTCACCACCTGTGCGCAACCTAACACACACACACAAACGCACACGCACATTTTAACTGTATATATGATGATTTCGGGTGTGCCAGTACATTACAGTGACAGTACAGTGACAGTACCTGATCTAGTCAACTAGTACCAACAAGGTTGAATAGTTGAATAGTTGCTTAAAGCCCTAGTACATTTCAAACGAAAGCAAGTCAACACAAAACTGTTACTGTGGACGACATCATGATTAAGCATTACACTGTTTACAACAGGGTCCACCATTTTCAATTCATCAGAACATTTAGAGACGTACAAATGTACACTTCTATAAAAACATCATATAAAGAAAATCTAAAAAGGGCAAAACAAGTAGCCTACAGTATGGGGAAAAAGGGGGTGGGGGGAACTCAGACTTTATTTATAGGGGCCAGTTTCGAATTGCAACCGTACGTAGGTGCTCTTTGAGAGCGGTTTTGAAGGAGTCAAGGGATTCACATGTCTTTGGTAGAGCGTTAGACATTTTAGTGGCATAGGAGCGAAATAAATGTAATCCCTTGTTTGAGCCAAATCTGGGTTGCACATGGTTTGTTGAGCTCCCTCTGGTGTGGACTTTGTTGACATTAAGCAAGTATTTAGACAGGTACATGCAGGGTATCTTGGTGGTGTAGTGAATCTTGTGGACTAGACCCATTGCAAGATGCTGTACTCTGCAACCCTAAGCCATTCCAGCCTATCAAAGTGGGCAGGGGTGAGGTGGGTTCGGGGAGTGAGGCCAAGTAGTAGCCTGACCAGTTTGATTTGAGACTGTGCCTTTTGAGTGTTTTTCAGACATTCGTCAGGACTTGGGAGCTTGAAAATTGGGACAGTCCCGGCACACAAACCGGAACGTCTCGTCGTCACCGTACCCTAACAGTGTGCAACACTCTCATCATGTCTCATATCGTAATGCTCTGAGGTCAGAGGGAGTTAAGCAGCGTACAGAGCTTGCTGGCAGTGCACGGAGCCAGGCACTTTTCCTCGCTAATTGATGCACTTCAGCCGCTCGGCCTTTGAACTGAATACCCGGGTCGTCGACCAGAGAGAAGGCAGATGCCATCAGCACTCACCCCCCTTGCCTTTGAAACCCAAGTCCCCCCCCTCACAGCGCAGGGCCCTGCCACAGCACGAGTGAGGGGAGCCGTCTGTTAACTTAGCTTAACAGACACTTATTCTGTGCTTTGTTTGAGCAGCACTCGCGTAGAGCCCGTCTCTTTGAGGGAGCCAGCCCAGGGAGATTAAGAGTGTTTTCTGTGGCCGATGCTATCGGGACAGAAGGTAGTGGACGTGATACTTGGCTAGCTACAATCTCAGAGCCGCGGTTGGGTCAACAGAGAGGAGCCGTTGTTTGTGTAAGGGCTTCTGTCTCTGTGAGATAGCAAGTGGACGAGACTGGCAGGTCTCAACCTTGTGCAGTAGCACAGAGCACTGTGATTTTTGGGCCTATGTGTCTGTGTGCACAAACTATCTGCTCAGTAATAAATAAGTAATATTAGACAAGAACATAGATAGATATAAACTAGGCGAGAGTATCCCCCTGCAGTGACCTTTCTAGTTTCTACTGATACTAAATAATGCACACTGCACACACTGAAATCTAATTATTATGACATGGGTGGCATGATCTTGTCAGGACTTCAGCAGCAAATACTGTGTTATTAACCACATGAACAATAGCATTATTCTAGGGGCTAGGGCGAACATTCAGCTAAATTATTTTTGGCTAAGACATTGTAGTCTAGATTAGCAGAGCACAAACAGGAACGAATCTAGTATAAGAAATCAAAACTGCACAGAGGTCGAATATTTTCCCACTGCTTTGACATCTCTAACCCTGCGTCTGTATTGAGATATAGTGTCCTGTTTTCCACACATTAGCTATAGCCATAATAGCTAGTCATAGCCCCCTAGCCAACGGGAACACTGGGCCGATGACCCTAAAGGGCGGGAGGTCACGACCCCAGGTGAGACACTGTCATCAGGCCCATGACCGCGGGGTATTTAACCTCTGATTGGCTAAGTCATTTCCCAGGTGTGGCGACGGGGTAATATACAGTGTGTGTCGGTCACGGTGCTTGGAACTTCCTCCTAAAACAGCAAAACAAGTGTGCAGCCTGTCTGGGGTGGGGGGCGGAAGGCTGGTGGTGGGGGAGGAAGAGGTCCACCACGGTTCATGTTCATTATCAGCTCTGTTTATGACCGGGGGGGGGGGGTCCATAAACAGAGCTGATAATGATCATGAACCGTGGTGGACAGTGTCAGCACACCGGCCCCAACCTGATCCACTCCTTTACGGACCGACTCTCAAAGAATGGAGACAGAGCACATGGTGATGATGTACAGTGGTGGGAAAAAAAGTATAGAAATGCTCTGTTACAAGTCAAAGTCTGGAATTCACAATGTGAAAGGAGGGACACCCGCACACTGCCACTTGCTGGGTTCAGAGCATTTTATTAAAGCAACGTTTCGGTCTTGCAACCTTCCTCAGGCTGGAATTCAAAATGTACTTGAGCAAAAAATAGCAGATCTACAAGCTCACAATGCGTCGCATCGCATCACATTGTGAGCTTGTATAGATCGGCCGAAATGTATATGGGTCCGAAGTGGATAAGTAAAAGTATTGGAAATTGGAAACTAGTAGTACTTTAGTTACTTAGTTACTTAGTTACTACTGGCTGTCCACCGCTGATTGTCACTGTACAGTATATGAACATTCTCACATCCAGTAGCTAACATTCCCTTCAGATTCCCTGTACATTTCTACATTTAAGTGGAACGTTCCTCCAGCCTAATCCACAGCATTGTCCTGCATGTTGTTTATATCACGCCGTAAGGCAATCTGCTTTCTCTCTAGAATGGCTAATAACAGCAGCACGTTTGGGTCACGTGGCACAAGAATTCTGGGAGAAGATGGTGTGAATAGCTCATTGGAAATTGCATTCTATAAATAATGTAGTAAAACATTCCAATCATTTCACCAAAGCAAGAGTGTTCTCCTGAGGCAGCCAGAGACCCTGCCTGAACATTGACAAGGCAAAGCAAAACAAAACAAAACAAAACAGAGCAATCCAAAAACTTGAAGGATAAATGCCTTCAGTCAGTAAACAACCCTCTTTTTGCACACAGCAGAGCTTTATTCTCTTTCTTTTGGCGACAAAACACTGCACAATTCGTACTTGAATGTTCTACTGTCTATTCACTATTCACTTCATACCGTTGCTGTCAGGCAGAAAACATTTTCTACACCAACATTTTGCTTTTCTTTTTTCTTTTTTAGAGGAACGCTGGCCCTTCCAATGCATGGCCTTTATAGATGATGTCATACGGCAGCCAAATCTATGGGATTTTTTGTTTGGAGCACTTATGATGTAAACAGTTTGCCAACTAAGTCTATGGACTTTAATGTTTGTTTATGACGACGTAAGACATCACCGATATAAAAAAATACAGTGAGCGCTCCTCACTTCACACAAGTGTGATTATTAGAACTATTTTGTCAATGAATGACATGAACAAGATTCATGGTTAGTTGACTTTGTCTTACTTATTGTAATGGCTCGATGATTGATTCATAATAAGAACAGTCAACGTCTGAATCGTGTCTTACATAGAAAGTACATTTTCAACATGCATATACACTGCAGTAGATACCAGCTATCTATTCCCTGTCTTTTCTCCCATAGGAGTAAGGAGACACATGTTTGACTATAGCCCTGTAGTCAATAGTAGGCTATTGTCAGGGCACAGCACACTTTGACAACTTCATCTAACATTGCCCATTCATCATGATGTAGTCTACTATAAGGTCAATTTTATGCAGCCTACCATGTTTTTTTTTTTTTACCCTGGTGTAGTTTCTGACCTGAAATGGAAAACAAACTACAAAATCAGCCTATAGGGTTTCATCCAGTGTTAATTTTGACAGAAAATTCGGATTTAGTCCTATTTAGTCATCTGAAATTGTTATATCTAAAGGCCTATTCATACTCTTTTTTTGGTGAAGAGGTGACCACCGAAAAACTACAACATAACGTCACGCTGCGGTGGTCACCGCTCACACAACACATCTCTCTGTTTTTACTAACCAGGTGAAGGTTCACCTAAAACTGTAGTATGAATAGTCTTGGTAGACTAAAACCTTAGTCGTCTTTTAGTCTTAAGCCCTATAACGGCCAAGCTACACCAGGCTTTTCTCGCGCGTTTACCCTAAACGCGCGGCCCGCTCGTGCGTTTTCAAAAATAGGACTGGACCTAAATTAAACGCACACGCGGGGGGAAACGCACGCGCGGGGGTAAACACGCGCGTTTTGTGCACGAAAAGCCTGGTGTAGCTTGGCCGTAAGGGTCACCATGCAACTGCTTGGGTCCAAACGGTTGCAAGGAGTTAACGCTAAAACCGTCTCGACACTTTGGTGTGGTTTGGGCCATTGAATTCCATGCGTTGAATCAACGCACGTCAACACTGCAGGGACAACGCTAAAACTGTCTCGACCCTTTGGTGTGGTTAGGACTTTTTTCAACAAAATTAACACTGGTTTCATCCCCCTTTAATTAGTCTCACGTAGCCAGACAACACAATCTCCGAATGCTAGTATATAGTCTGGAACTACACCGAAATCCGAGTAATCTGTCACAAAAATACATTTTAAAATATCTTTAGAGCTTAGAGCTGCTAAGCAGCAAGCTATATGATTCCTATTTATATTAGGATAAATTTGCACGACTGTAAAGACGAAACGGAAGTGGGGAGGAGGCTTCCCTTCCGCTTTATATTTTACTCATGATCAGAGCTTCCATTCTCCACCAGACTGTATGACGGAAGCATTTGAAAATTGCGAGAGGCAACAGTCTGGCAACACGAGAAACATTGGTTCAGTATTCATGCTGCTCGTGCTTTGACTGCACTGCTCACCAAGTGGTTCTGAGAGCCTCTGCACTTTTCCTGCAGTTTGCCCCCCCCCCCCCCCCGGACGCCGCCTCTTTCTGTCCCTCCAGTCTGAACAGAGATTCTCCCTGACAGCTGACAGCATCAGCCCCTTGACACTGACCACAATGCAGCTTGCCCGCTAGCCTTGTGGAGAAGGGACCAGTGTTGATTTCATTGGCTAAAACTACAACGAAAAACGTCCGTGGACTATTTTCAAACTAAGCCATAAAACTATGACTAAATATACTGACAATTTTATCAGCAATTCAAAACTATAGACTAAAATGTTAGGGAGGGATTATAGTGGAGAAGAGATCACTTTATGTTTGGTTGTGCTTGAGTGTTGCGCTCTGAAAATAGCAGATCTACAAGCTCACAACGCATCGCTGCATCAAAGTGTAAAATATTCCATTCCATTCCATCAAGGCCCGACAAAATGCATTTTCGTCGACAAAATCAACTGTAGATTTAGTTGACCAAAATCATATGATATTTAGTCGACTAAAACTAGACTAACAGATTTCAGGTAACTAAAATATGACTAAAACAGTAAAACTAAATGAAAATTTGCTGTCAAAATCAACACTGGAAGGGTTGTTGCTGCATAAGACTCTGTTCTGTCTTAGTCGCACGTCTTGTGTGTCTCGCATTTGAGTTTAATCAAAATGCAATGAACAAAACCAATTAGCGTCTAAAGCAAGAGTAGTTCATTCTGAACACGTACTCTATTGCTCTGGTAGTAAAATAAATCATCTCAACTCGTGCATTTATAATATGCCCTAACATGCCCATATAATGTGGATATGGTGGTGAAAGCAAGGCACGCCTGTTGATTTACATGGTAATCATGGAATGCAAATTCGATTCCAACATCAATCCCAAAACACATTCAGAAGCCATCAGAGGCTCGCACACATGAATGAAAGTATCTCCTTGTTGCATCCATGAACACGCTTGTTGCATCCATGAGCACTCCATGCGCACGCGCACACGCACACGCGCACACACACACACACACACACACACACACACACACACACACACACACACACACACACACACACACACACACACACACACACACACACACACACACACACACACACACACACACACACACACACACACACACACACACACACCTACTACCCACTGCTGCCCACTGCTGTAAATTGTATGGTACACTACTTATGACTAAACAATCAATTACAATGTGCCTGTGCCCAACGTGTCCCTCCAGGCTATGGGAGTGGTGTCACTTACAAATGTGCATGCAGCCATCCCTTCTGAATGTCACAAAACGGACTATGTAGAGGCCTTAAGTTGTAAACACAGCTCTTTGCAAGCTGTTTTTACAGACAGTGCACTTGTAAAATACCCTACAATCACCAACGTTTTTGGGCTGCCCGTTATCTCGTAGCGTGTTCCAGGGTCCCTGTATTTGTCCAGCTCTGGATCCTCTGAATCATTCAGCACCCCTGACCCCCCCAAATAGAACCCAAGTTCTGTCTGACCTTCATGTATTGTGACGGTGTCTTGGGAACTATGTGCTATGTGGTATCATCGCCATGCACTTCAACAAGTGACACCGAGACACAAGTTCAGCATTAATACAGCTTCTCAATCGCGACACATTCTCAAAGGTTATGTGAAATGGGACCTTGGCAAGACGCTGGGAGTAAGCAACACACAGTTGCACTAAAGAGGAATTCCCTTGGTCATAGCCAGACGCATTTCCCTGGGGCACGTTGGATTATAGGAGCAGTACCATAAATATCAGTTCACTTACAGAGGTGAGCACATTTACAGTGTGTTTGATACTGTACAGTGACAACTTTGACAAGCACCGCACTGACTCGCTGGATCCCTATAGACGAATTTCGCAGAAGGGTGCCCTGAGGGGTAATCCATGGAGCAGGTGCTCCGTAGGCCAGGTGTAGCTAATCAGTGCTGCTGCGCTTAATGGTACACCTCAGTAATGGCTGCACCCAGGCAAGCCTCTGTGCATTTGTCTATAGAGAGCACGTGAATGACAAGTACCTCCTAAATAAAAAGGGGCGTGTCATGTTTAAAGATGGAGTTTTGTATGTCTCTATCTACATTCCTCTAATAGACCCCCAGGTGTGGTTAGAATATTGAAATATGTCTTCCCTGTGTATCTTTGGTTTCGCCTTTGAGTCAAAAGGCCCAATCAAAATGACAGTGATATAGTGACATCACAATATCATCCCTTCCCCTTTATCATACAACAGCTGTGGGTGCGGCTTCAGTTCAGATGGATCACCACTCATCACCACCCACCAGGCAAACCAGGCATACTTACAAAACAGGCATACTGGTGGGTGTTATAAGAAATGAAAAAATCGGCACACCAATTCAGGCTCCCAAGTTTCTTTACTTTTAATCAGGTAACGTTTCGGGCCGCAGCCCTTCCTCAGACCTTCCAGCATAATATTCTGACCTTGTTTATGGTGAGAAGCCTACTTGTTGTATTTCACAACGCTTAATAAATCCCATTTTGGTGAACTGAAAGAGCTCTAGCACTGTGCACTAAACACTCAAACACCAACTTTATACACTTGATGCAGATCTAATAAGTAGGGGCCATCACAATCAAAATGGCGCTGGTAGGCCAGTAGGGCTACCGTGACGTCAGCCTTGCATTCCCTATTGTAAAGTCCCCAGTCATTTACGGATTAAGCGACTGGCAAATGATTGTGTAGATCGTATCATATTTTACAGATGCCTTGATTAGTGATCTCACGTTGACTCATAGCAGCATTTCAAACAATGTGACATGAGAAGCACCCTTCCACAACAATGTAATTAGAGCTGGGGGTGAGAGAGAGATAGAGGGACATCCATAGGGTAATAATGGATGGTTGCTGGTTGTACAACAGCAAAGTGCTCCCTCAAAACAGTGGTCATGCACAGCAGTTTTCATAGATTCAATATGAATAGCTGTGTTAATGTGTTTTCAAGGTCTATTTGAATGAAATTAAAGATATAACCCAAGTTGCACTTTCCATACTCTTTCCATACTCTCTCACCAGTGAGCTTATACATGGATGGATGTGGAGGGAGGGACGGACGGACGGACGGACGGACGGACGGACGGACAGACAGACAGACCAATCATAAGTATTTTGTACTAAAGCTGGACTGGCCAGTTTAGCATAAAGTATACACAATTAGTAGTAAGTAAGCCATACAGTATGTTCTATTACTGTATTTCTGTGCTTTGAAAAAATTGTCTCTCAATAGGGACGATGCTGGTTGAGGAAACGTTGGATAAAGAGCAAGTAGGAAAGTTTGGGCAAGTCATCAAGATAAGATACTGATCCATGTGATTTAAACCAGTGGTTCTCAACCAGTGGTCCGGGGACCACCAGTGGTCCTTGAGGGGGTTTCTGGTGGTCCCCAGCTAAATGATGGAGTTGGTAACCAAATGGATTTTGATATTTATTAGATCTTTAACTCTTGTAAAATGGAACAGTTTTAATGGTTTAATTTTTACGCTCTTTTACGCTCACATCAATATAACATGGAATTGTGGACAAAATCTCATCCAACAATAACGGAATATTCTATGTTTTGGGTCTGAGAGGCTAATTGTCATCAAGTGGTGGTCCATGGCTCAAATGCTGAATAAATAATGGACCTTGATGTGAGAAGGGTTGAAAACCACTGATTTAAACAGTAGGCCTACTGAAAATCAAATAAAAAATGTACCATGTACTGTAGCGGCATTTTAACTCTGTAGGTTTAATGTAACTGTAGCATATATAGGTTGTAGTACCGTGTGTCTCAATTTCAACATGATGCTGGCATTTAGAGCACCTGTCACAAGATACACTATGAAGTGACATTTTCATGTTCTACTAGAGGCCTAGTGTATTTATTTCCTACGCAGACTTTGTTGCAAACTTTGAGGACCATTGAAAAAAGAAGCCTCCTTGCACTGCCTCGGCCAAAGTGCGGGATAGAGTTTCACATTCTATATATAAGCCTGGTAGCTTGTGTCACAGGGTTATTTAAATGCCAGAGTCACACTGTCAAAACATAGCCCGCACAACGGTACAACAATATGATGGACCTTTTTGAGACCAGCACTTGTCTTTTTAACGATTTGCGTTATCTGGACGCCGGCGATCATGGATCATTACAACATTTGGACATGGCGGAGGTGTCCCCTTTGTATGCGGGGAATGGCAGTCCGTTGTCGTCCGGGCAGGACAACATTCCTTCCGAGACCGGGGGCGAGAGCAGTGGAGAGGAGCATGTCCTGGCCCCGCCGGGTCTCCAGCCACACTGTGAGGGACAATGCCTCATCTGGGCCTGCAAGATCTGCAAGAGGAAGTCCGCTCCGACGGACAGGCGGAAGGCCGCCACCCTCCGGGAGAGGCGACGGCTCAAGAAGATCAACGAGGCGTTCGACGCGCTAAAGAAAAAGACCGTGCCCAATCCGAACCAGAGGCTACCCAAGGTGGAGATTTTACGCAGCGCGATAAACTACATTGAGAAATTACAGGACCTGTTGCAAACGCTGGACGATCAGGAGAAAACGCCGCAAAATGGTTCACACACTTTTAACGTCAAAGGACAAAATGTAAGCTCTGTACAAAACTTTGCCTAAACACTAACATTGCCTTTGCGCATGAAAGTCACGTGGCTGAAATTGACATTGTAGCCTACTGTACATACTGTATAGGCCTGTCACAATTATTACATCATTGTCTAATCACAATAATTTGAGATAATCGCAATTATTCTTGCATAATCGTCAATCGTTTCCACGTTTAAAAATTTCCAAAAATAGCGGAAATAGTTGATCTACAAGCTTACAACACGTCACTTCGTAGATCAACTATTTCATACAATAGTATAAAATTATTACATTGTTATTCGTGTGAAAATGTATCGTCAACTTAAATGTGTAATCACAGTAACAGTCATAATGTACATAGATCCATAGCTATGTTACCTTTAACGTTATTTTGTATAGGCCTATGTGTTGAATACAAAAACAAACCCTAAAAACTAAAGGATTAATAGATATGTATATCTGTACAGGGCAATAAGGACTATCACTGGGAAAAGACCTGTCAATCCTGGCAGACATCCGCTGATCATTCCAATACACCAGTGATGAATCCGAGAGATCAAGGTCGATGCCAAAGCAAAATGGATCAGGAACCCACGCATAACTTCAGTCTGGTGGTCCGAACTATATGAACTCACCTGTGGTCTGTTTATCTCCTTCTGTTCCAGGTACCAACGAGTCTTCGGCCTCCACTAGCTTACTGCGGCTGTCATCGATCGTCGACAGCATCTCGAATGAAGACAAGACAAATTTCAATGACGAGGTCTCGGAAAATTGATTTTGCTTTTCTTTTCTTTTTTTTCCCGGTTTATATTGAACAAACGTGCTTTCGGTATTTCACATTTCCATTGTTTTCCAAGTTATTTCCAATTGATACAGTCATTCTTTTTGTTATGTATTTGTTTGTATAAGAGTAACAATATTGACCTTATTTATACAGATGAATAACTGATGTAGATTCTTTTAAGATAAGATTGAGATTTAGGTGTCATAGAACATTAGTGATATGAGTGGTGGAAACTGGAAAGACATTTTCAATACTTTTACTTCTGCTCCACTACATCTCAGAGGCAAATATTGTACTTTTACTTCACTACAAGTATTTGAAACTTTAGTTAGAAGTTATTTTGTAGATTTTGTTTATTATTACAAAACCCACTTTTCTATATACATTTTGGCCATTTGAAAATAGCTGATCTACACGCTCTGTGAGTGTGTAGATCTGCTATTTTCAAAAGATTTGTATACATTTGAAAACGTGTGTAATGGGACATTGTTCTTAATGGGTACTTTTGGTACAATTTGATGCCTTTGTACTTTAACTCAAGTACATTTTTAATTCAGAGTTTTACTTGTAAGTTACTCTGTTACAAGTTGTAACACAGTATTTCTATATTGCAGTATACTTTAAAACATTTGAGTACTTTTCCCACCACTGACTGAATGAAACATAGGATGGGTACAGTTAGGATTGGCCAAACCAAGATAGATAAAAACATAATAATAAAGATAAAATAAAATAGCCTACTGAACTGCTGACCCTAGATATCTGTACTGGATATCTCAATGAGTGAACGTATATGTACGATCGTATATGTACATGTACGATCTATGTCGATCAATATAAATGTACAGTGAATATACAAATTAATACATATCGCTATACATCTATTGCCAATGAATAGGCCTTTATGATGAATGAATACATGTACTGTTTATAACGTTGTCATATTTTAAGAACTTAATTTATTTTGTATTCAAAAGCAGATGTACTGACCATCAAAAAAAGCAAGTATTGTAGCCTATATAATATCTACATGAGATGACCAACTAATAAATTGCTATTTTTGCAATTGATTCTAAGGATAACCTTTTACTTTGCTTCATTGGTTTATTTGGACGGGACAGAGTATATTAATGAAAATTACATAAAAATTTAGCGTAAATACACCAGGTTTAGCAGAGATGCTAAAGATGAGAGGACAGCATACAAAAACATAATACATTTCTAACACAGTAAAAAGAGAAAATAAGTTGAGAGAAATAAGAAAAGATTAAAACTATTGCTAGGGTAGTGGACTGAGAGTCATACGTGATCACAAGACCCCTGTTAACCCCTGTTTCAATTGTCCACACTGAGGGGATCTCCCTCAGTGTGACAGGGAGCTCTTTTATAGTAGACAACCTTTGATGGAAAGAACATTTTTACTTTCTGCCATAGACCTCACAGTCACTAACTCTTGACACTAATTTTCGGAGAATATTTTCCCAAAAGGTATTTTAAAAATCCCACCAATGTGAAGTGAGTGGTGGCTTTGGAGTCAAGCACAGTTGTTGACTTAAGAGAATGTTCGACCTCTGGATGTAACGCAAAAATCTAAATCAGTACTCAGACATATGGACATACGGACAGACAGACAGACAGACAGACAGACAGACAGACAGACAGACAGACAGACAGACAGACAGACATAGCTGTGTATAGGAGACAGTGTTCCACCGCAGTTGTAGTTCACAGTGTGAAGCTCAACAGTGCCACTGTAGGTCACCCAGGGGTATTGCTGTACTCGGGCATAAAAATCACATACGGACTCAGACATACGGACATACACACGGACAGACACACATAGCTGCGAATAGGAGACGGTGTGCCACCGCTCAACAAACCAGCTTGACTGTGCCCCCCCCCCCCCCCATTAAGCCCATGTCCAGACCCTGTGTGATATACCAAGATCAAGCACCTTATTACCGACGGGTCATTTGACCATGGGAATGCCGCTTCAAACTAAACACACACACGGCCTACCAGTTCCCCATGCAGCGTTCACGGGTATTAGAGCTTCATAAAACCCCCACGGGCCCCGAAATAGCCGCTGCCGCCTGCCCAGACGCTCTCTTTGTTCCAACTGGCAGTGGTGGAAAGTAACTGGGTACATTTACTTAAGTACAATTTTGAGGTATTTGTACTTTACTTGAAATCTCCACTACTGTTACTTCTACTCCACTACATCCCAGAGGCAAATATCGTACTTTTACTCCACTACATTTATTCGAAAAAATAGTTACTAGTTACTTTGATTATTATTGAGAAAACATACATTAACCACTTCAAAACAGCAGATCTACAAGCTCACAATGCGTTGCGATGCGACGCATTGTGAGCTTGTAGATCTGCTATTTTCAAACGTTTTTAATAATACATTTGAAAACTTGAAACGAATCATTCTGCACAAATGAGTAGTAAAGTACATTTTGAATTCCGGACTTGTAACGAAGTAGTTCTACATCGCAGTATTGGTACTTTTACTTAAGTAAAAAAAAATGTGAGTACTTTATCCATGCACTGCCAACTGGCATACGGCTACCACTCTCACCCACAACAGTAACTCAAGTCACTTCCAAACACGGAGGCCTGGCTATGCTATCGTATGTGTTTGGGACATGGAAACTTGGTCCAAACACGGAGGCCTGGCTATGCTATCGTATGTGTTTGGGACATGGAAACTTGGTCAGTGGGCGATGGGTGCAAAGCTCGCGGGGATAATGAAGCTATCCGGCCCATTAGGGGCCTTAATTCATGATCACTTTGTCTCGTCGCCACCACGTGTCTAAACGCTTACACATGCCGTCTATCAAAATGCCAGCGTGATGTGTTGATGCTAACTGTGTGGAAATTCATCAGGCTTTGTTTGTCACGCATCGACTTGAGAGAGAGGGTGCGCTTTGTTTATGGTCCTGGTGCGTTACTGTTGTGCTAACCTAACCCTGCAGTCGGGAGCGAAGAGTGGACGCTTTCTCTCTTTAGATCTCCATAGATGACATAATGCCCTGGATGACCTCTGGGGTACTGCCCCATCCCTCAGGCCTTCAGACACACAAACGGAGGTTGCGCGCACGCACGCGCGCACACACGCACGCACACACACACCCACCCACACACACACACGCTAAATGCACACGAAAGTATCTTGAGCAGAATTTCAAGATTCATTAACATAGCTTTAGGTTATTTCAATGCATAACTATATTCTACCTTTCTCAAAATCCCACAGTCAGAATTTATGTATATGATTTAACCCATTTAGACTTGAGGTCTATTCTAAAAACGCTTTCTGAAAAACTTCAAAAATGGGTTCCCGTCATGAAAGGTGAAAACCCCAAAAGGGGTTCCCGTCCACAATAATGGGTTGTGAAGTGTCAGGAATAGTTTGGGAATATTATGGCTCACTTCAAAGTAATGTGTCTTACACCTAATATCGCATCATCTATATAGATGATGCAATAATGTTTCTGTCTGGTTTCTATAGAAACCAGACAGAAACATGATAGCCAAACAGTAATGTGAGTTGGGACTCTGTGACCCAACAAGCACCTTGTCTGTTTCACATTCTCTCTATACCACAAAGTGTAGGGGGGATTCATTTTACCAAAATTATAGCATATCAGATGAATTATCACACCAGGGAGAAATAGCTATTTCCGTCAAATTGTTTGCGTCTGTTATTTCAATGTTTGTGTTTTCTACATTTTATTAAATACTAAGTGAGGTGTTTTACACAATGTAGGTAAATGTACTTGGGAAAGCCTATACGGTAGTTAGATGCAATGTGCTATAGTAAAAAACAAGTCATACAGTCAGATTTTATTGTTGACTGTTTGAAATTCCATGACTTCATTTCATAGAGATCTTGGTGACAATGATGACTCCATTTAATTGATTACAATGAATGCGGCTGTAATTGGCCCGGGTTTAAAAGATGAAAGTTGATGAAGCTGAGGGTTTTATAAGAGGGGATAAGCAGAGAGGCAGACTGCCTTGATTTATCAAAACTTTCCTCAAATGTTCTGCTAAAAAAGGATTTGCTGCAAACCGTGTATAGTTGGCGCAGAACACCTCAATGCACTGCCAGACAAGTGGTGTTGCCAATCAAAGGCTCTTCTTGTCACCAGTAGTGGAAAGTAACTAAGTACATTTACTTAAGTACTGTACTTACTTGAGTATTTCCAATTTCCAATACTTTTACTTTGATCTACTCCACTACATCTCAGATCCAAATACCGGTCGGTATTGTAGGCTACTTTTACTCCGCTATATATTTGACAGCTTTTAGTTTAGTTATTTTGTAGGTTTGGATTATTATTACAAAACATACATTTCCCACTTCAGCGTCTCGGCCATTTGAAAATAGCCGATCTACAAGCTCACAAGGCGCAGCATAGCAATGCGTTGCTTGCAAGATCTACTATTTTCCAAAGATTTGTAGGCCTATACATTTGAAAACTTGAAATGAGACATTCTGCATAAAGAAACTTTCTACTTTTGGTAGCCTACTTTAAGTAGGCCTACATTTTGACATAATACTTTTGAACTTTTACTCATTGGCAAATTTTGAATTCCAGACTTTGGCCTCACTCAGGCCTTTACTGCATTGCTGTATGCTTGTTGGATGAATGTTGTGTAGTGTCATGGCCGCCCCAATGCATTTCCAATGGAAGTCACATGGTTTGTAGTCCACATTTTGGACTACAAGCTGTTGTATGGCTTTCGGCTGTGTTTCGACTGCGCCCCTCCCCCTCATACAACACAAATGTTGTGTCAAACCATGTGACTCCCATTGGAAATGCATTGGGGCGGCCATGACACTACACAACATTCATCCAACAAGCATACAGCAATGCAGTAAAGGTCTGAGTGAGGCCTTTAACAGAGCATTTCTACATTGCAGTAGGCCTGCCCTATTGCTACTTTTACTTACGTAAAAAATGGAGTACTTTCTGCACCACTGCTTGTCAAGTGCAATAAGCTTATTCTCCTGTTACTGTAAGACAGTCTGTAGAACTTGATGGTCACATGGGAAGAAAATGTTCTGGCATGTTCTGGCATCTGGCATATTATCATTATACTTATTACTGATTATTACTGACTAATGCAGCATAATGTACTATTAGGCTATTGGCAAGAAGAGAACAGTTTATTCTAAAATATCGTAGACTAAAAGTATTCCTCCAGATGGGCTGTTAGAGCTTAATCCGTTTTATGGGAATATAAATGATAAATTGGTCACACTGGCAGAGTGGCTCCAAATCACCAGCATCAAATCAAAGCATGAGCAGTTTAGAAGAAATAAGGCTTTCAGGCGTGAGTAGTCCGACATAAAAGGCAAGGCCACCCCTTGCCCTACACTTAACTCTGGCTCTGACCCTTGAGAACAACTCTACAACAGAGACGGGAAAAAAAGACTCAACAGTTCCCAACAGACACCGTGAATCACAGTAGGACTACCAGTTCAGTCTGTGCGCAAAAAGCACCGACATAAACACCGTCCGCATGTGTTTGGGTAATCAAACTCAAGGCTCAATTAGCAATCGGTTGTTTTGCCAGGGTTTGTCGTTGTCGATGTTTGTTACTCACAGTCTAAAGCCTTTGATCTCTCCTCCGACAACAACTACATGCACCACCCAAGCAGTCTTCCTCAGCTGTGCCGTGCGTAAACTCCGAAGGCAATTCAGCGGCAGCAGCAGGTATATGGGGCTGTTTTCTTAGGTGCGCGACGTTCCCAGAGAGAGAGAGAGATGAGGAGGTCTGCCAAATGTTTTGACATTTGACACATTGTGAGAGAGATCTGCATTGTATCCTTGTAGCTGTCAGCAACACCGTTTGACGCGGACAACGTGGGCCATTCCCTTTGGACATGTTGGTACATGTTGTACAATTTGGCTAGATTCAAATGCTTTGTATCAAATCAATGTTGTATTATAGTACGTAAACAATCAATGTATCATGACCAAAATCACATTTTGGGCTTGGATCAGGCTTAAATTAGTTTGACTATCTATCCCCAAGTTACCCCAACTGTAGTGTCCTGTCCTGAATATAAAATATTAAGTGCATGAGTAGACTCCATATATTTATCAGAATGTGGGCTGTGGGGGCAAAAGGGGTCGCGAAATTGTTGCTTGCTTAGTGTTAATTACGGGTTTAATGAGCTAACAGGGGCACCTCCTCCTGTATGGCACCTTCAATGATGGGTTATAGGGGTGTTTAGCTTTAGAGTGTTACCGCTGTAATGTGACTTCACCACTGGGTCTGAAATGTTACACCTTCCTTTGCAGCTGGGCTGCATCTGCAACGCTGTTTGTCTCCACCATAAAATTGACCCGCATACTCTTACACAGTCGCACTCTTTTTCCCTCCTACATTTTGACAAAACAAAACAAACCTCCCATAAAATGTCACAACATTAGAGCTGTTATTGAAACATATTATCTAGTATTAAGTCGACTCATTGTCATTCTTAACAGCTCACACTTTCTTGCCATTTGAAGGCCATATGGTTTTAAATGCATTGATATCATTCACTAAATTTGATATAGTGCAAGAAGGGCCATTTTCTGTTTGAAAGCAGTGACGGCCATCAAGCCTCTTAAAGCATTCCGAAGCATATTTTCCTCATCGTGGCCTTGCAGCAGAGCAGGGTTAGGTTAGTGCCATTGGAAGGAGAGTGTGGTGATGAGTGGGAAAACACCAGTAAGTGCAGATGTGGGAAACTCTGCAGGGTACTAAGGGGGTGTTGGGGGGGGTGGGGGTGGAGTGGGTTGGGGATCGGGCAGGGAGGGAGCTGAACTAACCCCTGCCTGCCTGCCTTCCAGGATGGGCCAATGGGCCATGGTAATTAGATCTGGCCAATGTAGGCCTTGGGCTCAGGCCTCGGGGCATATAAGGGGGGTCCCCTATTGGCAACAGCCCCCTCATATCACTCAGAGGTCTTCTCTCTCGCCCCTCGCTGCTCTGTCCATAGCACTTCATCCGTTCTTGCGTTCATTCGTCCAGCTTATCCATCGCGGCAGAGGAGAAACCATGGACGTCTTCTCCCCGTCTCAGATCTTCTACGACTCCTCTCCGGAGGGCTTGGAGTTCGGCACCTCCGGCGCCTCGGAGCTGGCTTGCAGCTCCGAAGAGGACGAGCACGTGCGTGTCCCCGGGGCCCACCCCCACCAGCCGGGACACTGCCTCCAGTGGGCCTGCAAGGCCTGCAAGCGCAAGTCCAGCACGGTGGACCGGCGGCGGGCCGCCACCATGCGCGAGCGCCGGCGCCTCAAAAAGGTCAACCACGCGTTCGAGGCGCTGCGCCGCTGCACCTCGGCCAACCCCGGCCAGCGGCTGCCCAAGGTGGAGATCCTGCGGAACGCCATACAGTACATTGAGAGCCTGCAGGAGCTGCTCCAGGAGCAGGTGGAGAGCTACTACACCAGCCTCCCCAGGGCGGGCTGCAGCGGCTCCGAGCCCGGGAGCCCCTCGTCCAGTTGCTCTGACAGCATGGTGAGACCCCCTCTCTCTCTCGTCTCAGAAGTACTCAAATGTTTTACTTAAGTATAAAGTATCAATACTGCAATGTAGACAGACATACTCTGTTACAAGTAGGAGTCCGGAATTCAAAATTGACTTGAGTAAAAGTGCAAAAGTATATTGGCATCATAAAGTACCAAAAGTAAACCACTATGCAGTCTCATTTCAAGTTTTCAATGTATAACAATCTTTTGAAAATAGCTGATCTACAAGCTCGAGCTTGTAGATCAGCTATTTTCAAATAGCTGATCTACTCTCATCCACATATGCTGTACTCTGTTCATCCTCTCACACAATGTGCAATGTGTACACAATTTGTGTCACGCACCAAAAATAGCCAATCTACAAGATCACAACAACGCGTCGTCGTGCAGCCTGTGAGCTTGTAGAGTTTCTATTTTTGATGTGCGACACTGGAACTCAACTACTGTAAGTATTGATCAGGCTAAACAACTATGATTCATTTGTATGCCCGATCCTACTAGAGTTAGACAGACAGCCTAATACCGTCACCTCAGAGAAAGGAAGTCTCTAGGCCCCATTTAGACTGCAGTCACATCTAGTCAAATTCAAATCTTATTTATTTCTCAAATCTGATATTTTTGCCCGACCGTTCACACTGCATTTGCAAGTGACCAGATCAGATCTGTCACAGATCTGTGTGTTCAGACTGGCAAGCCAAATCCAGCCTGAATCAGATCTGTGCCTCTGTGCCACATGAAGATTGGAATCCGATTTGTTTAAAATAAGTCGCATCAGACTTAAGACTGAAATCAGATTTGAATTGGATTTGAAACCACCTTTGAATGTGTCTCAAGTCACATTTGTAAAAATCGGATTCCATGTGACTTGTTTGTGTAGACTTATTTAAACAAATCGGATTCCAATCTGGATGTTGCACAGATCTGATTCAGGCTGGATTTGGATGCCAGTGTAAATGGAGCCTAAGTCTGTCGCCTGGTAGACAGTACTGTACATCTGCTCCAGATCCAGCATCAGCCCAGAAGATACAATATTTTTTGATTAGTCTGTTCCCGGGATGCAGACTGTGAAATTAAACCGGCGCAATGTCACAAGGTTTCTTTTATTTGATTTTAAATGGAGTCAGCTCATTTCTAATTTACAAACGTAATCAAATAAGCTCTCTTTGATCGCATCGCCCCCCCAGACCTCAATTACCATGCTCTTTCATGCATATCCTCTCCCTTAAGCACTTTCAAACAAACTAAATCTATATTTCCCCAGTTTCCTGTCTGATCTGAGATGAAACTATCTAGCCAGATATGATGTCGTTGCTGTCGGGAGGAAACCACTTAACTCCATTTGTGAGGCTTTTGATTTTTGTCTCTTCTTTCTTTTCTTTTTGTTTGCATAAATCAGTGCTATTGAACACCGATTATGTCTGTGTGTTGTTTCGAAAATATTGAACCAATGAAAAGTAGTAAAAAGCGCTTGGGACAAATCCTCTTAACTCCATTGGACCCTCAAACTGTCTGCTAAAACAACTAACTCCACCACCTCTCCCCCTCTCATGGACGTAATTGACTACTATATAAGTCGCAACACCAACTTTGACGAGGCAGTATTGCTTTGTTTTCAAAACATAAGGTTTTCTTCATTTCCTGAACATTGAACATGAACATTTTGGAGTTAAGTGGTTTCTTCCCGACAGCAGAGACATGTTTGTTGTTATTGTTGTTATTGGTCAGTCAGGAAACTGTTCTCATGAACAACACATTTAGGTAACAATCAACTAATACAAGACACTGTAAAATCCTGAGTAATAATTGATATAATTATGTATAAATGTAGTGTATAAATGCTCAGACAGAGAGCTAGATTAACAGTCCAGATTTTGCAGGGCAGGGCTTGTGATGGCGGACGGATGGTGTGTTAGTGGCGGCTTTCCCACCACCGGACACTTTATAGCCCTAATAAACCCTAACTAAATCCACCTTAAAAAAACTGGGGTGCTTTTCTGCATTCCATCCTGACTGCATGTTCTACACCGCTGCCAGAATTTTCTGCAGATTTACTAGGAGAGAGTGTCATCTTGCACAAACTGGTGTTGCTTCCACTGACACAATCGATTG
Source organism: Electrona antarctica (assembly GCF_951216825.1). NCBI lineage: Eukaryota > Metazoa > Chordata > Actinopteri > Myctophiformes > Myctophidae > Electrona > Electrona antarctica. Next base: position 23,963,245 of record NC_136804.1, on the reverse strand, counting down.
GCCACGCTTGGAACAGAGCAGAACGGAGCAGAACAGAACAGCGGCATGCTAGTATATGGGAGTGTATATGGCTGCCTTTCTGTCTCCAAGGTAGATGATGTGAAAATAACCACTTAGGTCCCGTTTTACACTTCGTCGTACAATTGTGTCACGCGGCGGAAATAATCGATCTTCGCAACGTGCCATACATGATGCGACGCTATATGAGCTTGTAGATTGTAGATCTTGAAATATAAAAGGTTTGCCTAATTAATACGACATGCCCAAAACAGAAATACCAGCTTGAAAGTGGAAATAACCCTCTAGCCCGGTGGTTCCCATCAAATGTTTTAGCTGAAGAGACCCAAAGAGACATGAGACATTTGCCCGGGACACAAACTAGTGAAAATAGCAGCTGTATGTAGCACTTTTGTTTTCTAATTTATGGAATTTCTTCGATTTGTCTTTGGTTTCTTCATGAAATTACCGGTGTGTGTGTGTGTGTGGGGGGGGGGGGGAATCATTGCATTTTGTTTTTAATTCATTATTTATTTTTTGCTTTTTTTGGGAGTGTTTCTTTTATTATGTTTTGAAATAATATTTTTTTTAAATGTAGGAAACAAAAAATGAACAAAGGGACCCATACAAAATTTGTCCACGACCCACAAATGGGTAACCACTGTTTGGGAATCCCCGGTACTGAGGATGTCTGTGTGAAATACCATGAATTCTATTTCAAATGAAAGCTTCTGCCTATCCGTTTTCTTTTTGTTTGTTTTTAAGCATGCACAAGGACAAATCATGCTTTTATTTTGTATTCATGTCTTTCCTTGCTTGTTTGTTTGAATGTACTTATATTGTTGTGATTTGTCTTTTCCTTCAAGGCTGACTGCAACAGTCCTGTGTGGCCTCAGCTGAATAACTGCTACAGCAACAGCTACGCTTACTCTAAGAATGGTGAGTACCGTATGAGTGAATTAATTTGTATACATTCACACACAGGCATAGTGGGATATATTAACACCGAAAGTACAACGTACACAATACAAGAAAGGACATTTAGGTTTTGCCACGAGAGACAGAAATGTGTCATTAATACTTCTATTGTGTAAAGTAATCCTGATCAATGTTGGTGCTTAGCTTAGCTTGTATTTACAGTGCATTTTTTCTAATGCTCCAGGGTTATTTTGGACTGAATTCAGAGGTAATCACTTTCAAGAATTGAAAGCCCTAAAAATATATATTATTATTTTCAAAATGTTCGAAATTTCAAAATATAATGCAATAAAAACATTATTTTTGCGATTCGACGTACGACAAAGTATATAGTAGGGCATAAGTGATTAAATGAGCATTCAGGACTTTGCCATGGTTATTTATTGAAATCATGAACGTTGAAGCTGACCCTAACCAGTGGTGGAAAAGTAAAGTACAATTTTGAGGTATTTGTACTTACAATACTTTTACTTCTACTCCGCTACATCTCGGATCCAAATATTGTACTTTTACTCCACTACTATTTATTTGAAAACTTTAGTTACTTTGTAGATTTTGATTATTATTGCAAAACATGCATTAACTACTTCAGCCATACAGTATATACATTTTGGCCATTTGAAAATAGCCGATCTGCAAGCTCACAATGCGTCGCATCGTGACACATTGTGAGCTTGTACATCGGGTATTTTCTAAAGATTTTTAGACATTTGAAAACTTAAAACAGGACATTCTGAGTACTTTCTTACATTTGAGTACATTACAGTAATTTTTTGAATTCTGAACTTTTTACTCAGCATATTTCTACATTGCAGTATTTATTGATGACTTCTACTTAACCCATTTTGACCTGAGATCAGATTCTAAAAATGTCTTCTACATCCTGACAGTTTTCTGAAAAAGCTATGTTTCTATGTCAGTCGTTCTTCGATTTTTCAAAAATAGCTAAAGCATAACATAATGCTAACACCAAAAGGGGTTCCCGCCCAAAATGGGTTAAATAATACATACAAGTATTATTATTTTTTCCACCACTGACCATAACTAACCAACAATCTCTGTGGTGTCCTCTCTCTCCCTCCATCAGAGAGCTTGACAGATAAGACACCCGGCGCCAGCAGCTTAGCGTGCCTGTCCAGCATCGTAGATCGTCTGTCCTCGGTCGAGGCCGGTGGAGGAGCGGGAACACTGAGAGACATGGTGACCTTCTCTCCCTGCGGCTCCTCCGACTCCCAGCCCTGCACGCCGGAAAGCCCCGCTTCTAGGCCCGTCTACCACGTTCTGTGAAGAAAGCCCATCATCTTTGACCCTGGATATTATGTAGGGATGCACCAATGTATCGGGCCACATATCGGTATCGGACGGTATTTGCCGTTATCGGTCAATATCGGTATCGGCAAATAAAACTGACAATAACCGATGTCAGTAACCTGTATCTGTTGTTGATAAGCACACATTTAGCATTGGCTATGTTTGGTGTGTTATGTGGTTTTGAAGATGTATTTGTTTCCCTGGCACAAAAGGGGGAAATAACAACAAAAACTAAATAATCGGTGCATCCCTAATAGTATGTACTATCATTGTCACAGATTGCAAAACAACTGTTCTGAGTGACGCAACATCAGCTGTAGCTGAGGTTATGTGGCAAACGCTGTCCCAACTTTTTATACTGTACATATAATTGTAAATATATAATGTAAATGCCCATTTATTCTATACAAGCTTTTTTTATACCTAATGAAACATATTTAATTAACGGTTGATGTAATGTTGCTGACTTTATGTGCGTTATTCATACAAAAAGTAGTATTTAAGCAGTATTGTATTTTTGTTACTTTCCACATCATTAAAGCTTTCATTGTTTTGTACGATGGTTTGTTCGTCCTTATTATTGTTCCTTTGACAGTGAAGAATACAACATCTTCATGTGACTTTTACATCTTAACAGCACATGTCCAGATGTCTCTAAACGCTCAGTTGCCAAGCAACAATGTGTAAAAACAATCCAACTGAAGTAATGCAGATGTTGTTTGGAAAAACATGGCCTTACAATAGCTTGCACTGTCTCATCAAATGAACGGCATCTCAGCACCATCAGATCGTTAATCTTAGTATTAACCAGCCTGTGAAATCAGATATGACAAATTTGGGCCCCGTTGACTTCCATTATAACATAAAAGTTAAATATTTCAAAACGTATGAAACATTTGTGCAGCGGTGCGTCTGTGGCCTACTGGCCAAGACATTTGGGGCTGATTGGTCCAGCGGTTTGCAAGATTATAGCAATAGTGAAACAGACATAGGCTACAGAGAATAGTACAGAGACTCTCTAACCTAATGCAGAGACACGGCGTAACAAAGGAATTTCATTATCAGTGTAGTAGCAGTGAAGGAAATACAATTATTTATGCAAACATCACCATCATTATTTAACAAAAATAACCAATTCGTAAAATCTAAATATACACAGAAGTTTAGCCTCCTATATGTGTCAACAGGAATGTGGTAGAAGGGTGGAGTAGAGCTGTATTGTGTAACGATGTGTTCTTCTCAGCCAAATGTGAGTCCCCATTAACACCCTTGATTATACCTTCAACACTTAAAGAACAAATGGCCTCTAATTGTTCTCCTTGTGTGAGTGCAGCAAGGGTATCATCACATCCATTAAAGCCTGCTGTGTCAAGTTGTAGGAAAGAACAACATGGGTGGATAGATAATTATAATTATTATCATAACTAATTATAATTATCATTCAAATTGTTTGTAACATTTTAATAGTTTATGTCGTTTGTTGCACCAGTTGTTTAATATTAAATGGACCACTGGAAACAAGCCCTGGGCGTTTTTAATTCGATGTGCAAATTCTGACAGACAGACAGACTGATTACTAACTAGAAAAAGTGCCCTTCTGGGCACAGGTCTCCACCAGGAGGATAGGACTGTGTGAGATGTTTGGCAAAATGTTTAGGAGTAATATAAACATGTTTGCCTTTGATGGCAATTGGATGATTTGAGGCATTTTGTTCCAAAAATGTGTTTTGCAAAAATCAACCTGTTGGTGGCGCTATAACAGGCCAATGTGAAAAGGGTGGGATATATTCCTCAGCCTAGTAAGAAAATGTGTGAAAGATTTCACGTAAATTGCATGCTGCGTTCCTGATTTGAGGCTTTTGTTCAAAACGGGGCAATCTCGCAAACTGTAAAAGCCAATTATAGCCAATTAGGATGGAATATGAAATATCGGACAGATCCGACTTGAGCACATGACCATAGAGATAGTGTGTAACGATTTGTGAGATTTTTGGACAGAATCTGGAGGAGTAATATCAAAAGATGTGTTTTTCAAAAGTCGGCCTCCTGGTGGCGCTATGAAAGGCAGATGCGGAAAATGCAGGTCAAAGGTTTGTCCTTGGCCTCTAGGGAGTGTGCATGCAACGTTTCACGCAGATCGGTGCAGTTTTAGGTAAAAAAATGTGAAAAGCTGCCTCATGGTGGCGCTATAACAGGCCGTTCTGGAAAATGCGGGGCAGAGGTTCATCGTTGGCATCCAGGGAGTGTGTGTGCAAAGTTTGGCATCGACCGGGTTAACGGTGCCGGAGATTAGCTGTTCACAGACGGACGGAAGGACGGAAGGACGGACACACGGACGGAGTGCAAAACATACTCTCTCCCCATGCCTTCGGCCTGGTGGAGACAATAAATAGGGATTTCAAAAGACTTAAAAAATCTAACTAGAAAAGTGTGCTCCTTGGGGCGCAGATCTCCACCAGGCCTGCTTGCCTATCCAGGGCTTTGTCAGTTGTGGGGTTCAGCCACAACTGTGAGGTTGTAGATCGACTATTTTCACTGCTTCTTAAACATATATTTGTGTTCTAATTTATGGAATTTCTTTGATTTTTATTTCTTCATGAAATTAAAAACAAACAAAAAACAAACATTGTTTTTAATTCATGATTTTTTTCCGGGAAGGTTCTTTTCCGAAAAGGTTTTGAAAGAATAATGAATTAAAAACAGAATGAAGTTAACCAAAAATAAAGGGACCCATAAAAATGTATCCGCGACCCACAAATGGATCCCGACCCAGTGTTTTGGAACCAGTGGGCTAGAGTAGACAGAAGTATAGTCTGAATAAAAGGAATGACTTGTAGCTCGATAGCAGCAGTTTTCAGCCACAGATCACCATTTGATGAGATTTAGCCTCTCAGACCCAAAACTTTGAATATTTTGTTGTTGTTGGACACAATTCCATGCTGTATTGACGTTGTTACAGATAGGAGAGATAACAGGAAAATGTTGATTAAAATAACAATTATTCTACAGTCTCTAATTGTGTACTTAGACTTCTTGTAAGTTAAGTAATGCAGACGTTTAACAATAATTCAACTCTTGAGAGCGTAAAATGAAACCAAATGGACCCTTAGAGAAGTCCATTTGGTTACCAATTCTCCATCATTTAGCCATGGGGACCACCTGGATTCTGGAACCCCCTCAAGGACCACTGGTGGTCAGTGGTGTGCTGTGGATTTTTTAACTACAAAGTAGGGCTGTGTGCATAAAGCTAATTTTAATTGCATGTGGGGGGCGTGCGACGGTGCGTGCGGTGTCTGAACTACCGGGGCGGCGCCCTGGACAGCCCTACCGCCAGCTCACCACTGCTGGTGGTCCCCGAACCACTGGTTGAGAACCACTGCTCTATAGTGTCTCGGCCCCCGCAGGCACAATACATGTTGTGCGTGGTCTGAAACATAGCGGACATACCAAACGGGGGATTGTATTTCAATAACCTCTGCGCGCTGACTCCACTCCAAATGTCAGGAGTGGTGGAGAAAGTACTCAATTGTTTTACGTAAGTAAAAAAGTATCAATACTGTCTGCAATGTATAGAACCATACTCTGTTACAAGTAAAAGTCCGGAATTCAAAATGTACTTGAGTCAAAAGTACAAAAGTATTGGCGTCAAAATGTACTTCAAAAGTAAAACGTACTTACTATGCAGAATGTTACCATTTCAACGTATGAAAATATTTTTGAAAATAGGAGATCTACAAGCTCACAATGCATATTCGTGTGTGAGTTTGTAGATCGTCTTTTTTCAAACGGCAGAAATGTATATTAGCGCTGAAGTGGTTACTGTATGTTTTGTAACAAAGTAACTAGTAACTAAAGTTTTCAAATAAATGTAGTGGAGTAAAAGTACAATATTTCCCTGTGAGATGCAGTGGAGTAGAAGTACTAAGTAGTAAGTAAATGTACTTAGTCACTTTCCACAACTGAATGTCAGTGATGTCTGGCAATGTGCTCGTAAATCACTCATTCACCAAGGTTGTGCATCAATGGAGAATAAACGTACATGAAGGTTATTATGGTTTCAAATTAACAACATGAGAGAAGATAACATGAGTTATGTTGTAAATTCAATATCACTCTTAATTTTGTAATGACATTTTTAATTGTGTTTTGTTTTAGCTATATTTTATTTGGTAGGCTACTCATTTTAATCCTCTACAGTCAATGGTGTTCCTTGAACCGTGATAGGACTGGGGATGTCTGATCTTGCAGTACTGCCAAAAACCACAAGGTGGAGGTGTTTCTAAAGTGTCTTAAGACATTGATACATTTGACAAGCCATGATGATAAGATTCTACAGATCAGATTTTTAAATATCATTGACAGAGATTAGATTAATTGCTGTATGATGTGATTAAATGACAAGACTGAGTTATATGGTTTTATCTCAAACCGCCTAACATTGTTTGCTGTTTACGGTAAATGCTAATTTTCTCAAACAATAAAATCAGCCTGTGTCAGCAGGCTCAATAACATTACTAAATGCAAGCTGCCTCAGGGAGCCAAAGGTGAAGCTGTTTTCTCTGTTGGTCAATACTATTTCAGGACATGAATAAGATATGAAGACAGTATCAGAAACAACAAAAAGTGCTAACGATGTTGGAACTGAATTTAGTTCATTGCTCGATCGCTTGACGTTAACCTTTTTTTCTCCCTTTACTTTGCACATTCGAACACACATTTTGAATTATGTGAGATATGTGAAATATAGTAGAGCGTTGTCACCATGCCCATTTTACATTTGTAGGCCTACCACAGGTGATGGAATGGAAGTAGCCTCCTCAGATTTGAAAGTACTAACAATACCACAATGCAGAAATAAGACTACTTTACTGAAACGCTTTTTCTTTTTCGCCCACTCTTTTTTCCTAGGCTGGTAAACTTTCTCGTCGCGGGAAATTTGCTTCGAAAATTACAGATTGCATTTTATTTCCATCTTAGGTACCATGCAGGCGTTCACCTCTGACCCTCATTAACTGGTTTCCATGAAGACAAGGAGCCAGGATCTGTCAACTGCTTGCAAAGAAGGGCACCTCGTTGAAAACAATGGGTCCAAGTTTATTTGTTGTTGTGTTATTTGTGAATATCAGGCAGTCGCTGACTCAAAATAAACTTGGATCCCAGCAGTTCCCTAGCAACGCAATTCCACTGACAAGGTCTATTAATGAAATGAAAAAAAAAATCACACTCTTGAGAAGGGAGGGGCGCTCTTATCATCATACATCATCACATTCCGGCCAATCACTTTTGGCGTCCTCACTTTTCTGTCCTCACTTTTTATCCTCACATTCCGTGCTCGGCCAATCAACTCATCGCTATGGGGTACACACATACACACAAAGCTGGGCATATAGGAGAGGCTAGCGCCCCTCAAAAATCGTGTGAAGTGAGGGGCGCCTCACTTCTTTAAACAAACATCTTACTCTAAACAAACATTAAAAGTCCATAGACTTGGCTGGGGTCCTGTTTTTCTGGGTGCAGTTTGTTAAGCACACATTAAAAGTACATAGATTTGGCTGCCACATGACGAGTGGTGCTGTATTTTATACAGGTTTAATGTTTGTTTTAAAAACGCCATTGACAATGAAGGGAAAATGTACGTCATCTTGTCCCTAACAAAAACATTAAATGCCATTAACAATAAAGAGAATTTAATGTTTGTTTTGTCACCGTTTGTCATCACCATTACATCACAAAATCAACATGAGTTAGACTTTAATATATTAGAGACCCTCACTTCACACATGTGTGATTTTTTAATTTCTGAAAGCCAGACGATGGAAAATGATTTGTCAGTTGTGAAGAGATTCAGGTAGGTAGGTAGAATTAAAGTTTGGTGTGACAGCACCCTAAAAGAATACTTCACTGCTCACAGGCACAGCAGGAAACCTTCATTATTTTCCGTTGGGCATTTTAATGTTTGGTTAAAAAGCAGCGTGCAGTACACTGCCTGCTAGGCCTAGTACGGCAGGGCAGCAGTGACAGAGGTTTCCTCTGTCACCATTTGAGTTCAGCGGTTTACACGGTCCAAGAGTCTCTGCATTAGTTTCAGTGTCTGCTCGCTGCATTGGTCTGACATGGGGTAATTGTCTTTCTGTTCCGACGCTTAAATCTTGGACCAGTGAGAAATGCCAATAAGGCCACAAGCATTGCGTACGGCAGCTGCATTTAAACGAGATGGCTGTGGTAGACTTACATATTGGTCATCAAACAAGCTACTGTATCAACAAAGCCTCATACCAACTTAAATGCAGTTCAAGAAACATCAAGAGACAAATGTATCACTGTACACAAGCACATAGATTTATTTATACAAATATAATATGTATAACAATTGCATATCACCGGTTTGTTTTCTTATTTTTTGATCTGTATGTACGTTAAATACAGGACTACCAGCTTCAAAAATGCAAGTCTTCAATTAAGAAAGAGTACTTGAATTAAGATACAAAAAGGCTCTGGCAACACAGTAATGTTCTGAGCGTTCATTTAGCTCTGAGAGAGTAAAAAGTGACCCTTACAATCTCAGAATTAAATTAACACTTGTGATTTTGCTATGTACATTAAGATGTAGGCCTATACTGCTTTGGGAGTGAGAGAGGGACAGAAATAATTTGATCTAAACAGGGACGGGTTTCCCAACATCCTTTAACACTGAGGTCCCTTAAGACTTGCACTTTTGCACTACGCGCCACACGGACCTTACAGCAAACACGCTATTTAGGAAACCATGGCCTACTTGAAATGTAAATCAAACAAAAATATGTACCGTAAGTCTAACATGAGGTCATCTTGCAACACAAGTTCACTAGGCAACAATAAATCAATAGAGCAACATTGGCATTTTAATTAGGGTTTGTATGGTCAGTAGTTTAGTTACAAGGGTTTGAAAGAAAAACAAAAAAAAAACAAAGATCTCTCACAGCTCAGAGGGAGAAGACGGATAAAACATTCCACACAGTCTCACAATGATTGTCAAATATGGAAACCGGACGAGCAGATCAAAGATGGTTTAGTAGTCATGCGATTCAGGTGTGTATACGACCTACTGTATGTACCTACCAGTATCCAGCGGCAATACAACGATGATTTTTTAAAATTATAATCAAGAAGTCTTAACAAAAAGTATACAATACATATTTAAATAGAACTATAAGCTTTTCCGTAAATCTCCAATAAAACTATAAAATAGACTGATCTGAAAAATAAAACATAATCGTAATCATATTTGGACACGCCGTTCATGTGACATGTTGACATTCTTTGTGTCCTTTGCGGGAACCTGTCGCGTATCTTGTATTTTGAGACACATCTGACCCTATAGGCCTAACTCATATACTGTACTGTGTGTATATTATAGATATATTATCTGGATAGATACATCTCTTGAGGCTTACCTCCAGTCTAATAATACATTTATTGCACATTAATTGTACTATAATGTTCCCACTGAATCAATAATCTCCTTGAATGACCTGTGGAGGGACATAGCCTGACAGTCCATGTCAAAACAAGTCGTCTTTACATCACACAGTGCAGAAGATCCAGTTTTACTTTACAGCCGTCCAATAAATCATTTATCTGACCTTGATGCTTGTTCCATGTATAATTAATTGTGTTATTGCTAAATCTAGAAGATTCCCCAAATACAAAATATTTTCTTGCTACAATATAGAAGGTAAAAAAGTTCACATTTATCCAAAACAGGACACGTTTGGACACACGCACACACACGCACGCACGCACGCACGCACGCGCCCACACACGCACACACACACACACACACACACACACACACACACACACACACACACACACACACACACACACAAAGAACAATGGTCATGTGTATCAACACAAGCACCAGTAGAATAATGAATAGAAACAACACTGTACATGTCATGGAATAAGAAATGTCAGTAAAGAATGCTGTAAGAAATGGATGGCTGAATGAAAAAACAACAAAAGAAAGAGCAGGAGTTCATAACACAACATTCACCAATTAGAGAAGAAAACATTTCAAAACAAGTTCAAAGGAGATATGGGTGGGATGACTGACTTTCAGAGATATGAAGGGGGGTGGGATGACTGACTTTCAGTGCGAGCCTTTCTCTTGTGTTTTCATACATGTCTTCCAAGCACCAATTTCAGTACGAACAGCTCTTTGTATTTTTGCTCAGTATTTGGTGGTACACAGTAGAGACAGAGAGAGAGAGAGAGAGAGACAGAGAGAGAGTCTTCTATTCTGCATGGCTCCCTCGGGATCCTCAGCACACAGACGGTTCCTAAGATCCATGTCTCTGTTTGCCATCACTTCTTCTCACTTGAGAACATCCTGCCAACCCGAAAATATGAACACAAAAATACTGACGGTGAGACATACATACTTTAGGCACTAGCCGACAGCTCAGTCAATGATGGATTTTTACCTATTGGTATGAATGAAGGTGTCCCGTACAGGGGTCATCATGTCTGTACACGGACAAATGTCTGTGGCGAAGACTTGGTCTTGTCCGTGGCACATTTTTGATTTTCATTTTACACACAATTATAATGTTCTTATTCCAGGTTTTCTTCAGAATATGTATGACACTTAGGGCTCCATTTTCGTCACCGCTAAACCCCTTATCCCTAAACTTCTTTGCCTTTTTTTTTTTTTTTTTTTTACTATTTTGCAAAACATTTTTGAATAGTTAAAATGGCCAGTCTACAAGCTCACAACGTGTCGATGTAGATTGGCTAGTTGAACTATTCAAAAATGTTTTTCAAAATAGTAAAAAAAAGGCAAAGAAGTTTAGGGATAAGGGGTTTAGTGGTGACGAAAATGGAGCCCTTAGTTACTACGACACTATATGGCGACATTACGAGTCCACTAGTACTAGTGGTTCTCAAATGTTTTATTTGCAAGGACGCTTAACTCTGAGTGTACAAATGTGTACACCCTCAGATTTACAGACCTACCGTATTATGGTCATTCAGACATACTGACAGACGGACATACAGTATGTCCGTGGCAAAAAAAATTACAAAAATGTCCACCACAAGCGAGCATGGCGATGACCCCTGGTCCCGCACCAAATATAGCCGATCTACAAGCTCATAGATCTGCCATTGTTGGTGGAGGTACAGTATCATATAATGTTATCAATTAATTAGGTATCAATGCTTGCATGTTATGCAAGATAGTGGGAAGTATTTTCCAAGTGCATACATCAAAGGGACACTACGATTTTCAACAGAACATTAGGGCTAGTGTGTTTCTGAAACACCAGATTAAGGTGAACACTTACTTCCTGCTTTTCAGCCACAAAAACAGTGTCCTTGTACACTGCGTTAACGGCAAAATAGTGATCTTGACTTCAGATAATATAAATCAGGTTAATGTAATGGCGGCGATAGAGGTGTAGGGGCGTGAAAGGCCAATGCCTGCCAGTGAAATTCATCATCATTTATCATCTATCACCCTAGATATTGTAGCGCCTGTGAAAACCGAGGCAAGAAGCATCCGTAAAATCCTCTTCTGTAATGTAAAGAGGGAACTGGTGAAAGGCAGAAAGGAAATCGAAAGCTGTTGAACGACGGAAAATGAGTTTTTACTCTTTCATACTCGTATGTAAGATCTCGTGAAGGAATTTAGTAATTTACTGTGTAGTCAAGGACAGCATTTCTCCAACACATTTCTGAATATACAGACCAGTTTTTGTGCCGTCTTTCGCACGGCCATCAACCGCCACCGAGAGCATTTCAGAAGCAGCATGTATGCATCTTTGTACAGTACATGTGTGGCCTAAGCCAAACAATGTACAAGGATGCATACTGTACGGGCCACTTCAGTGGTTTCCAACCTTTTTTACATCAAGGTCCATTATTTATTCTGCATTTGAGCCACGGACCTAACCTGACTCCGCCAGATGGGGCAGCAGAGAGTACACTGGGTTCCCCCCTCCTGCTCCCATCTGGGAACTCTCAGGCAGACTTGATGCCCAGCCACAAAACGGCCTGGCCAATCAGCAGCAGCTAGAGGCGGGATCAAGGCAGCACTGTGTACTCTCTGCTGCCCCATCTGGCGGAGTCAGGTTACCACGGACCACCATTTGAAGACATTTAGTTTCTCAGACCCAAGACTTAGAATATTTAGTTGTCGTTGGATAAGATTTTATCCACAATTCCATGCTGTGGATACCAATCAAACAACAACTATTCTACATTCTCTAATTGTGTAGACTTCCTGTGAATTAAGTAATGCAGATGTTTATTTAATAACTCTTGAGAGCATAAAATGACTACCATCTCTCCATCATTTAGCTGTGGACCACCTGGAACCCCCTAAAGGTCCACTGGTGGTCATTTAGCTGTGGACCACCTGGAACCCCCTAAAGGTCCACTGGTGGTTAGCTGTGGACCACCTGGAACCCCCTAAAGGTCCACTGGTGGTTCATTTAGCTGTGGACCACCTGGAACCCCCTAAAGGTCCACTGGTGGTTAGCTGGGGACCACCTGGAACCCCCTAAAGGTCCACTGGTGGTTCCCTGTGGACCACCTGGAACCCCCTAAAGGTCCACTGGTGGTTCATTTAGCTGGGGACCACCTGGAACCCCCTAAAGGTCCACTGGTGGTTCCATTTAGCTGTGGACCACCTGGAACCCCCTAAAGGTCCACTGGTGGTTCCCTGTGGACCACCTGGAACCCCCTAAAGGTCCACTGGTGGTTCATTTAGCTGGGGACCACCTGGAACCCCCTAAAGGTCCACTGGTGGTTCCCGGACAACTGGTTGAGAACCACTGGCGTAGATAATGAGTTGACCATTCATCATAAAATGCTTGATTTGACAACATTTTGATATAGTAAATGAATGGTGAAACAAAAACAATAAAACACACAAACAATGTGAACTGTGAACACAAAAACTACCACAGACTAAATCTCGTTTAAATCACTTTAGGACCAGCAGAGACCTTAAATAACTACTGTGATTGCATTATCGACAGCACATTGTAATCCAAAACTCATTCTGAATCTGATGAGTGCCTTGTTGTCAGCTGTGGTTACATGAGACACATTCTTAATTAAATTAATTATGTCTGTCTGTCTGTCTGTCTGTCTGTCTGTCTGTCTGTCTGTCTGTCTGTCTGTCTGTCTGTCTGTCTGTCTCATTGTCTATCGGATGGATGGATGGACGGGCGGACGCACTGGTGGACGGACGGACGGACGGACTACTAAAATGGAAACCTCAGGCTCAGATATATTTTTTGAGGAAATTAATACAATTATAGAACTCTAGGCAAATTCTCAGTGGTCTGCATGATTTAGAGAGAATATGACTTGACTTCACAAATACTACCTGCTCATCCGTATTCCTGCAGAGAATCCGATATAATCACTCTACAAACCTTGGCTAAACCTGCAGCCCACGCAGTGAGATCATTAATGCACTGACTTCACTATACCCACTGCTCTTTCAGGTTTCAAGACCCAACCGGGCTTAGGGCGGAATGATGGAATTGTTTTCTACAACTGAAAAGAAGAGTTGGCTGTCAAACATCAAAAGACTGTGCAGCAACGCACTATATCATTATGCCTCCCTTCTGCAGCCATAGTGCTTAATGAAGGAAGCTTGAAGTGCTTGATGGAATCTATAACTGACAATTCAAAGAGCTAGACCAACATTCCTGCTGTGAGCCGTGGGTGTGTTTGCAGAATCTGTTCATTTGTCTTCAGCATTAGTTCATAAGAAAAGGCACTGAAACTGAGCCTGGTAAATCCAATAGCGTATTAACTTGAAAAGTGGACTTGAGAATCCCTAGTGCAGGGGTTCTCAACGTTTTTGGCCGGGGACCCCCGAAAATGCTTTGGCAACGTCTCGGGACCCCCGCCCCGCCCCCTCCCGACCCCCAATATAAATTGACTGCTACAATAACCTTAAACCATTTTGGGCGGGAACCCCTTTTGGTGTTTTAAGCATTGTTATAATTTAGCTATTTAAAAATAGCAGATCTACAAGCTCATAGCGCGCCACCAAGTGGCGCGCTACGAGCTTGTAGGTCTGCTATTTTTAAAAAATCGTGAACATTTTTGAAAATAATTTGGGGACCCCCTAAAATAATTTGGCGACCCCCCGAGGGGTCGCGACCCACGGGTTGAGAACCCCTGCCCTAGAGGTCCATTTCCAAAGGCAACACCTTTGCAGCTCCTGGAATCTCAAAGACATGTTGTTCTTAAAAGATGATGCGATCATACGAGGACACCTTTCTTTCTTATAGCCTTTAAGTTAAAAACATACAGGAAATGCAACATATTTACTGAAAGTTTTGACATTTTGGCAATTGGCACCATGATATAATCTAGCCTAATCTAGTTAGAATAAATATAAGCATTTTCATAGTATAGCAAAGAGTCTTCACTATTATGTAAAAATCACACTTGTGCAAAGTGAGGGCGGGGCGCCCTCATATCTTTCGTCATATAGTGTCGGTTGATGAAATCAACCTCAACCTCTATTACATGTAGTTCTGCTGGGGCGTCAGGTTCTACGGTGTGGTACCAAAACAAAACAAAAGACGTGCACACGCAGGTACGGCACAGTATGGTGCACACGCAGGTACGGCACAGTATGGTGCACACGCAGGTACGGCACAGTATGGTGCACACGCAGGTACGGCACAGTATGGTGCACACGCGTGCATGATAGAAAGCAAGACGATCTGAGAACCCATCGTCAAAAAAAGAAAGGAAAAACAGCACCCTCTTTTCCTTGAATTTGACGCCAGTCAACAGTCAGTCTCGAGAGACTACTGGCGGTGAGTAAGCAAAGCAAAGCAAAGCAAAGTTACTATATTTACCCAGGGTAACTGGACTAAGCATCAGATACTTGTTTACAGCCAGGCCCTGCTCATAGAACATTTCATGGTAGTGGTTCAATGCCTTGCTCAATGGCACTTCAGCGGTGGTAATTTTAACGTGCCGGTCCGGGGATACGAACTGGCGACCTTCCGGTATCAAGACCGCTCCGCAAACCGTTCGGCCACCGCTGCCACAGTGTGTGTAGTACGCGATACACGACGTGTCAAGTACCCAAATCAAATGGCTACACTTTGCATAATAACAGGGACCAGTTAATTAACTGTTCACCTGAACGTTCTCAGACGTGCGCGATTAAAATGACGTACCACAAGGGCAAAAATAAAAGTCACACCAGTGTGAAGTGAGGGGCGCTCTTATCATAATATATCATCATATGGTACATCATCTCATTCTGGCCAATCACAATTTGCGGCCTCACTTTTCTGTCTTCACTTTTCCATCCTCTACTTTTTATCCTCAACACGTTCAGCCAATCAAATCATTGCTATGGGGTGCTCAGCCAATCAAATCATCGGTATGGGGTACACAAACAGACAAAGCTGGGCATAGGAAGGCCCTCAAAAAAGCACCATTACACCACTGGTTTTAAGGCACCCTCGCCTCTATGACTCGCGTAGCCAGACAACTATTCCACAATCTCAGAATGCTATATGGAGTCTGGAACTATAGCTCCCAAAAACAGAGTAAGGAAGCTGCCATTTCAGTTCACAACAAGCTATATATGCTTAGATGATTTCTATTTATATTAGGAAAAAATTGCGCGACTGTAAAGACGAAACGGAAGTGGGAAGGAGGCTCCACTTCTGCTTTATCGCTTACTCATCATGAATGATCAGAGCTTCCGTTGCTCCAGACTGTATGACGCAAGTATTTGAAAATTGCGAGAGGCAACAATCAGGCAATGCCAGACTAGGTTCTATAAGGCAGCCTTACCTCTATCTATGACATGTGGCTCTGCTGGTGGAGACTCACCTCTCTATGACATGTGGTTCTGCTGGTGGAGACTCACCTCTCTATGACATGTGGTTCTGCTGGTGGAGACTCACCTCTCTATGACATGTGGTTCTGCTGGTGGGGACTCACCTCTCTATGACATGTGGTTCTGCTGGTGGAGACTCACCTGTCTATGACATGTGGTTCTGAGACTCACCTCTCTATGACATGTGGTTCTGAGACTCACCTCTCTATGACATGTGGCTCTGCTGGTGGAGACTCACCTCTCTATGACATGTGGTTCTGCTGGTGGAGACTCACCTCTCTATGACATGTGGCTCTGCTGGTGGAGACTCACCTCTCTATGACATGTGGTTCTGCTGGTGGGGACTCACCTCTCTATGACATGTGGTTCTGCTGGTGGGGACTCACCTCTCTATGACATGTGGTTCTGCTGGGGCGTGGTCAGGTTCTGCTGCTGCTGGATGAGGAGCTGCTGCTGCTGCCGCCTGCGTGCCGTGCGCAGCTTCTCGAAGCGCGCCTCCATCTCCTCCAGCACCTTGGGCGTGTAGCGCACCACCAGCTTCACACTGTCCTTGGCCGCCTTCAGCAGCTCCACCGCCTTCTCGTGGTGCTCCCCCTCCACGCTCTGGGAATGCCAAATCGGAGGCGTCAATTTCAGCAAAAAAAGAAAAGTCACCATTTCTGAAATAGTGGATCTACATTGAGAATGCATTGGGTGTTTAAGTTAAATAACTCCGAAACTACAAATCATTTCAAACTAAAAAGTTCCAGCATGTGTCTCCACAGTAAGCTGAATTATAAAAAGTGTTTCTAGGTGAAAGTGCTTTTTTGACGTGCCAATATCTGCCCCATTGTGAATTTCTCAAATTTGAAAGCACTATATTTCTAAAACTATGAAACATTTCAAAGATTTCTTTTCAGGCAAACATGTCCACCGTAAGATGAACCTAAATAGGTTTGAAAGGGGTTTCTAGGTGTAAGTATGTAGGACTAGTAGCATGCCAACGTTTGTGCTATTGCCATTGAGAATGCATTGGGCGTTTAAGTTATATACGGGGGGGGCCATATTTTGACAGCAGAAACTGCCTGTCATAATTTCTCCCCCCTCCCTATTTCAAAGCCCCCCCAGGTACATTATATATTTAAACTATTTTCAGCAATGGTACACTTTTTTCAGTGGGTAGATCTTGTTGAGCTGGTCATTTTGAAAGTAGATCTGTGGGCACCCCTGATCTACAAGCTCGCTTCGTCGAGAGCTTGTAGATCAAATATTTTCACAATTTGTTTGGGGGTGAAAAGAGAAAATGTTTGAAAATATTTTTTGCCTATAATCCCAAATACGAATGCCACATTGAAAGTGGTCAATACATTTATGGTTGCATAGAATAAAACATGTTTTATCAAAATTGTAATGAAAATATAGATGGACGACAGGCATGGATTGTGATGAAATCACATTAATCTGCAAAAACAATTCAGAGTTGGGGACAATAATTATGCATAAAATAACTGAATTTAAGGTTAAATGTGAACACTAGAGGGTGGCAATTGCCATCGCCTGATGACCCAAATGACGCCCAATGGTGCAGGGGGGGGGGGGGGGGGGGGGAGTACAGAGAGAGAGTGAGAGAAAGAACATTTGAGGAAAGAGCGAGTACAGGGGAAAAGACAGAAGCAGAGAGAGGGTGAGAAAGACTCCCTCTCTCTTGTGAGAAACGCCCACGGCCACAACACCAGAGTGAGCTCTGTTGATCTCGTTCCCCGCCAGATGGGGCAGCAGAGAGTACACTGGGTTCCCCCCTCCTGCTCCCATCTGGGAACTCTCTGCTGCCCCATCTGGCGGAGTCAGGTTACCCAGATTGTACACTGACACACAAACATAGGGATGAATTCATACTACTGTTATGCCACCAAAATGAATGGAATGCCCTACCACTACCACCAGCCATCCAAAGTCCCTACCCTCCTTCACAACGCCATAAAAGAGCAACTGTCTACAATTTTTAACTGGACCTAGACAAGTCTTCTAGGAGGGCGTGGCACCCGAAATTACAGTTTACAGAAAAGGAAAGAAAACACTCGTGTGAAGTGAGGGGCGCTCTTATCATCGTACATCCATTCATTGTCAATGGGAATGTGTAGGACCGAAAAAATAGCCGATTTGCTCTTCTACAGTCTACATGACGTAAATTCTCCATTCATTGTCAATGGGAATTTAATCTTTTAGGACAAACATACCGATTTGCTCAGACACACGACGTAAATTCTCAATTCATCGTCAATGGGAATTTAATGTTTGTTAAGACAAAAATAGCCGATTTGCTCGTCTACATATCATCATCATCATTTTTAAATCCAGACTTAAAACCCTGTTTTACTCCCAAGCATTTGATTCCCCGTGACCTTGTTTGTTTTTGTTTTGTTTTTTTGTTTTTTAATAGTATATTGTTTGATTATTTTTTAATTTTCTATCTGTGGTGTTGATGAAATGTCTGTACAGCACTTTGGTACAATGGAAATTGTTTTTAAATGTGCTTTATAAATAAAGGTGATTTGATTTGATTTGATTTGATCATCATCATCATCATCATCTCTTCATACTCATGAAGAGACAGACTCATTGTCATTGTCATTCAGACAGACTCAATGTCTGTCTGAATGAATGAATCAAACAATTCCACTGCTCCTCACTGCCAGAGCCATCTAATAGAAGAGTTGCGATATTGAGGGGGCAGAAACAGAGCGCTCGAGCGCTGTTCATGCAGCCTGAACTGGGACAAGCTGGAGTTGGAAATACATCGTTTTCAACGAGGGCGGCGCAAATATCTAAGGCTCTGGCACACACACGCCCCGACTTCATCTGCTGCTCTCCGCGGAGGCACAGACTCCCCGAGTCCCCCCATGTTGCTCACGAAGGACAAACTGCATCATGCTGGATCCACTGCTGCTTTTACATGTTGACTTCGACCACTACAGACATCAACAGCCCACATTAACATTCCGCCGCTGCTCCTCACTGCCTGCACCAAACGCTCACACTTTTCACACAGGCATTGACCAGCACATGCATTGTGGTGGGGGGTGCGTGGGTGCGTTACAGATGGCCATGTCCTGTGACTCGTCTTATAGTCACTCGCGCGTCAAAGCCAAGGACAATGTCACAATAGCGGATAGCTTGTCATAAAAACAAAAACATCTCACGACGGGTCGCGCGTGTCATTCCAAATCCCTACAGGGCTGCATAAACACCCGCAAATGTACTGTGCACACGCCCTCCAGTCAAAACCAATTAGCGTGTGCCGTGTGTGCGTGCGTGCGTGCGTGCGTGCGTGTCTCAGCCATACACAGTGTGAGTCCCAGGAATACACAGACGCCCCCCATGGAATTCTCCGCACACCACTTGCCTAATAATAGTCACTTTGTGCCCTTCCCAAGCTCATCCGATAACAATTCCCTCTCAAACAATAATGAGATCTATACATCGCATTACTATCTTCGGTTTCAGGTGCCACAGTCCATCTAATTTGTAAATGTCTTTTTCTTTTTGTTTTATCTCTACTATTACTTGAAATTATTGTACATTGAATGCTGTATCCTTTTACTATTGCATATCCCCCTGATGTGTGTTATGTACCCATTGTCTCTTGTGTACACATACATATAGGCACACGCACACACACGAAAAACACACACACACAAATAAATAAATAATAATAACATAATAATTATTCCTAAAACACTCATGGACACGCTCACTCATACACTCATACACATTCATTGTTGTGTTTCATTTTTAACCAAAGGACTGCAATGGAAATAAGCCGCTTTCTTGCATTTATCCTTTTGATAGTGATGTATAACTATGTGCATTTTTCTGTACATGTAAACATTGTCAATAAACATATCAATCAATCAAAAACCCACACTGTACCTAATTTGGTCATATATTAGAACGGGTAAGGACTAGTGATGTAAATTCTCCATTCATTATCAATGGTGTTTAATGAAGTAAATTCAACATTTGTGTTAGGACAAAAATAGCTGAATATAGGAGGGGCTAGTGTCCCTCAAAAAAGCACAGGAAAGTACAGTTCAATAAAAGGTCTGCAAAGACACTTTAAAAACCAAGAAAGCACTATGGCTTGTTTCCATTGAGGTCCTTCCTATTCAATTCTACTATTGTACCATTGTACCTTTTGCAAACGGTATTAAATCAATCAACCAATCACTACTTTATATCATTTATATTGGCCTGGTGGGCGAGGGTGTTTGAGGCATGGAGAATTGGAAGAGAGGTAGACGGAGCACAACATGTTCAGTAGGCCATTTTAATTGCTCTTAAAATGTAATGTGACAGAAATTAGAACTCCTGCCGTATTTTTAAGACCCACTCGATAAAGCAAACGTGAGCAGGTTTACAATTAACGGCACCGGTCGCGTCCAATCCGGTCTTTAAAGTATTACCACTCAAATATTGATCAAGAATGAGTCAAGTAGCAGCTCCACCAAACCAACGTCATCATAACAAGTCCAACCTGTTACAGGTTAGCTAGAGGTTAGCTATATGTGGATATAGGATTTTTACAGGATGCCGTTTCGCTAGGCAACCGTATTGCAAACCACTAGAGGACTGAGCCGCATTTGCACTTCTGTAGATGGATCATGGTTGCAAGCTTCAATGATAAACTGTGTTGGCGGAAATGCATAATAGAGAACTCCATGTAAACATGAACCAGACAACCGCGCGCGCACGCACGCACGCACGCACGCACACGCACGCGCACGCACGCACGCACGCACGCACGCACACACGCGATCTGACTGACATACCACCAGTGTTGATTTTTTTTTTTCCGGCTTTCGCCTTTATTTTAGATTTTTGAGTGGTGCAACTACTCCCTTACAGAGCTATGTGGGTGGGTGGGTGGGTGGGTGGCTGGCTGGGTGGGTGGGTGCCTGGCTGCCTGCCTGGCTGGGTATGAGCACGAAAACAGCATGGTTGTTTTTCACCACCTGTGCGCAACCTAACACACACACAAACACACATGCACATATTAACTGTATATATGATGATTTTGGGTGTGCCAGTACAGTACAGTACAGTACAGTAGAGGGTACAGTAGAGGGACCAGCACACGGTAACTCTGTCATTTCTCATCCGTTTCGGACACGGGCAGCTCACCGGAACCGGGCCGGCACCCTGGGTGCGTTCCTGTGGGTCTGGAACTCCCCCCCCATAGAGGGACAGACAGTAGGCTGACAGGAAATGGGGGAGAGAAATGGGGGAGTGACATGCAGTGAAGGCCGTCGGGATCGGGAGTCGAACCCGCGGCACACTGCCAGACTTGGACTACCGGCCAAGGTGCCTGGACCGCTGAGCTACGGCCCAGGCCACCAGTGTTGATTTTGACAGATTTTTTAATTTACTGTAGTTTTAGTCATATTTTAGTCATCTGTTTTAGTGTAATGGCTGCATGATTTTACACTTTGTTGTATGCTGAAAATAGCCGATCTACAAGCTCATAGCTTGTAGATCTGCTATTTTCAGAGCTCAACACCCGAGCGCAACCAAGCATAACATTACTTGTCTTTTAGTTCTACTGGATCTCTTTTTGGTCTAGTTTTAATTTGTTGACAAAGTCGTCAGTGAAAAAGCTAGTCAACGAACATTCATTTTTCATCACCGAAATCAACGACACCGCATACATACCACGCCGTTGACAGACAGAAGCTGGTCGCCTCTCTTCAGGCCTCCGTGCCTCTCGGCCACGCCCCCGGGGATGATGCGTGAGATGTAGATGGGCGAGTTCTGCTCCTTGCCGCCCATCACGTTGAAGCCCAGCCCCTCATCCGTCTTCGGCAGCTCCACCACCCGCGGGTGGGAGTGGCCCTCGCTGGCCGCAAAGGCTGCGACCGTGGCCTGAAACCACAACCAAAGGGACGGAAGAATGTTGTTGTTGTTGCACGTCAGTGATTCTCAGCATCATTTTATTTACAAGGCCAGTATGATATCTCTGCTGTCGGGAGGAAACTCCAAAATGTTCATTTTTCAGTTCAATATTTTCGAAACAACACACAGACGTAAAGGGTGATCAATAGCACTGATTTATGCACAAAAAAAAATCAAAAACCTAACAAATTGATTTATGAGGTTTCCTCCCGACAGCAACGATTATGCATTATGATTAGACCAGGGGTTTTCAACCAGTGGTCCTGGGACCACCAGTGGTCCGTGAGGGGGTTCCAGGTGGTCCCCACCCAGCTAATGGATGGAGAGTTGGTAAACAAATGCAACCCTTATAGATCTTTAACTCTTGAGAGCGTCAAATGAAACATCACACACACCGGAATTACTTAATTTACACCGGAATCACTTTCTGACTTAAACATATATTTCTTAAATAACCTTCATTGTAACATTGATACAGTCAAATATAAACTGTCAATGTTACATCAGCAGCAATGGAGTGTGGACATTGTGAAAAAAGCTAAATTAAGAAGTTATATTAAATTCAAAGAGGACTACATGACTGAACCTTATATTGCATTTATTTTAAAAAGAGGACAGAGGTCCCTCTGTGCCCAGTTAAGATCTGGCGCTTTACCTTTGGCAGTTGAGGTGGGCAGATATACTGGCATTCCTGAGGAGCAGCGACTGTGTGCTCTTTGTGACCTGGGAGTTGTAGAGGATGTTTCATTTTGTTTTCTATTGTCCACTATATCATGATTTAAGAAACCTTTTATTTGAAAAAAAATCAGGATAAGTACCCAGATCTGTTTTGGATGTTGATGGAGTGTTTTATGTTAAATTGGTTGTTCAGTAATGAAGTTTTTGTTTTTGGAAAATTCATAGAGAAGGCATGGCAGTTACGTTGGAGAACGATGTATCCATGAGTAACTGTCTATTTGTGTATATGTATCATTATATATGTACAATTTTGTGAGTGTCTTGTAAGCCCGTGCGGGCTGGGCATCTTATGATGTAGGACACTTTAATAAAAACTCTTATCTATCTATCTACAAGAGGTCTACACAATTGGAGAATGTAGAAGAATTGTTATTTTGATCAACGCTTGCCTGTTGTCTCTCCTATGATGGAACCAAATGGAATTGTTTACAGATTTGCTTGCTGTTCTTTAGTCAGTATAGCAATATCAAAGTGATGGGTTTTACTCAAATCTGGCAATTCAAGTTCTTATCTTTTAAGTTTCATTTATTTTTTGTATCAACCACTGAAACCTGACCATGTTGGAACAGTAGTGAGTGAGATACTGTAACTTTCACGCTTGTTCTGAATCTTTACAGCCGTTTGCCAAGCAAAAGATGTCTCGTCGCCTAGGGGCTACTTTCAATTTGAGTTTCCTTTCTTCTTGTGCTTCTGGAACAAAGTATGCAGGGGCTTGTTATAGTCTAGCCTGGAAATAACTAATGTCAGACAACCAGAGGAACATGTATAAATGAGGCTTCAGTGTCACGCCTGTAACACTTTAAGAACCTGAGATGAATCAGGGAATGAGATACAGTACAGGAGACAATTCTCACTTGGGGACTGCATGCTGCTGGAGAATTTGGATCCAGCAGCAGGCCCCAGGTGAGAAGCTCCTACAGAATTAATTTACCTTATTTCTCCCACATTTCCATTTCCATCCTGTCTTGTATGCCTTCACCGTTAAATTCTCTTTGCTCTCCACTCGGCTTTCTAGTCTAGTCTGTATATTGTACAAGCATCCAGGCTCTGTGCTCCCCCTCCTCCCTCCTCTCTCTTTCCTTCTCCCTGCTTCCTCTGTTCCCTCTCCCACTGTGAAGCTAAAAGGCAGCAGCTACTCAGCATGCACACCGTCGCCTCCCCAGCCTCGCACAACATCGACCTTCATAACTTTATCTGGGTGCCTGTGAGTGAGTTAAAAAAATAAAAATAAATCTCACAATGTGCCATATGACCGGATCCCTTCAAACACTAGGGACTCAACAAGATACGCTAGAAATGAAAGCTCACAGTCGCAACCTCAAAGCCAAAGGTATGCTTTAATCATTTTCTTTTGTGGATAAGAGCTTCATCATTTTTCAGGAGTCTCACAGTAAATTGTCTCCCGTCTCTATTAAGAGGGGTAACAGCTATGGGCCAGACATTTGAGATGGAATTGATTTAATTGATGAAATTGAGCTGTTCTGTCAGGCTGACAGACATATTTCACCATTGTTAATGTGGCTTATCTGCTTTTTCTACTCTGATTCTCCAATGGTCTGCGTCGTTGTTATTATACTATTAAATCAATGATTGGTGTTCCACTAGGGATCTAGAGTAGCTACTCCAAGGTGTAGCCGATAATAATCATCAAACACTTTAGTGCTAGTCTGAAAATCCACCTCTTCAGACTCCATCTTAACCCGTAGCACTTGCCGTAGGACTTGCACTAGCCTCGACTACCTTACAGGTGTATACGGCTCAATTTTATACACTCTATAGGGTTTGTTGGATGGGTGACAAATTCCAAATGTACTTTGTCAATGAATTTAGCTTTCTCTCTCCATTCTGTCATAAACTATAGTAAAACCAAACCAAAACAGGGCGGCGGTGGCTCAGGGGGTAGAGTGGCTGGATGGTAACTGCAAGGTTGCCAGTTCGAACCCGGGCTCCCCCAGAGTTGGTGTCGAATGGCCTTGCACTATATATTTCTAAAACTATGAAACATTTCAAAGATTTCTTTTCAGGCAAACATGTCCACCGTAAGATGAACCTAAATAGGTTTGAATAGGGTTTCTAGGTGTAAGTATGTAGGACAAGTAGCATGCCAAAGTTTGTGTAATTTCCAGTGAGAATGCATTTGGCGTTTAAGTTAAATAACTCCGAAACTACAAATCATTTCAAAGTAAAAAGTTCCAGCATGTGTCTCCACAGTAAGCTGAATTATAAAATGTGTGAATGGAGTTTCTAGGTGAAAGTGCTTTTTTGACTTGCCAATATCTGCCATTGAGCCCCATTATAAATTTCTCAAATTTGAAAGCAATATATATTTCTAAAACTATGAAACATTTCAAAGATTCCATTTCAGGCAAACATGTCCACCGTAAGATGAACCTAAATAGGTTTGAATGGGGTTTCTATAGGTGTAAGTATGTAGGACTAGTAGCATGCCAAAGTTTGTGCTATTGCCATTGAGAATGCATTGGGCGTTTAAGTTAAATAACTCAGAAACTACAAATCATTTCAAAGTAAAAAGTTCCAGCATGTGTCTCCACAGTAAGCTAAATTATAAAAAGTATGAATGGAGTTTCTAGGTGAAAGTGCTTTTTTGACGTGCCAATATCTGCCAGAGCCCCATTGTGAATTTCTCAAATTTTAAAGCACTATATTTCTAAAACTATGAAACATTTCAAAGATTTCTTTTCAGGCAAACATGTCCACCGTAAGATGAACCTAAATAGGTTTGAATGGGGTTTCTAGTTGTAAGTATGTAGGACTAGTAGCATGGCAAAGTTTGTGCTATTGCCATTGAGAATGCATTGGGCGTTTAAGTTAAACAGCAGAAACTGCCTGTCATAATTTCTCCCCCCTCCCTATTCCAAAGCCCCCCCAGGTACATTATATATTTAAACTATTTTCAGCAATGGTACACTTGTTTTTTCAGTGGGTAGATTTGGTTGAGCTGGTCATTTTGAAAGTAGATCTCATGTTATAAATGTGTGGGCACCCCTGCTCTATAGTGTATACTCATAGTTTCATTATATAGATATTCACTGTTAGACTGTTAGGTTCTTAGTTTACGTATGATTCTTGATGACTATTTATATGTATTTGATGGATTACCATATGGATTACCATATTTTTTGTTCTTGCTTACTGTAAAATTCTAGAGAGTTTCAGAAACACTGCAGTTTATAAGGAAAACACCCCACGCAATCTCACCCCAGCGCATCTAAATTAGATTGTTCCCACAGGTGATGCAGGTTGTACATTCTCCATGCTAATTGCTGCTGCTACACTCCCACTTAATGCTTGATAGGCAATTCTATGATGCAGATTAAGAAGCAGTGGCTTCTCCAAGTTTATGCTGAGGGCAAAGAACAAAACAGTTTATGCTTAACTTTTACTCCAACGTGCCAAGGTGTTGAATGTTGCTGAAAATGGCACATCTACTTATGTAAGCTCACAAGCAGCAGGAGTACAATGGATTGAAAACACATCTAGGATGACACAAAAAGCCAAAACGCTTGTTTCCATTGTGTTCCATTAAACATTAAACACTCCAACATCTGGACAAAACAACACTGCAACACCAATAGACTATACAGAAATATCAAAATATACAGTTAAATGATAACATAGAAGGAGCAGGGGGGGGGGGGGGTGCTAAGACACATGGAGGATGTCACTAACAAGGAGTGAGCAGTGTATGACCTTGTATTGGGGGAAAGCCAGCCCGGGAACACATTTCACTAGTGTAGTGCCTAAAGTCCTATACTTAATGGCACTACTGGTTGCCGACGGCCAGGTGGAAGTTCTTACGTGTGCCAGTACAAACTGATCTCCAAAACATGTCCGTTGAATTTAACTTTATTCTCTGCAGTAATTTTCCTATACAACATACAGATAAAATAATAAGAAAGAAACAGTAACAAACACAGGGGACCAGCCCTCCTGAACACACTAGAAAACTGTTAGCCTCTGCTGTCTGCCACTGGCAACACCTGTGCCTGATTAGCAGCCTGGTTAAATACCTGGGCTGGCCCAGAGGCCCCAGACACTGACCAAGCTGCAGTGACACTGTCAATCAGCAAAACATTAGGTCATAATGGCTCTTACAACTAGTAAGGCCAATTTGAATGTTTGTGGAGCCATGATTTTAGGTCAGCTTTAAACTTGAATGGGTAAATTAAAACTAAAAGGGATGTTGTTAGAGTCTATATCCACTGTGTAGTGGCTGGGGGGAGGTCAGAGGAATTCCCTCTGGTGGAGTAGCATGAATCCCCTACTCTGGAAAAGTGTTTGGAAAAGTACTTGGGAACCACTCCTTTGAGTACCTCAAAACTAGACCCATGGACCATATTCACACGGCAGCCATGCTGGCATTTTGCATTGAAAAAGCAAGGTGCAAGTTGCCACCCTGCCATTAACTTAATGGAAAGATGGCTGCCGTGTGGATACGGTCTATTGAGAGCTGAGAAACACTTTCTTCCACCTTGAGCCATCCTGGAAGTGTTGAGTCCAGGGGTCCAAGTTGAGATGCAATCTCACAAGACATATTTTTTGGCACGCGACACCAGCGTACAACAAATGCACACACACACGAACATTATGGCCCAGTTCACTTGTGTGTTGCCTGAACTTAGTTTTTGACTAAGAATGTTTTCTTGTGCCTCAGCTTCATTTTCAGTTGTTGTCGCTGCCTGTCTGCCTCAATTTGCATCCCACATGTCTGCCCTCCTCGCCCAGTGTCTCCCCTACCTCTTCCCACATGTCTGCCCTCCTCCCCCAGTGTCTCCCCTACCTCTTCCTACATGTCTGCCCTCCTCGCCCAGTGTCTCTCCTACCTCTTCCCTCCTCGCCCAGTGTCTCCCCTACCTCTTCCCTCCTCGCCCAGTGTCTCCCCTACCTCTTCCCTCCTCGCCCAGTGTCTCCCCTACCTCTTCCCTCCTCGCCCAGTGTCTCCCCTACCTCTTCCTACATGTCTGCCCTCCTCGCCCAGTGTCTCCCCTACCTCTTCCCTCCTCGCCCAGTGTCTCCCCTACCTCTTCCCTCCTCGCCCAGTGTCTCCCCTACCTCTTCCCTCCTCGCCCAGTGTCCCCCCTACCTCTTCCCTCCTCGCCCAGTGTCTCCCCTACCTCTTCCCTCCTCGCCCAGTGTCTCCCCTACCTCTTCCTACATGTCTGCCCTCCTCGCCCAGTGTCTCCCCTACCTCTTCCCTCCTCGCCCAGTGTCTCCCCTACCTCTGCCCTCCTCGCCCAGTGTCTCCCCTACCTCTTCCCTCCTCGCCCAGTGTCTCCACTACCTCTTCCCTCCTCGCCCAGTGTCTCCACTACCTCTTCCCTCCTCGCCCAGTGTCTCCACTACCTCTTCCTAGCCGACGGCTCAGCTCAGCTCTCCCTGCCTGTCCCGCTCCACTGTTATTATGGCTATATACTGCTCATCGTCTTAACTACTCCATAATAAACGTGTATTTTGGTACAGCTGCAAAAGTTTAAAACTAAAAGGCAACACACATCCAAACATTTCCAACACACCCACTACTTACATAGAATATTAACTAACATTATGTGACAACAAGCATTAAATAAATGATTTGCAGGTAGCTCTCGCAGATAACAGCATCAGGCAATAAGAAAACTAAACAATTGTAGCATACCGTACACAAAATAGTAAAACAAACTATATATAAACAACATATTTATACCAGTAAGACGCCTAAGGGCGAGAAGCAACCTCGCCCTAAAGGGGTCGTGTGCACACATCCGTCTTGTTGACGGCAGACTGTTGGGCGAGCGCTGGCGCTTTGGCATGGGGGGTCAGATCAACATAGAATGAATTCTGTACTGGCTATATAAGGAGCATGTCTTGAGTGTACAGGGTGTGATGAGGTCAGATCAACATGTCATGTCATAACAGGTCAGCTCCATATATGGAGATCTAAGGGTGGTACATTCTCTTGAGTGTACAGGGTTTGATGAGGGCCGGGCCTTAATTTTCGGGCCTGTTGAGAACTCTAGTTTTCGCCGGCTGCCTGGCTAATACCTTTGGGGCAGGCCCGTCTAGAGTTTGAATCCATACAGTATATGGAGGTTTGAGGTCAGATGTGGAGTTGCTGGCCAATATTGATGACATCAGGGATCTCCATATATGGGCTTAATTGCGACAGCAGGTCGCATTTACTATGACATCAGATGTCATAGTGAAGTCACGAGACCTGGGCACCATACAGTATATGGGGGCTTTCCCATGTATGGGGATTTTGAGTGATACACTGACCGGGAATTGCACGTTTTCATAGTAAATGCAACCTTCCGTCGCAATAAACCAACAAACAAGGGTTAGGGAATATTAGTGGGAAACAGCTGATTGTATACATTATAAATAATGTTTTCTTTTATTTATTTTTTCAAATAGTTCCTGTCCCTTGCATGCAACAAACCAGAATTATTACTTTCTGGTTATTAAAAATACTAAACCAGCTGAAAAAAACGATTTTCTTTCAGCAAAACTTAAATGCAACTGCACGCGCACGCACATGCACACACACAGGCAAAGTATTTTGTATCTCTCTCTCTCTCCTCTTTCTTCTCCACCATCTCTCTGATGTTGTAGAGAGGAGTGGGCACAGCAGGATATGCTGAAGGCGACTGAGCTGCACTCCTTTTCAACCTACCCTTCTCTGCCCTCTGTGTTCCTTGAAGAAGTGCTAATGATTGTTTAGCTTCGTTCTGATTTAATAATGTACAATATACACAGGAGCCTTGCCGAGCCATGAGGCCCATAGGACTTAGACAATAAGTCGTGTCGATGCACTGTTAATCAAATAGGCCTATGCTTTCACAGTATTTTGAAGCTGCAATCACGCCAGCTGGTCCGAGCTTGTCAAAGATAGTCTTGTGCTTGTTTTTGTTTTACAAACAGGTGTAGCCCAGTGGTTAGTTCATGCCCTTAGAACCTATTCTAAAATTCTAATTCAAGTCATTCTAAAGTTAGTTAAAAACGTATCAAAGCAAAGAAAAGCAAAGTTCTTTGTTTACCCAGGGTGAATGGACTAAGCTCGAGATGCTTGTTTACAGCCAGACCCTGCTCATAGAACATTTCATGGTAGGGGTTCAATGCCTTGCTCAAGGGCACTTCAGCGGTGGTAATTTTAACGTGCCGGTCCGGGGATTCGAACTGGCGACCTTCCGATAACAAGACCGCTCCGCAAACCGTTCGGCCACCGCTGCCAGGCTAATAGCCTTTATAGTTGTCTGTTATGAATAGATCTCCTTGTGGTTTATACTATAAATACAGAGTTAAACAGTAAAAAGGTAACAAAGTAAAACGCCCCGTTATCCCATTCAATACAGTACCGGGGTGCTACACATATAATACACTGTATAATATTATGTTCATTTTCACATAAAGTGCTCAGTAAATTCCTGATTGAACCGTGCTAGTGGTAAACGTAAAATGGACCTGGACTTAATTATCATTCATGATTTTGCGTGGTGGAACCTGGTCTTTAGAAAACTATAACAATTAAAAGAAAACTTTTAAACCATTTTGTCTGGAAAAGAAATGTCTTATTGTTACTATGGATCTAATATTTATTACAGTCTTGTGTACAGTGCGGTGCAATTATAAGGCCCATGTTAATTCATATCATTCATATATGACCATTGTATTCCCAGGAATTTAAGAAGGAACCATGTACAGCATGAAAATACAACCAATTAAAATTCATTACCTTCTCTCAGTCCATGTAGTTTAGGTGAGCTAATTTGCTTTATGTTTTTAAGTCTCAATAGCCTTTTTAATCCTAATCCTCTGAGAGGTGTGATAAAAACCGTAAAATTTAATGTCAACTCAAGCTTCAGTTTTTATGTCAACCCAGACAGTTTATAAGTTGCTCAATGTAATATTTAGATTTGCCTTTTTTTGGCTCTCCGCCACAGACGACCAGGCTGAAGTTCTTTTAATTTTTGAATAGTGTACATAACTGTACACTATTGTACCCAGTACTTACGACCTGCCGCAACGAAGTTGTGCTACTCACACGCTGATTTGGCAGTGCCCAGGATCACACCTGTGACCTTGTGGTTCAAAGGCAAGAGCTCTACCGACTGAGCTACCCGGACACATCCTACAGATTTTGTCCAAACATCACACACTAACAGAATGCTTCAAATCAGGAACAAATCACGTTCCATCCAGATTGGCCAAGAACCTCCACCCAGAATGTGCCCGACTAGAACAATATAACAAGCCACTTCACATGAATACAACAATAATTCTTAACAGTACCTGATACACAAAACTACACACAGTCCATGCCTGACTACACTGTCCTTCATATACTCTTTTAATAAACACACTACTACTACTCGTAAGTTTCATCACTCCCGCAAATCAAAATATTGTGTCTTTGCAATAATAAATTCATACAATGCTTGTCCACCATAACCTAGATAGAGGTCATCGAGGATTATATTTTTGAGTGGTGCAAACCACTCCAACAACTGGCTTTGTACCCGTGTACCCGTGTTTGTTCGTACCAAAAAAACGAGCATGGTTGCTATGGTTAGCAACCAAAAGAACGAGCATGGTTGCTATGGTTAGTATGTGACGTCACTGACATCACAGACATCCTTCAACGCCTGGGTGACCTACCTTCAAATGACACTGTTGAGACTGAATTCATGCGGAGAGTACTTATGACACAGATGCTTTCCTGGTTCTAATGTACAGTAACTATAACAATAAATGTGTAGTTGTACCACTCAGTTCACACAGGTGTGATTTTTTTGATATTCTGTTGCCTGAGTAGACATTACAATGTCCCTTTAGTGAAATACCCCTTTAAAAACCTCAATATGCACAATTTTGCACATAGCGATGACTTCATCTATTTTTATCCAGTAGAGCAGATGTTATGAACGAATGCATAGTCTTTATTAATTGTGCAACCAATTAAAATGTTTCTTACCTTAGCTGTGGCTCGTGCCTGGTACTCTGGACAGCCATTCACTGTTATGGTTTCATGCATGTACTGGTAGACCTAAAAGAGACAAAAACAAATCGATCGATCAATGTTACGGTTTCAAGCATACATACCAAAGAGAGACCAAAGGGGGGGGGGGGGGGGGGGGGGGTAGTTGGGTAATCCTCCACCAGAGGGGGCTAAAACCTCAACCTCAATAGCTGTTTTTTGTTTTCTTTTTTTAGTTAATCTTGTTTAAAAAAGAAGAAAATCATGATTCTGTAATTCTGTGTTTTGAATGATGATTGCATTATCATTAAATAAATCTCAAATAAAAATAAAAGACTTGATTTTCGACAGCACATTTTGATTTAGTTTCTGCCACGTGGAGACGGCATTTTGGGGAACCCTATCATAAGATTTAGTCGACTAAATCTACAGTTGATTTTGTCTAATAAAATGTGTTTTGGCAGGCCTTGATGGTGTCCACCTGGTTGCTATCTGAAAATAGCATATCTACAAGCTCACAACGCGTGACGTGAGCTTGTAGATCTGCTATTTTCAGCATGCAACCAAGCATAAAATGACTTGTCCTTTCTCCACTTGTCCCGTTCAGCAAACATTTTCGTACAGTTTTTATTTGGTGACGAACATTTCAGGTGAAACTGAATAAAAATGTACTGTCAAAATCAACACTAGTGCCTGCCAGCTGGCCGTGGAAATGGAAAACACGGCCGAAGAGCAGCCCTCACGCCTGGCTGCACCTTCATCACGCTGTCATTATTCAGCTGTTAGCCGTTAAGAATAGAGTCAGACTGCGCTCCAAAAGGCAGACCAAAAAAAAAGAGTTTGACCTTCCAGTTATAAAACGTGTGTTCCAGTCTTCCAGAGATACCAGTATCCTTCAGTTGGACCTTGTAGAATGAACCAGACGGACCCGGGGAGGGAAAGGAGGAGGAGGATGGGGAAGAGGTGGGGAGATAACATGGGTATACCGACTCATGGCTCTTTAGAGTGTTTTTTTCATTATGCAAATCTTAGCTGCAGGGCTGTCATTTGGATGCATTTCATCTTAAATTCAGTTATTTTGTATGCATAGTGTCCCCCCCTACCTAAGCTTGCAGATCGGCTATTTTCACCCTTCTTTCCCCAGGTTCCATGTTCCCTGGGTTCTTTGTACCATGACGTTGAACTACATAGGGGCTTAAGTGGTTATAGAGATATCAGCTGTGTGTGTGCAAGGTCTCAAATGAGGCCTTGGCAGTTAACTGGGGTAATGGTATTATTGTAAAAAGAATGAAGGTCAGGCCATTTTGTGTGGATAGTTTTGGTAACGTTGGTGTCTACTAGTTGGAGCGTATATTGCATTCAAGAGCATACATGCTGCTCTCATCAGATTGGCGACTTTGAACTTTGAAAAGAACGTTTCGTTTTAGATTACCGGGCGAGTTCTGAAGAAACAGATACTCATCATTATGTCAGAGAGATATATCTTATTTGGGAGAGGTCATGAAAGGGATCTCCAATCATCAAGTCTGATTTCCGTCGGTCTTCAGCTGTCCTCAAAGCAGAGGAATCCTACAATATTTCTGATATCTTTAAATCATCACAAGGATATAAAATGCAGTAGAGTGGGGTAAAACACTCTTTGATATATGGAAATGTTTTAATTTTATTTCTATCCACATACAAACACAGTAAAACACATATCCCTAAGCACGTTTTCCAAAGAAACAGCGTTTCTTTGGGCCAAGCACTTTTACAAATGCCATGAGAGGTATTGTTCCGTCTCCTTCTGCCTTGAGTTTGGGTTCTTCTACTTTTATCAATTCAAAGGAGCTTTAATAATTAATTGCATTTTTATAGCGCTTTTCCAAGTGCTCAAAGCGCTTTACAATGGTTCATTCATTTATACATTGGGAGGTGAAGCGGCGAACAGTCGACGCCAGTGTCCTCACTTCCCACATTCACACATACCAATGGTGGCAAGCTCACACCGACCAACTCATTGGAGGCAATGTAGGGTTCAGTGTCTTGCCCAAGGACACTTCAGGAGGAGCCGGGATTCGAACCGCCGATCCAGGGATCATTGGAAGACCTGCTCTACCTCTTGAGCCACAGCCGCCTTTATTGGCATGAGAATTTATTGGCATGAGAAAACATACGTTTACATTGCCAAAGCAAGTGTCAAAATATAAAGAAATTGTTAAGTATATACAGTTACAAGTCTCGACTTTTCCCCCTCAGGTAAACTGTGTAACATTGTGACTATAGTGCAACAAAAAAAAAAGAAAAAAAAAGGGAAAAAGATTGAGTCTCCTCCATTGTTTGGCTAACCACTTTCACACTGGTGTCCCTATTTTGGACATGTAGGCGAAATGTTTGACAACAAAACAAAGCATATTGTACAAGCAATTTGTACAATACGTTTCAAAAATAGCAGATCTACAAGCTCTCTTTTCTGTAGGTATACTCTGATATGAACCATAATAATCCAGATGAGTTTGTGTTCTCTTCTGAAACGTAAGTATCCCTGCTTTTACAGGATAACTCGATCATCCATAACAAGGAACAATCAGTTCTGGTCTTTTGTGTCCTTTCATGTCACGACTGCTCTGGAGATGTGCACTTTTGCTCTAAAAGGCCTAATGTCCGGGAGGCATCTATTCAGTACCCCAACTGCCTTTTGCTCAAGCCTGAATCTTCTCCTTACAAAACCTAGACCTTGAATCTCTCACCATCTCTCTCTCTCTCTCTCTCTCTCTCTCTCTCTCTTTTGCAAGTGCTCTCTGCTTCTGTGGTTCTCGCCCGCATAGATGCCTTAAATTAACCCAGATCCTGATGGGAAGCCATCATGCTGTAGGAGGGCATAGGATTCTGGGCTGGAAAAAGCCGGATGGTGGAGAGAGACGCATATAGAGGACTGCTAACATGACAACGCTATCTATGCATAACCATGGTTCTGCCTTTTCTAATTCTACTGAGAGAGAGAGAGAGAGAGAGAGAGAGAGAGAGCGAGAGAGAGAGAGAGACAGGAGGGAGGGTGTGATACATTGGGAATGAAAGGGATACCTTTATGGAATGTCTGCGTTATTCTGCTATGACAGTACAGAGACGTGAGGACAGAGAAAGAGGGATTATGTGAATGGAACAAGGAAGTTGTGGTTATGAAGCTATGCATCAACCGGTTGAGTTGAGTCACCACATCGTTCCCTGTGGGCTATATCTGTTTGACGTGTTGTTTTGTCCAGGGCTGTTGTTGTTTGAACCAAGCACAGTGTTTGCTGATGTCTTTGCTTTAATCACAGAGTACTTCACGGAGAAGAGAGATTACCGTGGCAGCATCACTCAGATCCTCTTAACACAACGTAACCAGGATCTCTTAGCCATTTCTTTATGTTTTATCAGTTTATGTACTGTACACAAATTATTGTTGACTGTATTACACCAACTGTATATGATGAGTTTAAATAAATGGCATAATAGCTGCTGTACACCTGAGTGTGCTTGTAATTATTTCTTGCTTTCAGAGCTAGTTATTCATTATTTGGTTCTGATAACAAATTTACTGTATATATAATATAGATCACATATAGTATCACATTTACAATCAGCCCTTTGAGGGGACTGCGACCACGACGTCATATCCCATAAATGGTAAATGGTGCATTTATATAGCGCCTTTATCCCATAGACCAGGGGCGGCCTCTCACCAGCCAAATCGTCATCGGTCAAACGCTTTATGGTCATGATTCACCAGGAGCCTGGATGGCTTGGTTCCGGGCTTAAAATAATTTATATACATATTTTTGGAAATCTCTATGGGAAACATGAATGGGTTTCCCATCTGTGGCTACACAAAATGGCCGCCACCGCTACAACCAATAGAGGGAATGCGCGTGACATCATCGTACCTGGAAGTTATGCGGGAACGCCCACTGAGGGCAAAAAACGACTTTCTGGCCTTGACAGCCCATTCATCCAAACAGAAAAGTCCTGTCTGATTGCATTAAACAATGTTAAACTCACCAACATTGCAGCTGTACTTAAAGCTTGAATTATCCTCTTTCTATCTGCAAGTTTTTGCAAGTTTTTGTTTCATAAAAATCCATAGAAACATTATGAGCTACTTTCTGTCAAGAAATGCCCTGCATTTGATTATTTTTCTAAGTGTCAGAGTTTGGAAGTGCTTGTTTTCAATAACACAACATTTTGCTGCCTCCTGCATTATGTGACATTTAGAAACAGGTGGTACGCAGGACGGTTGAGTGCTTTCCAACGAGCGCTTCCAAACTCCAACACTCCATGCTGCTCAATGTTTTGCCACTCAGTCTAGATGAGGGGGGCGTGTCCTGATGGGAAAATCATGCATGTGCATATTCTCTATACCAGAGGGGGGCTGGGCCAGGTGACCCAGCAGCTCCCCATCCCCTACTTCTCACCACCGACCAAGTGCTGCTTCAGTTTGCCCAGGACAACATAAGGAAGGCCAGACAAGATCAACACCCAGGTGCTGAGTAACTTGCCGTCCCATCCAGGGACCTCTTCAACTTCTCCCTGAAGGCTGGGGCAGGTGTGCCCCCAGCTGTGGAAGACGTCCTGCCTTGTCCCGGTACCCAAGGAATGCCGTCCCTCTGCCCCAAATGACTACAGGCCAGTCGTCCTAACATCACGGGTCATGAAGGCCTTCGAGCAGGCCGATACTGCAGCACCTGAAACCTCTGGTGAGTGACCAGACCTTGAACCCCTCCAGTTCACATGCCACAGGTGGTCACGGGGCGGGGGTTGGGGACGCAATCATCTACCGGCTGAACATGGCCTACACCTTGACACCAAGGACAACACCCTTTACTTTTTCATCAAGGAAAACTAAATAAAAACTAAGCTACGATGACAAAAACTAAGACGAAATATATTGACAATTTCGTCAACAAATAATAAAACTAGACAAAAATGTTAGGGAGGGAATAGTGGAGAAGAGAACTAAGTCATTTTATGCTTGGTTGCATGCTGAAAATAACCATTTCAATATGAATACGTTCTACCAACCAAACTCTCTGCAATTCAGTGATGCTTTCCAATGTGGTGAGGATGTTTTCTTCATAATAATAATTTGAATTCTTTATAATCTGCAGATTAACTTCAGAGGGAAAAGTGGTAAGTGGTGCAAGCTGCAAGGCAAACTTCAATAGATCGTCCTCCTGATCGTACCATAACTTAATGACATGTATGTATGTGAAAACATGACACCATGTTGCATCATGAAAGAAAGAAAAGATTCTCTCTCTCTCTCTCTCTCAGACGGAGTACAGTTCATATCTGTGGTCTATCGCTGCGGTGTGTGGCGCATGCAGTGACTTGGTACAGTCTGGCGCTGATGGCAAGAGGCTGGTACAGAGTAGAGTACATGACTGATCCTTGTGCCAGTCGCTGCCATGCACTGCAGTGTAATCACGCTGAAGACCCTCTGAAAAGATCTCAAACAGTATGGGTGGGCTTTTCACAGGAAATGAACCGCAAAACCACTACAACCAACTACAAACACCACAGAGAAACTGTCACAGATGATTGTTGTTGTTGTTGTTGTCGAGTCAGGCCGAGGACGGCTTGCGGTCGATTACAGGCCTGTGTGAGCTGATGCTCTGTAGTGATTCAGTGACCTCTGCCTGGGGTAAGGTAATGCTCACTCAGGCAGCTGAAGGGCCGGTTGTGAGGGAGCGCTTGTTGTTGCTGAGATTACTGTTATCACGACGACAATCACCACGGCGGCATGCTATACTACAATACAAAAACAGCCGTGCCCTCCCCACGCTGAACTCACATCGACGGTAATTGGAAAAAACAGCCTTCCAGAGAAATTTAAATCGAAGAACATATAGGGAATATAGCAATTACATTATCTGGGTATTGTAATACATACAGTAATCTGTGTGCGTGTTCTCTGCATGCATGAATGCATGCAAACGTGTGTGTGTGTGTGTGTGTGTGTGTGTGTGTGTGTGTGTGTGTGTGTGTGTGTGTGTGTGTGTGTGTGTGTGTGTGTGTGTGTGTGTGTGTGTGTGTGTGCGTGTACTGAAGTGTAGTAGACAGTAATGGCAATCACTCGCTTCCCTTTATTTGTACCAAATTAGACAGTATAATATATTATATCCATTCCCCCAGTTGCAAATAGCTGGCCAGAGAATTGCAAAGGCCAACAACAATCAAAGAAACGCGCTTCAGCTTCCTCCTTCAACAGTAGGCTGTAATTACTGTACAAGAACCCACCCTCTCCATCACCCCAGCTGTCCTCGTCCACCACTGAGCCTCCCTCTTATCCATTAACATAATTATACTCCAATCTGATTTGACCATTCTTAACCCATTCTGGGCGGGAACCCCTTTTGGTGTTTAAAGCATTATGTTATACTATAGAAAAATAGCAGATCCACAAGCTACGAGCTTATAGGTCTGCTATTTTTGAAAAATCGTGAAAATGTGGCGCAAATCTTTGAATATATATTCTTTCTTCTATTTTCAGATGGAGGTCGGTAGACAATTACATATATTTTTGGGGGTCCTTGACATGAAATAGTTTGAGAACCACTGACATGTTCAGACATTTTTTAGAAAAGGTCTAAATGGGTTAATACTCTGTAGTACATTGGCCATTCCCATGAAGTGTTCTGTGAATATATTAGAGGCACTATAAGCACACGTTAAGTCACACAGCAAAACCGCTGTTCTTACAGTAGTATCACCTGCGTGGCATTTGATTAATACAATGACCTGTAGCCTTCTACCTTCACTTACTGTACAGCCTAAGTATGTGTGGCCATCTCATTTCACGCGCTGGTGAGCAGGTGCAAGAATAAAGGTGGCGCGGCCCACCTAATCTCATGTACAGTAGGAAAAAATAAAATAATAACAATCCGATGCCGATCAGACCACCTCCGCAGCTCTGCGTGCCAATAGATTTTACTGAACATGAATCAAGTTGGTTATGGTTGCTGGGGCCGGGCTGTCAATATGAAGAATGGGTGACGGGGAAAGTGCCAGCTCAGCGGTGTTGCGCTAAATGAGGGAGAAGATGGAGTCCGTTTCCCCCCACCGTCGTGTTTATCCCCGGCATGAGGACGATCACGGTGTGTCATCCTGAAAGGGTTGTCAGCGTATATCAGCCTCGCAAACGGGAGAGGAAGGAACCAGACGAAAAGGATGGAGAGTTGGGCTTTGTAGCTAATTTGCTGTCATAGTCGACGAAATCAACACTATGGTTGTTTTTCAGTGTATTTGTGGTTAGAGTGTCCACCCTGAGACTGGGAGGTCGGGTTTGATCCACGGCTGGATCATACCAAAGACTCAGTGCCTCCCTGCTTCGCATTCAGCATCAAGGGTTGGATTGTCCCTGCGACATACTAGGGTCATGCCCAGGGGGTGTACTTGTACATCATGT
The DNA here is from genome assembly GCF_951216825.1 of Electrona antarctica. NCBI lineage: Eukaryota > Metazoa > Chordata > Actinopteri > Myctophiformes > Myctophidae > Electrona > Electrona antarctica. The sequence goes on along the minus strand of NC_136804.1, from coordinate 23,924,017 downwards.
CCAGGGGATGTACTTGTACAGTACATCAAGCTGCCTCCCACTACAGAAACAGGAGATAGGCTCCTATCTCCTGCCCCTATGGGCCTCAAGGCTCGGCTTACTACTTTACTTAAGGCTGCAGAAAAACTGATGACTGCGATTACTCATCATGATTGTGTGTTTTGAACACCAGCGAAAATTACATGTTCAACCGAAGTCCAGTTTTCACACATTACATTAAAAGCATTATGCCCTCTAACAAGGCTTTCAGTGTTTTGTTTTTGTTTAGTAAATGCGTGCCCTTACTTGGGGCAATAATAGTAAGTACTGTTCTGTATAATAACAAATGGGCTATGAGGACACTGGACAAGGTCCAGCATATAGTGGTGTTACAGAAATAAGGTCGGTCTCACAGGACAATGACAATTGAATCCCGTCTCACAGGAGAATCAGTCTCCTATATTTGTACTACCGATAGGCTGTAAAACCACTGGTAACAAAACACTGGGTCGGGACCCATTTGTGGATCGTGGACACATTGTTATGGCTCCCTTATGTTTTGTTTCCTACATTTGTTTTTTAATTATTATTTTAAAACATTTTCAAAAAACATTCCCAAATAAAGCTAAACTTTTCATGAAATAAACCAAAAGTCAATGATTTTTCAGTAACTTTAATAAATAAAGTAAAAAAAGGATAAGAAATTAGAAGAAAAGTAGTGGTGGAAATAGCCGATCTACAAGATCACAACGCAGCACGAAGCGACACATTGTGTATCTGCTATTTTTGGTTTTTCTTTTGTTTTGGGTCACGGGCTAAAACATTTGGGAACCACTGCTGTGGACTACATCTGCACACATAACGCAGACATAGCGCTCACAATTTCTGTCTGACATTTTACACAGCCTCTTTCAGTTCTAAATTTCCATCTGGCGTAGCCGACATGTCAGTGTGACCTTTCTTCCTTCATACAGAGCGTTTTTGTTTGTTTTGGTGTATTGGCTCTGGTCTGTATTTCCCCTCGACGTACAGTACAATAAAACCTTGGATTTGTACCCTAGAGCCCCTTTCCAGTGGACAAAAAAAAAATCCCTAACCCATCACCCAGAAGTCAAGGATATGACTACAGTATAGCTCCAATTGGCAGTGATGGAAATATGACATGTGAGGTTGTAGATTGGATATTTTCAGAGGAGATATTTAGTATAGAGAGGGAAGAAAGGAGGGGTGCCTAGAATAGACCCCTGGAGGACTCCTGTCAATTAAGTATACAGTCCTTAAAATACCTGTATTTTACAGTAACGATAACGTATAGCTCAATGATTACTGGTACTGCAGTACATCGGTCCCCCACACCATTGACTGGATGACAGTGTTTGTAACCCATCTGCAGGTGATTGAGCGAGGTGGTTGCAACCTAAATTAAGAAGGCAATTACATTGGCTTCTCTTAATTTATAAAATTTATTTTAGCTGCCCTTCTTACTTGAAGCAGTATTTGGCCCAGTCGACTTTGTCATATCCACTTAGACACATCTGCAATATCCTTACTTTAAAACCCCAAATCTCTACAGGTTCGACGGAGGTCGGCCTGCTACAAAGCTCCATTTGATTGCACATTTGGAATAATCTTCCTCTATCTCTTATCTCTATCTATTTCATCCTTCCGCCGCTTTAGGACTTCCCTACATTCACATCTTGATTGAACTAGTTTATGCTTCTAAACTGACAAGTACCAGTAATGACATGATGTAGTTGCACTGTGCCATTCTTTCCTCGGTTGTTTAAGAGCTGATGATGTGGTTGTTCATGCAGGGGTAAATGGTGCATTTATATAGCTAAAGGCGCTTTACAGAGATTGTACACACACACACACACACACACACACACACACACACACACACACACACACACACACACACACACACACACACACACACACACACACACACACACACACACACACACACACACACACACACACACACACACACACACACACACACACCGATGCCATAGGATACCATGCAAGGCACCAACCTGCACATCAGGAGCAATTAGAGGTTCAGAGTCTTGCTCAAGGACACTTCGACACCAACTCTGGGGGAGGCCGGGTTTGAACTGAGAACCTTGCGGGACCCCCGTTTATGGGACCCCCTTGAAAATGAGATGCTGCTGCAATACAAATCTGAAATCTGACTCACCTCTCGGATTGCTGTACAGAACTCACTCTGAAGCACCTTCTTTAGGGACTGCAGCTTGTGGCCGGGTACATCGCCTGACTCCTGTAGCTTCTCCAGCAGCTCAATAGCCCGGGCAATATCTGAGAGACAGGGGGAAAGAAATGAGCCATGACTGCGCCGTGTGTTTGTGTGCGTGCGTGCATCAATTTGGTACGCAGCCAGTCCAGAGCCACACTGTTTAATGCATTTTCCTGTGCAAGCAAATTAATCCATCTCTTAAATTGTCAACAGCTCTGTAATGAAGGGATTATATATAGCTCGAATTCTAGACCTAATTGCCAAAGAAAGTCTCCTACAGCTGCTGCAAGTCAGTCACCAACCTGCTCATCGGGAGCTGTTAGGGGTTCAGTGTCTTGCTCAAGGACACTTTGACACTAAACTGGCCACTGCCACCCCAGATGTCCAAGACTATTTTTAGTAGGCTACATACAAAACCAAACTATAGAGACAACTCTCAGAATTCAATCTGGGCAGGAATCCCAGATATAAAGGATATAGCCATAGAGGCTTATATCAGAGAGGTGAGATGAATTGGAAATTCTACTCTACCGCAGTACTATACACGCACTCCCCAAAATATATCAAAACAAGCATAGTGTAGTAGACTAGTAGAAACCATACAGTGTCTAGTATACAAAGTCATTTTTGGAACCTGTTCCTCACTTTGTGGACTTTGTGTACCACTGGTACATACGGTATATACTTCCCTCAAAGTGAGTAACATATATTATACAATATTAGTAACCTCATCCGTTTTTTTTCCTCCTTTTACATTGAACTCCTCTACATTAACATTCCCCAAAAGGAAGCCATTGAGTGTATTGCTGCTGAGTCACAATCTAATGGTAATAAAGGTTGTGTCTGTTGTCTTGTATAATCATTTATTTTCAGTCTGAAGGGGTGGCCATTGGGAGCGGCTCTAGTGCTATCTACAGCTTATTAAATAAGCTGTGTGTAAACAATTTTGTATGCTAAATTTAAATTTAAAAAAAGTACTTGATAAAACTCTCAATTATTTTCTCGGTTACATTACAGTACATTACAGTATTGTAATTTGTTATCCTACTATAAATGCGCGACGTCTCTGTCTGCGTGCATGTGTGTATACGGTTGTAATGCATGTAACTCGAGAACCATTTGCCCCACCGTTTGCCCCACCGACTCAAATTCGACACACGCGTTCCACACCCCCACAGGGAGTGCAGTGCCCGGTATCGAGTCGGTCGCCGGTCGGACCCACGGTTCTCCAGAACCACCACAAAAGGCTCTGGTCAGGCTCTGCCAGTGGGCCTAATCCGCCTAAATCTCCTCACCTGTGCAATTTCCAGCTTCTGCCTCAGCCAATTGATTGCCATGGCAACCACACACCTGCCAATTGATTATTTAACCACTCCACTTTTCACTGTCAGTTTGCACTCTTCAGCCACAGGCACATACACAGATCTCCATTTGGGACACCGACAGATAGTTAAAACGGGTGCAACGGATATTATTAGGTTCCCAAGTTGCATCGTTCCCATGTAGGCCGGTGGCCAATGGGCACGTACAGGTCTAGTATTGACAATGTCATGAATGATGATGCTATGGACAGGGTCAATACATGAATTCCACTCAACTAATGGAACCCTATCCTCAAATGAACTCTCAGCCATCTTCCAAAGGAAAACGGACCACAATACGCTTTTCTAATCTTCATTCCACCCTGAAGGTCTTAAAGACAATTTTCCATTCAGTCAGTTCTTGCGCTTTCGTCTCTAAAGATATGATGGTTAGGTTTCAGGAAAGTGGGTACAAGGCGATGCCTTTTGGTGGAACTTGTACAGCACACCCATAGAGACAAGACAGTCTGTGTCAACCGAAAGAACACAACAACCACATGGTCTACTGTCTACAGTACACCACTGGCCTCAGTTACATGCACAAAATGTATTCAGAATGAATTCATTCATTCCGAACAGAGATTCATACCAAACTGTTTACATGGAACCTGAATACAAGTATTCCTATTCCTCAATTGTTTACATGACCAAAGCATTCATTCGGAATATAACTTTGGACTATAGAGATGGCCAACCCATAACCGACAAACACTAACAGCTATTATCTGATAAAAATAAAATAAAAATATATTTTCACCTCCACCCAAAACACCCAAAGTTTTATTATGGGGGAAAAAACTGGTGTATTTGTATTTTTCTAATGGGTAAAATAGCGCATTTCTGCGCACATAAAATGTCTCCAAATGGCCATCCCTGCTTGGACTCCCAGTAGCATCCGGAATAAAGCGTTTATATGGTGATCTATACCGATTCAAACGGTATATACCACCCCTCCAGACCAGAATGAAATTTCATTCGGAATGGGATATTCTATTCCAATTGAGGTGTTTACATGAGCATTTTTATTCTGATGACTGGAATGAATCCATTCATTCCGAATGAATTTCTGCATGTAAATGGGGCCATTGTTTCCCAAACAGTGGGTCGAAACCCATTTGTGGGTCAAGGACATATTATCTTTTCCTACATTTAGAAAAATATATATACACACACACACCAGTATTTCATTATTTTTGAGGGGCACTAGCCCCTTTTATTTTAAATACAAACATTGAAAGGAATTTTATACATTTTAAAAACAAACAAACAAATCTAAGAAATTCCATAAATAAAAAATTATAATTAAGAAGTAGTGGAAATAGCTGCTCTACAAGTTGAGTGAGCTTGTAGATCTACTATCTTCACTAGTTTGGGTCCCGGGCAAACCACCTAATCTCTCTTTTGGGTCTCGACCTGAAATGTTGGTCTGGTCTACACTAACTCTTCTAATTAAATCAAAAGGATCAATTTGAAACATTGCAATCACAGTCACAGTACTGCAATTGTATAATTGTAATAAGAAGTAATAAGTAGAGTAAACTTTTTTTTTAAATAACTATCTATATAGTAGTAATAGGTAATATAGTACCGTTTTTGAGTAACTGGTCATGTGTTAGGGTTGACTCATATAAATGTACAGTATAGGTACTGTAGGTATTTTGAATAACTGTATATGTTCAGTTACAGGTGAGAAAACGGCCCCGTGGCCGGGTCCCATTGACATTTCGTCCGCAAAGGGAGACGAAATGTCCCCCCGGCCTGGCCACCGGGGGCGAAACGCATCATCGGAGCAGGGCTGGCCATTGCTGAACATCGGACCGCGAGACCCGGTTGGCCCGTCGGCCACCCGTTCGCCGTGCACACACACGCCACACACATGCCGCACACGCCGCACAGGCGCACACACACACGGCCTAATGTGCACTAAATCCAGTGTTAGTGTAAAAATTTACCCGCAAAGATCACACTTTCAGATTTTAAATTAATACTCTAGCCGACTAGCCACAGGAGTACTCAGGGTTGGCTGTGCACTTATAAGTATGCAAATGCACAGGAGGGAAGAAAAATGACCTGTTCAATTACATTAACAGTGGAGGCCTGTGAAAGACGTTGGAACAAATTGATGGTCAGGATAATGGAAATGGAGTCAGTCAAGGCCAGTGAGGCGGAGAAAGATAGAAAAGCAATCCCATCCTGGCCTGGTTTGCATCGGGTCAGTCCAGTGCATAAAGAAAGGGGAGGGGAAGGAATAAGGCCAACGCGGGAATCCTCATATTCAGAATGATGTAGCGAATCCTGGCTAGAACAGACATTGTTACTATAGGGCCGTCACGAAATATGACATTTTACGGGATGATTAATTGTCACTCAAATAATCGCGATTAACGGGAAGCAGTGCTGATGCGTCTGACGTGGATGCGGCCATGCCCTAATTGGGGTGTGGTGTCAGATGCACGCTGAGAGCCAAGGGATGGCGGCGCTGTGGGCTTGTGGGGAACGTGTGGAATGTGTTGGCTTGATTGGCTGTGAGCCTTAAAAAGCCTATTTTGTTCTACAGTGTGTTTAGATAGTTATACAAAGATTTACGTTTAATCACATCAGCAACAATTAGGAGTTCAGAGTCTTGCTCAAGGACACTTCGACACTAACTCTGGGGGAGCCCGGGATCAAACTGGGAACCTCACGGTTGCCATATGGCCACTCTACCCCTGAGCCACTGCTGCCCCAAGGGCATTCTTCCAGCCGAGTGCGAGATCAACTAGTTTTACAGTTTTCTGATATGGTAGAGTGAAAATAACTTTGTGGTATCACCAGGCGGGCATAAACAAGAACGGAAACCATGAGCGTCTGATGTTCCTCCAAAATGTTTCCCCTCTGCCATCAAATGAATGCATTTGTGTGTGGGAACAAAGAATTCTAACGTAGACCTAGCCTAGACCACTCTAGTCAGTTCGGAATGAAAAGCAGTGAGGTGACATGCGGTTGCTTCCAGCTTTAGTATAAAGTTCTAAACCCTGTCACACACGTTTTCTGAATGAGCCAGCAAGCTTGGTTCATTCATTTATTGCCCTGTGAGACTTGCAGGCCAATTGATAATACACATTGAACACTGGTGCTCCGTCGTGTACCCCACGGTTTAAAAAGCAGCTAATGAATTCTATTTAATCATATTTCTTGGCAGCTCATGACTTTCATGTGAGGGGACTGTAGGACTCTCCACAGACTAAAGGAGGAAAAAAATCAACGCCTCCAGGCAGTTACTCCTTTGCTGTTAAAACATTAATATACATACCAGACTGACTAATCAAGATTGATGTCAAATACTGGCATACTACTCTAATACAGAGCAGTCAAAAAAATCTAATAATCTTATAGAAATGGAGTCTGGGGAAAATCTGCTTTTGTTGGCTACATAATACAGACTTGTAATAAGCATGCAACTCAGCAAACCATCCTACTGCAAACCCAGAGCAATAAAGTACTGGGGATTAGGCTACATTGATCCACTTGAAATTGCTGTCTCCATTCCTCTCTTGATTGGTTACTACTGCTTGTGAGAAGAACCATCCAGTGAGAGTTCTATTGACATATTAGCCTTGGCTAAGGGCACTGGGGTGTCGGGGTGATGTTAATCAGGGAATTAATCACTATGGAACCTACAGAGATGTGCATTGGTTGCTTAGATAATAACAGCGACATGATCTTCTCCAAACATGTTTGTGGGTGTGCGTGCGTGCGTGCGTGCGTGCGTGCTTGCGTGCGTGCGTGCGTATTTCGTACAACTTAAGTTAAAAAAATGTGAACTATCCCTTTAAGTACAGCACTTAATAAATAAGAAAATGTACTTTTTCCATCACTGACTTTAACACCCTGCTCAGCCAACCCAGCCAGGTGGACAAACTGTCCTTGCCTCTAGAGCTCCCTGAACAGCCTATACCTTGTTCGAAGCAGACCTCCCACCAATCTTCACAGAAACCCCTGAATAACAATGAAGCCCCATGGACCTGATAACAGCAAGGTGAAATCCTCAAGGAATTATAATGCTACCTTTGTACGAGTAGTAGTACACCACACCTCCTCCACATTAAGAGGTGTGGAGACAAGAGTGTCCTCTGTGGACTGTTCAGCCACCAACAGACTCACAAATAGGAGAAGATGGTCGGTCATCATTGGACACGAATAATTTCATGTTTGGTTGCGCTCAGGTGCTACACTCTGGAAATAGCAGATCTACGAGCTCACAAAGCGTCGCAGCGTGACACGTTGTGAGCTTGTAGATCAGCTATTTTCAGTGTAGAACCAAGTGCATAATCAGGCAAGACTAAAAGTAAATCAAAATGTACTGTCAAAACTCAAAATCAACACTATGGGTGGACAACAGAAAAAGTAACTACTGGCCTGGGCCATGGCTCAGTGGTCCAGGCACCTTGGCTGGTAATCCAGTCTGGTAGTGTGCCGCGGGTTCGACTCCCAATCCCGACGGCCTTTACTGCATGTCTTCCCCCCATCTCTCTCCCCATTTCCTGTCAGCCTACCGTCTGTCCCTCCATAAAAAATAAAATAAATAAAAAAGGCGAAAGCCACAAAACATTTTTTTTTTAAAACAAAGAAAAAGTAACTACTGTACCACCAGGGATTCTAAGGGATTCTTAGATTGGGATTCTAAGGTGCATCGTGTGGATAAGACATTTGAATTTACACAAGGTAATTAGATTAAATCAAGTGCTTGATTTATTTGATCACTTCAGACTGTTCAATGGCATGGGTGCTAATCTCCTAATATATAGGCTAAGGTTTTCACTGAGAAATTACCCCTGGGTCCAGAGAACAAAGCTCTTTGTGAGTGGCTGGTAATGTGTTGGTATTGTTCCAAAAAGCCAGGGCATCTGGCTAAGTGTTGTTTTTATGAACATTTCTACACTCATTAAATGGAGGTCATCAGAGGCCATCCAGACCTCTTTTGTTTTACATGCTTATTAGTTCCATTTTCTTTATCCACATGGAGGACTTTGACAAGGTGTTGGAACCCACTTCAAAACATTAATATGGGACATTCTGCCTTTAGTTTGACACCCCTTTGTGCAGTGCACAGAAGCCACTTCCTGCACTAGGGCTGTCACACATTGTTACATAATCACCCAATTGCAATTATTTTAGGTAATCACAATTACATTTTCATAATCGTCAGTCGGTTCCATTTTGGAAAATATCCCATTTTCATTTTTCAAAAATAGCACATCTTCAAGCTTACAAGGAATGATTCTGCAAGGCCACTTCCGAACCCTCCTAACTGGAGTCCTACAGGGATCTGTACTTCACTAAATCCCTAAAGCACTGTCATCTCTCATGCCGATGACACCCAACCGTTTCGGCGTACGCAAGCTTATCCGACACACCAACAGTACGACATGCGCAAATCACCCGTTGCTCCCGACGTGTGTTGGTCCGACATGCGTTGCGTCTTGCTTGCGGTTAAGGTTAGGTTAGGGTTTAGGGTAGGGTGGGGCTAATGACTGTCGGACTGTTAGTATCCTTCCGCCCCTCTGCTCCTCAGGTGGAAGAACGCATCACTGCATGCCTGGCTGACATGAACTCAGTGGATGACTTCTCACCACCTCAAGCTGAACCCAGACATTCAAAGCACACATTACAGCGGTCGCTCGATCCTGTAGGTTTACACTCTATCTATAACATTTGACAAATTCGAATGTTATAGAGTTTTGAGAGTGTAAAATGAAACCAAATTGACCCACGCTCTCAAGAGTTAAATAGTTGTTAAAACATCTGCATTACTTAATTTACAAGAAGCCTACACAATTAGAGAACGTAGAAGAATTGTTCTTTTGATCAACAAAATCCATATCTCTCCTATGGTACCACATCAATACATCATGGAATCGTGGACTAAAGCTTATCCAACGACAACAATATATTCTTTAGTCTTGGGCCCCCGAGAGGCTAAATCTCATTAAATGGTCCGTGGCTCAAATGCTGAATAAATAATGAACCTAATAATGAAAGGGTTGAAAACCACTGATATACATAGTTGAAGGCTGAATATCAATGACTCGTTACAGTCTCAGTACAGCAATGTGGCGTGCTCTGATAACCACTGGAACAGCTCAATTAACCACGGCCAAACGCTGCATGCATGCATGGGCCACTGCTCATGTCATGCCCCATTTTCTGCATAGAGCCATCCCTTCATTAGACACCAAAGCAGTGATTATAGGACAATGTAATAGCAGGTGTCTGTACAGTAATGAGCAGTAATATGTGATAATCACATAGCATTCCCAACTCTCACTGAACAAGGCAGAGGTATAATTAAATGCCTTCTTGTATTTCATTTGCCCATCTCTCCTCCGCGTGGCTTGCAGTACAAAGTCTCAATCTCAAGCGGGACACAGAGATATCAGGTTTCGATGTCGCACTGTATTATTGCCGTCACCGGGGACAATTTTGCCCCCCAAACGTGTAAATAATAAATCAATGTCAGACAGTGCCTTGCTACGCTCATGGTTTATGAAATGTCCTAATAGAAATGTCTCGGTAATACCTCAGAGCTTTGTACTCATCATAAAGAAAGACAGACGTCAAATGAGCTCTGCCGTTTATGATCAGTGAGGTATTAGGCCTGTAGAACTGACGATAGAAATGAGATGTTAAGGCCGGGACCCAGTGAAAAGTACTGCCGTAGCAGACAACCCGCAGCACTCCAGGTTCAAACAAAATCCTTATAGGTGCAAGGCTCGAAGATATAAGTAGAGATGAAGAAAATGCCAGCACTCATTGTATGTCCTTTTACATGATTTTATTTACCTCCGAGACTGAAAAACTGACACGTTTCGGCCTGTATGGCCTTCCTCAGCGTTTGTGACAAGACAACAGGAAGTGTGGTATTTATGCATGGGTATGAGATACAATCAACAGTAATTGAACACAGGTGTCAACCCTTATCATCTTACACAGTATCAATAAGAAGTCTCTATTTATGGTACCAAGACAGGATAAATATCATGTAAGCACAATAGAATAAATAGTAAAATAAGAATACATCACAATGAGCTATCATAATGAATGTGGGGCCGGCCCCTAAAGTGCCTGGAAAGCTAGGCCGGGACCCAAACTAGTGAAAATAGCAGATCTACACTTTTTTTTTTTAAATTCATAAAAAATGTTTAAAATGTTTTGAACTAATAATTAAAAACAAAATGTAGGAAACAAAATAATAAAGGGACCCATAAAAATGTGTCTGTGACCCACAAATGGGTCCCGACCCACTATTTTGGGAAACAGTGATATAGCGGGACAAAGCAGCTGGGGCGACCGCAGGGGCTCCAGCCATGCAGCCTCACACTTATGTCACAACCACCCCAAAAGGACTGCCCAAATCATAAGTGCAACAATGACATGACAAGGCTTTGCATCACCCAACAACAGTCTGCAGTGTGCACGGCAGAGAGATGCACGCACGAGAGCCGTTGAGCATCCATCCCTGCATATTCGGATAAAGCCCGATATGTTGGATGCAGAAAAAGTGGTTCACTTAAATACATAAAAGGCTTCGTTGCATGGAGTGCTAACAATACACTCAAACACAAAACATTTCGATTGAAGAAGCTCATACCACCAGTGTGGATTTCGTCAACCTTTTTTCACTGACAAAAACTAGATACAAATTAGATAAAAATGACGCTACGATGACTACAAATAAGACAAAATATACTGACAATTTCATCAACAAATAAAACTAGACAAAAATGTTAGGGTGGGAGGTCGGGAGACTAGTGGTGAAGAGATCCAGTAGAACTTAAAGACATGGGGCTCTATTTTCGTCACTAGCCAATCTACATTGACACGTTGTGAGCTTGTAGACTGGCCATTTTAACTATTCAAAAATGTTTTGCAAAATAGTAAAAAAAGACAAAGAAGTTTAGGGATAAGGGGTTTAGCGGTGACGAAAATGGAGCCCCATGATATTTTATGCTTGGTTGGTTGCACTCTGAAAATAGCAGATCTACTGTACAAGCTCACAACGCGTCGCAGTGCAGTGCGTTGCGTTGTAAGCTTGTAGATCTATTATCAGCACGAAACCAATTGTAAAATCAGGCATTACGATGCCATCAAGGTCCGCCAAAAATAAATACATTTTACTTGACAAAATCAACTAGATTTAGCTCAGTTCCATGGAGCACTAACAATACACTCAAACGCCCACATGGTGTATAGTGGTAGCAGGTCTATGAATCACTCGACTGGATAGCAGGAAATACAGGAAATGTGATCCCACCCTGGACTGACCAAACTCTCCACCATGTGCAGAAGAACATGCACGTACGCATCCCTAATGTATTTCCTTACAGGATAGGAATAAGATCATGGATATGAGCAGAGGAAAGTTAAAAAAAAATCTAAACAAATCACACCCGTGTGAACTGAGTGGTGCAACTCCATATGTATACCTTTTGTTTTCCTCTTCCTGATCTTAAAACGTAAAAAGTGCGCAGACATTATTTGGGACTAGTGACGTCAGGACTCACATTGTTGTAATTAGGCTATTAGCCCGTCTGACTCCTTGATCGAGTTGAAACTAAGAGCAACTGCAGTTACTACACGTATGCAGACAATACACATTACAATGTAATGTGTATTGTCATTTTGCTCAGCAAAATGGAAACAGTGCTAGAGCATAGCATGCACCAGCGCCGGTCGGAATAAATAAATAGACCAGGCATCCCCCCAATAGTGCAGGGACATTCAGACCCAAATGACCCCCCCCTCCGGCACCTATGACTCCCAGGTCACAATCACAAAGAACACACAATCGCTGCTCCTCCTCAGGAATGCCAGTATATGTGCCTAAGCCACCTCAACTACTAGGCCTACTACTAGTACACACCATTTCAATGACATATTTAGCCTATATTATAGGCAAAATATGTCATTGAAATGTACCAAGGTTTTCTCACCCTTATTTAACCAGGATCTTCCCGAGGGAGACCTAGCCAAGACAGACAGGAGCATAATTAAAAACACAGTTACAAAGAGAAAACAGAATTTAAATACCGGTAAATCACATTTCAAAAGACATTATGGCCATTTCATAACCAGATAAAAAAAAAGAACATTGGCATAACAAGGCTTCTCCCTCCAATACTTTAATTTTGGACTTAAAAGCATTTAGCTAAATTAATTACTTCTTGCTTCAGTCAGCCTAGATCGACGGGTCCAATCAGACGAGATTAAGTCCAATCAATTCGGAACAAAGTAGGCTATTAAAAGTAATTTAGACCTGATGCAACATGTGTACGTTTAAGCAGCATATTGCATACAGTACAACCACAATACTACGGTGTCCTCAGAGGGCCTAGCTGGCCTTCACACTGACCTGGTTGTCACTGTACTGGAGACTTCTAAGTACTTAGTATTTCCAATTTCCAATACTTGAATACTCACTCCACTACATCTCAGATCCAAATATTGTACTTTTACTCCACTACATTTATTTGACAGCTTTAGTTAGTAGTTACTTTGTAAATTCTGATTATTATTACGAAACATACATGAACCACTTCAGCCCTATACACATTTCGGCCATTTGAAAATAGCAGATCTACAAGCTCACAATGCGCCGCTTGTAGAACTGCTATTTTCAAAACATTGTTATACATTTGAAAAAACTTCAAATGAGACGTTCTGCATAATGACTACTTTCTACTTTTGGTACTTTAAGTACCAATTTTCTTTTTTCATACCAATACGTTTTTTTTGTACTTTTACTCAAGTAAATTTTGAATTCCGGACCGTCACTTGTACTTGAGTATTTCTACATTACAGTTTACATTACAGTCAAAAATCGTGAAAACAGCAGATCTACATGCTCACAAAGTGTCACGATGAGACACATTATTGTGAGCTTGTACATTGGATCATTGCGCTTCTTTTGCAGACACTGTCCTATGAAGAACTTAAAGCAGTAAATTATAAAAAAAAACATAAGTTAAAGATGGAGTGCCACGATTTGTTTCCACCCTAAAACATGATCATCAGGTATTATTACAATATAAGGGGGAAGAACTTTTTCCAAAAAGTGTACAGTATTTGTTAAAATCATGCTTTTATGTGGACACGCCCACCAGTTCATTAAGTATGCCTGGTTTGCCTGGTGGGTGGTGATCCACCTGAACTGAAGCCGCACCCACAGCTGTAGTTGTATGATAAAGGGGGAGGGGTTAGGGGAGGGGCTGATAGTGTGGTGTCACTATATTACTGTTTATTTCATTGGCCCGTTTGACTGTCAAGGGTTCAGCCTCCAGGAAGAAACCCTAAATACAAAGTTAATACACCATTGCACATAAAAACAACTCCAGGGTGTCTAATGAAGTACTGTCACCTCATAGACACATGAAAAACTGGAAAAATACAAAAAATGTGGCACTCCATCTTTAACAAAACATGAACTATGGTCTATGGAGATACAAGGTTTCTTCCTGACAGCAACGATATGTGCACTATATAAAGAGCTTTGCCTCTACGGGACTCAAGGGGTCCAGATGTGTGCAACATCTGCATGAGTGACCCATCCCCCAGTGCCAGTGGCAAATAATAATTCCTATCTCTCTAGCGTTACACTCAGCGTCCATGTTGACAACAGAAGGCTGGGGCTTGCCAAATTTAGCATATCTGTGAAGCAGTCTATGTGCAATTAGGTCATTTTCACAGTGTAGGTTGACAGACATATTTTTCAGAGAATGTGAGTGGGACTTGATTCTCATGTGTCTATGAGTATGTTTAGACTGGTGGCCCGAATCAGATTTTTGGCCCATCTAGATTGGAACAATGGACTGTTTTTTTACGGTCATAACAGCAGTCATGGACACTGAAGCCTGAAATATACCTTGTTGTACAATGGTGTCGTTTGCTGAAAATATCTTATCTGGAATGTGTCAATTATCTAATGTAATCCTGGGCACTACACTTCCTCTGCCAACCTGGGGGGGCAGCGGACTGACCTCATGCTTCCTTCTATGCATGAGGAGTCCAGGCTGCTTCTTTTCACCTGACAGGGGAGAGTTTCCCCGGCCGGACGTAGCACGTGGAAGGAAGTTAGGAACACGTTATTCCGACCAGTTCCTTTCCCCTCCAATAGGTGAGGGTACCTACCCTAGGGGACACGGGGAGAACATGCAAACTCCACACAGAAAGGCCCTTTCGCCAACCCCGCCTCAGGTATGGGCACTGATGACGCGGAGGAGGGAACACGCGTGGCCCACAGCGTCCCCAGCGGGAATCGAACCCAGGACCTTCTAGCTGTGAGGCGACAGCACTACCGACTGTGCCACCGTGACCCTCAGATAATGCTTTTAATATTCAACTCCCGGCCTATACATAAAAATGCAAGTCACCTACTGTATGATAAACTAAAAGCATGTACATAGATGGGAGGGGAAGCAGTTCTGCTGGCAATACATTCAAGACTAATGAACCACAACAACTCTCCCACTGGGAGATTAGCAGCCGTGGTCTTTGAATTGAAACTGAATAGCACAAGCATAAGAAAGGGGTGGAAACAAACAAAGATGCAACTACCCACATTGTTGTGCTGCAATGTGAGGTTGTACATATTGAAATCTGTCATGTTGATTTCACTGTAAAAATGGACCCATTGTTACACTCTGGATGCTACAGTTGCCATTTTCATCAAAAAGGAAGCCGGTGTGGTGCCAAAGGTAAAATGCTAACCTGTCACGGGACTCACGGCCATATTTGTCTAAGGAAGTTTCCCATGTATTTCTGTTTCCCTCTCTCCTTTGTAGCCTACCCTGTTTGACTCGCTCTCTCGTGTGTGTGTGTGTGTGTGTGTGTGTGTGTGTGTGTGTGTGTGTGTGTGTGTGTGTGTGTGTGTGTGTGTGTGTGTGTGTGTGTGTGTGTGTGTGTGTGTGTGTGTGTGTGCGCGTGTTCCTGTCCCGCCAGGCTGCCACCATAGAGTTATAAAGGATAGAGGGCGGACAGCCCCGCCCCCTGCTATTCATTTCGATGGAAGTTGCTCAGTGGCGTTTTGAAGCACCCGGAAGAACGGTCTACTTCTGCATTTTTTCGATGAAATACTCAGCGTGTCTCATTGTTGTTTCAGCTCCAGTAGTAGAGGGACGCCCTTCTCATAACTCCAGAGTTTAGTGATTAGTTCTTACTGTTTGGTTCTTCTAACGTTTGTATTGTCTTCCTTGTGCTCGTCTACAAGAAGACAGGCTTCTTGTTTGCCTCCTACGCGGCCTATTTTCCTGTGTTCCTGCTTGCCTGCCAATCTGCAGCCTGCCAGTCCAGCCTGCCCACATCATATTGTCAATTCTGTGTCATGGAAAAATCTTCCATTTGATATTTGTAACATCAAAGGAAAGACAATGTTTTATAATTTGTTGTTGTTTATTGCGACCGTAGATCTCAGATTACTATAAAAACCTGCAAAACCTGTCCGTCCGTCTGGTCACGCCACCATATAAGGCTGTCAGACCGTTACATCTCGTGACACGTCACGAGACCATATATGGTCGACACTCCATATATGGCCGTCTCCATATACGAAAATCGGGGTGCATACTTAGTTTAGACTAGTCATTGGTTAGACATCGGTTAAGGTTAGGTTTAGGTGTGCACTGACAGCCGGCGAAAACTAGAGTTCCATATTTTTGTTAATGTATATTGTTTTGATCCCCGTCACCCCAGGAAGACTAGCTGTCTTTATACGTGTTATATTGTCTTGGACCCCGTCACAGGAAGACTAGCTGTCGTTTAGGTTTCAGCTAATGGGTATCTGTTTTAATAAACAAATAAAGATGTATAAAGAGCAACACTAATTATATCATGCAATACACTACAGTACACAGCCCTGCTGGGTGGGCGCACGTACATGCTTGCTAACCAAGCTTCGAGTGATAAATTATACCTTCTTCAAAATGCTGCACACTCAGCATTAGCTTTCAAACGGCAGCTTTGACGGCAGGATTTAATAACACGGCCATCACTCTGGACTCCTAAATTGAGGGAGGATGGCATAAAACATGCTGCAGAACCAATGATACGATGCTGTGAATAACAAAGGTCATCCTCGTCATTCACTGATTAAAGAATAGGCACAGAGCCAAACTGTCGCAGTGATAACTACTGAGGGCTTTGAAGCTTCATGAATGCT
This sequence comes from Electrona antarctica, assembly GCF_951216825.1. Lineage (NCBI taxonomy): Eukaryota > Metazoa > Chordata > Actinopteri > Myctophiformes > Myctophidae > Electrona > Electrona antarctica. Next base: position 23,907,225 of record NC_136804.1, on the reverse strand, counting down.
CTTTTAAAACATTGTTTCTTCAGGCCGTGCGTGCTTTCGCTGGGCAACGCTCCAATCTTTTGGTACGATTAGTCCATTTATAACAGAGCAGACCTGAAATGCATCACCATTACCAATATTAGATATGTGCTTTTGGCAAAAAAACAACACTGATGTAAATAAGCACATCCAAACCACTATCTTAAATTATGTTAATAATCAAATTAAGACCAAATATGCACTTATAAGATCTTGTTACAATTTCCAATTAAGTATTTTAGCAGACAGACACTTCAGAGAGAATCACAACGTGGTCAGAGTCAAGAGAAAAGCATCATGAGCTCTAGTAGTCAACCAAGTTAGCCTTGATTGAAAAGAACTTCATCTTTCTTAGGCGATATACCACGGGTTTGTGTATTTTTTTATTTGTATCCCCATAGGGGATCTTAGATCGCCTCATATAAGAACTGTGCTTGAAAAATAAACAAATCATCCCGGCGGTTTCACTCATATGAAGAATCAACTGACTGCGAGAAATTGCTAATGTTACTGCTGCCGAAATAGTAAAATTTTCGCTAGAAACAGACTATCAAATATAAGTGACTGACTGTTGTAAACAATACACACACATCTCCGACAATATCGCCGAGACGGTTTGTTTATTTTTGGACCACAATTCTTATAAGAGACGATTTTGAGATGACCCAATGTTATTCTTCATAGAGAAATTACTTCTGCAAACCAGGGGATGAGCGAGTGACGTCAGGACTTTGGCACTCTATGATACAGCTATAATAGTGGAAGCACTGACGATTAAATATCTGCCTTCATAAGGCAGTATTCTGAGACGGAAATTTAGTATCTGGATATCGGACACAGTATAAAATTGTCCATCTGCCACTGACCTGGGTATCCTTGGCACATTTGGCAGTTGTGCTTACACCCCCCCCCCCCACACACACACACACACTGAGTGGCAAGTGGACTAGAATAGTGCCAAGTGGAATAGAATATAACAGTATAACGTTGCCAGTCAGGTAGTTCATTCCACAGAATAGCAAGTCCTGTCCTTATACCAAGCGAAGAATTAGCACTAATTTGACCTACTACTGTGACTTCCCCCTCAGTGGAAGGCAAATAAATCACTCGTCACTGGCTAATGGCTCCTGGATGAGACTGTAGTTAACATTCCCTCCGTTACCAGGCGGGAACGTGAGGCCAGTGCCAGTGAAATGCGTGATAAGCAAAGAAGAGGAGCCACATCCGCCCAACCCGGAAGTGATTACCCTCCATAGCTGTAGTCTAGACTCTCTCCAAGTTGTGGTCGGACAATGTTTATTCTTATGTTTAATGTTTTATTACGCTCTAAATATGGTACTTTATCACATTCTGAACACAAAAAAACACTAATAACCACGCACGTGTGCGTGTGCACCGACGATTGGGATGTAGGCTGTTTCTATATCATCTGAGTAAAAAAATAAAATTTTAAAAGCTGGATTAATGCTCTTTAATCAAATCTCGTAATATCGTTTTGGCATATGTAGATCAAATAGCTATCAACGAGATATCTCGAGATTGGCATGGAACAAGTTAAGGCAGACACCTGCAGCTAACCCTCACAAATGACCTTGTGCACCTTTAACCAATGCTCGAGGACAGACTATTTTATTCCATACCACTCTCTCTACTACATAATATCCCTGGTGTCGTGGAAAGAAAGTGAAAAACAAAACAAAAAAGAAAGCTTTGTCTTCAAAACAGAGAACTTTTCTTTTTTTAGATTCTTGGCAAAGCAGCTTTTCTCACAGTTGTACTATAGCATCTTCCAAGGACTGCTGTTAGGTGGAGTTAAAGCAATAACTATGCAGCTAATATGCAGTTGTGAACATGTATGCACCTTCATGCTAATGTTCTAAACATCACAGTGTTAACACATACATCAGTGGTTCTCAACCAGTGGTCTGTGGGGACAACCAGTGGTCATTCAGGGAGTTAAAGGTGGTACCCAGCGAAATGATAGTTGGTAACCAAATGGACCTTTACAGATCTTTGACTCTTGAGTGTAAAATTAAACCAAATAGACCCGTTTTGTTTTACTCTCAAGAGTAAAGTTGCATTATTGCTAAACATCTCCATTAGGCTACTTAAAGCTGCTATAAGCAAGCAATATTATGTCAACATTTTAATGACCTTTTTTTGTTTTGTCTTTTGGTATTCAGACAGCCAGCAATGAGTAAAATGCTCCCCCCAAAAAATGTAGTCTCTGTGACATCAAAGATGTTCTAGGAACATCTTTGAATGCAGATTGTGGCCCCTCGATGTGTTTGACATATTGCGTATAGCTTTAAATTAATGTACAAGAAGTCTACACAATTAGAGAATGTAGAAGAATTGTTATTTTGATCAACGTTTGCCTGTTAGGCTGTTACCTCTCCTATGGTAGAAACATCAATACAACATTGAATTGTGGACAAAATCTTATCAAACGACAACAAAAAAAGAATCAAATTTTGGGTCTGAGAGATCTCTTTCTCTTCTACTCTCACTGTCCCTCTATCCTCTCTCTTCTCACGGAATACTAGCCTTCGTAAAACATAAAAATAAAAAATAACTAATTTACACCTGTACACCTGCTGTGAGGTGACAATGCAGATGATTCTGAGGCTCTAATTATGGTGTGACTTTCCTGTGGATCTCCGATGACATGTTGATGATGACATATTGATGACATCAATCTGGCCAAATACAAGTACAACACATGCACAGGCACACACGCGCGCACACACACACACACACACACACACACACACACATGAATATGACCCACTTGACTAGACAACTTTCCTCCTGTAAGAGCCAAGCCGTAACAACCTTGCTCTTCATGGGGCAGCGTCGCAACAATTTCAACAACAATTTCCTCTAGAAGAACTTCAGTAAGGATACCACTGTATGCCTACACAAGCAAAGAGTGTGTGTGTGTGTGTGTGTGTGTGTGTGTGTGTGTGTGTGTGTGTGTGTGTGTGTGTGTGTGTGTGTGTGTGTGTGTCACAAACTCTTAACAGTCACTACACCATTAGTGTAGTGCCATTTCATTACCAACTAGCTTTTCCCTGAAAGTGACAACAGCTGAGAAAAGACCACAGCCTGTTAACTCTTGCTGTCAAATGAAGGAAGGCTCCAGTGTAAAACTGTCATTAGTCCTTATGTCATTAGAGCCGTGTGCACTGACTGCTTGAATTTGTGTCCGAATATGTCAACAAACACAGTAAACTCAATATGGCTTTTGTCGAGTCAGGCTTGTTTGTGGCCTCTGCAATAGTCTATAAGGATGACTGAATGCTGGCATTTAACTAAGAAGTCTGGCTTTGCCGCTTTATTTCCATGGTGATATAATGGCCTCGTTATCAAGGAGATCTCTTTGCCATGCTATAATTATGTAATCCATCATGATGCTCGCTTGATGGGATAGGAGTGTGATGTCTACTTAATTTGCTCATACTGTGTAGCTGATCAATTCAGAGAGCAAAATATGGTGATTTGTTGCCAGTTGTTTTGGGTGATTCTGTATGCGAGAGAGATGGATTTCTGCATAATGATGCATTCACCCACAAGGTGATTATTTACACTCACCTCTCTTGCTCTTGGCTGTGATAAGGAACCCTGTACTGAATATGCCAGCTGTACTTGGCACATAGGAAATGCGTTCTTGGGTTTCCCTTTCTCTATTTTTAACAGCATCCATTTCCTATGTAATACTACTGCAATATTGCATTTCACCACCACCACATTTGCCTTTGAGTGCAAATATAATCCTGTGTTTTTTCCACAAGTAAGCTAAGTAAGCTATGAATGTAAGAAGTAACAAAATATGGTGTTAACTGTTAAGTTATGTGGAAATATCAGTCGCCGGAGGTCGAGGATGCACTGATTTAAATCACATGACCTTGCCTAATTAAGTAAACAAATTGGGCTACATACTAAACACTCGTCTGCCATTAGCTTAAATACAGAAAACATGACCTATATTGATGTACAAATTACAATGTCTTTTGTTCTATTGTCAACAGTTAGGAGAAAAGAACCATGCCTACCGTTATGCTTTAACTATAGGCCTATAGGCTATTATGATACAGGTACACACCTGTCTACTTTCAATTCAAAAGTTGCCCTAGCGAAGTAGGCTACCATATCGCGAAGAGTTCCCCATGTGCTTAATAATATATAGTAGACTTTTTCAGTTAGAGAGGGGGAAAAAACAATAACCGAATAACTGATGGGAATGAAATGCGGGAATACATGTACCGTTAATTCAATGTGCGCTTCATTCTAAGACGCGCACCGAACGCCTATCAATTTCATGTAGTAGCCTATAAGCCATTTATAGACCACAAACCACAATTCACCTACTGTCCAGACACGCGCGGACTCGTACGCAAATCTAATAAAAACACATACGTTGAACTAGCTTGTCAAGAGTTTCCAAAACATCAATCCTTTTTAAAGGGGGGGAAACGAACGATTCATGCGCGCCTTACCTCGATCCAGAGTAAGCGGTTGGGACACTACTGTCGCCATGACTGCTATATGGACACCCGACGACTATACAGTAGCTGCAGCATCAGAAAGATACAACGCTCAGGCAGAGAGGGGGGGAGAGAGAGAGAGAGAGAGAGAGAGAGAGAGAGAGAGAGAGAGAGAGAGAGAGAGAGTCAGTCAGTCAGACAGAGAGAGACAAGAGAGAGAGAGAAGAGAGAGACAAGAGAGAGAGAGAGGGAGAGAGAGTCAGAGTCAGTGGGAGGGGCTGCAAGGGAAGAAGGATTAGCCCAGCCCACCAGCTCTAGCCTCTATCCATCCACCACCATCCACCTCACAGGCTGACATAGCATCCATCCATGATACATCCAGGGGTTTGGCAAACTAAAACGATACAATATACTGCTGCGTGGTGTAAAGTAAAGGTACATGATCCATCCATTCAAGAGATCATCCCATGACGACCCCACTTCCCATCGAGTATCCCCCTGAGTCATTGTACCTTGTTGCATTTTATTTCTATTGCTGTGTGCAGCACTGTACACTTATGCAGTGCAGGGGGGGTTGAATGATTGCAGTGAACTTAAGCTGAAGGGTTTATGGATTAATCCCCCAGAACGAGTTGGACATGATGCCTCCGCCTCGACTGGGGTACAGGCGTTTAGTAGATAAGTGTAAATCGTAAACACGCTGTAATGTGCTGTAGACCATAATTTATCAGTAGAATGAAAAACCAATGCCTAAAGTGAATGAAATTATCTAGGCGCAGTGATGCTGAAATTCACGGTTTTGCATGGGGAAAGAATATTTTTTATTTTCAATAGCCTTGCATGAAGAGGTTGAAATCATTCTAGCCTGTAGGCTACTCTTTTGGGAACCAATTACCTCTCTTTTAGACAATTTGCCATGATAGGATCATCATAGAATAATTTACAAGACACAAGAATGGCATTGGCAAGAAAGGGAGACAAAATGTGTTCAATTTCATTCAATTCACACCAGTTTAATTGATCTTGAATTTAATTAAGAAAATCCACACTTTATCTGCACATTTCTATGAACATGGACCAGTGGTTTTGAACCATTTTCATATCATGGTCCATTATTTATCCGGCATTTGACCACCATTTGATGAGATTTTAGCCTCTCAGACCCAAAACGTAGACTATCTTTTTGTCGTTGGATATAAGATTTTTCCCACAATTTCATGTTTTCTATATTGATGTGGTATAGGAGAGACCTTCTCTAATTGTGTAGACGTCTTGGAAATTAAGTAATGCAATTATTATTATTTTTTTGTAGTGGGTGCCCCAGTAATGCAGATGTTTAACAAAAAATCACACCCGTGTGAACTGAGTGGTGTAAGGTCTTATATAGACTGATCAGCTGTGGTCTGACGTATTGTCTGACGTAATGAAATCACACCCGTGTGAACTGGGTGACCATAGCAACCGTGCTCATTTTTTGAGCACAGACAGACAGACTAACAAAGCCAGTTGTAGGAGTGGTTTACACCACTCAAAAATGTATTCCGCAAGGCGCAAGGGTCGATTTGGTTCAATTTTACTCTCTCAAGAGGTAAATATCTATAAAGATCCATTTGGTTACCCACTCTATCATTTAAATGGGTGGGGACCACCTGGAACCCCCTCAAGGACGACTGGTGGTCCCCGAACCACTGGTTCTCTTGAGAACCACAGAGTCAGACCATATGGCTGCTATTGCTAAAGTCTACGAACTGCACGTGGTCCCAGCCAGCTGCATGCAGATGTATATGGTAAGTGGTGGGGTGGAGGGATGGAAGAGGAGAGAGAGAGAGAGAGAGAGAGAGAGAGAGAGAGAGAGAGAGAGAGAGAGAGAGAGAGAGAGAGAGAGAGAGAGAGAGCTTAGGGAGAGAGGAGAGAAAGAGGACACTAGGAGATTATGGGCTCAGCATTGGAGAGCCAGCAGCCTCTGGAATACAGTTGTGTCACTGTGTCAGTCTGTGTGTGTGTGTGTGTGTGTGTGTGTGTGTGTGTGTGTGTGTGTGTGTGTGTGTGTGTGTGTGTGTGTGTGTAAAGTGAAGGGATTAGGTTTAGGCACTCTCAAAGTATTCTACAATAAGTTAATTGATTTCTGAAAGGCCTTTGCTCCCGTCCACGGAAGGAGATGCAGAAGACGCCAGATACAAACAAAGTTTGAACATGCTTCTCCGACTGAGCTCATATAAGATTAGTAAACCTGAGAACAAATTTTTGCAAGTATTTCCCTTTCAAACTGATATGATATTAATTCAACAGGAAGTGTCTCAATGTAGGGGATCCAACTGGTTGATATTGTGGCAGCTAGGCTGTCATCTCTTCATTGAATTACTGCCATGAAAGACAGCATGCTGTATTCATCCACTAAGTCGATGCAATGCATTTCCTGTCCAGAGCAATAATTTCTCATCTTATTAAACAGGAACACACAAGCTGGTAAATTTGATATAACATTAGTCCACCATGGTGCCTTCCAGTGGTGTAAAGTAACATGTACTTAAGTACTGTACTTAAGTACAATTTAAGTACTTTACAAATTTTCCAATTTTCCGATTTCCAATGTGTTTACCTTCTACTCCATTACATCTCTGATCCAAATATTGTACTTCTACTCCATTACATTTATTTGAAAAGTTTAGTTACTAGTTACTTTGTAGATTTTGATTATTAGGCTATTACAAAACATACATTAACCACTTTAGCCCTATATATTACTAGATGTACAAGCTCACAATGCGTTGCTATGTGACACATTGTGAAATGCTTTCAGAAAACAAGGAAATAACTCAGTCATATTATCAGCTTGCAGCTGTGTGTGTGTTGTGAGTGAGAGCGAGAGTTTGTGTGTACACCGTTTATAGTATTCCCTACACTGCTTACAGCAAATGACCTCGGTAAATGGTAAATGTTGCATTTATATAGAGCCTTTATCCAAGGCGCTTTACATAGATTGTGCATTACATTATTAATACATACATATCCATACACCGATGGCGGCGGAGGGGTTCAGTGTCTTGCTCAAGGACACTTTGACACAGACTCTGGGGGAGCCCGGGTTCGAACTGGCAACCTTGCAGTTACCATCCGGCCACTGTACCCCTGATCCACCGCCGCCCCATAGAACATAGAAATACTGTTATATAAACAGATATACAGAACTGACTTTAATTCAATTACATTTGAATAAATTACTACTAAATTGCTACTTGTCATGAATGTTTTTACACTAAGTGAATGCAAAAACATTGAAATACTGCTGTCAACTTTCAAAAGTATAAAGCCAACGTCTCCTACAGTATATGGATGTATAACGATCTGCCAGAAAATGCACAATCTTTTTATAGTTTCACAAGATAGTATTACCCAAAGTGTTAATGTAACACAGCTCTTCTTCTCAAAAAGTGGAGAAGTAAAAGAAGAGAAGAGTTGAATGAGAAGTGTTGAAGTTGGAGGAGCTGGTGTTTAAGTATGAGCTGCCTGATACATGATCAGCTCTGCAAGCTGATAAAAACCACCCGCTTCGACTGTTATCAGCACCCCACTCAGAGCAGTGGCCAGTCAACCTCATCCTTCCCTTTCAAAATAATCCACAATAACAGGCTTGCACTGACACAGCTTTCCAGGTAAAGCTGCAGGTTAAATGCTTCGAGCGAAGAGAAGCTCCGTAGCACTTATTGTGGGAGATCGAGGAAAGGATATCTGACTTGAGTTCCCCTGGCCACCTGCATACTACAGTACATTTTCAATGGAAACCTGCTTCTATCACCATTAGGCTACTGCTGCCCGCTTCAGGGAAATGCTGTAGCTTTCATTTCCAATTCCCTCTAGGGAAATGAAACAGCATCCACAATCTTGTAATTGCCGATCTGCTCTGCAGAAGAAAAAGAACATTCTCTTCACATGATGTCAGGAGTATGCAAGGAAAGGAGGATTTATAGCCTCCCTCCACCTCCACCATCTACCTCACAAGCTGGCATAGCATCCAGGGATGTGGTCAAATTCTGCTTGTGCGCGTAAAGTAAAGGTACATGAACCATCCAGTAAAGAGATCATCCCATGACATCCCATTGAGTTTTCCACTGAATCATTGAGCCAGGTGGCATTTTATGTCTCTCCCCAAGGCTATAGCTGTGTGCACTGTATACTTGTGCAGTGCATGCATGTGATCGTCAAACAACTTTCTGATATTCCATACCATTTGCCTGTAATTGGTTTCACAAATTTGTGGGAGAGGCTTCTTACAAAAAATTCCATACAACGTTTGGAATAACATGGTGAGGGACCTCAATAGAGCACACTTCCAAAAGTGCTTTCACTTCTGCCCATACAGGGTAACAATGCAAAAGTTTGGAAAGTTGAACCTTGCGAAAAAAACCAACAAAAGGGGTTCTCTTCGAGGACGAAGAATACCAGTTTGAATAGTGGTTTTCAATTTTACCACACATTGTTCAATTCCTTCGTCCTCCAATTAAACTCCAAATATTGCTGTGCTAAAGCCAGAATGAGATATTGAAATCATATTTCACAGGCTCATACATTAGTAGATTACTAATTTGTGGATATATACTGTAACATACAATATAATATTGGCATCACACTATTTTGGCCACCAACCAGTGTCTTCTTCAGCAGATTCCCCTCTTTCTCCTTACATCAAATCAGAAAGGAAGGCTAGAACGCAGAGTTGCAGCTGCCCAAATTCCAGTTCAGCTTTGATTAGCCCTCGCTAATAGCCATCGCTCAGTGCCCAGCTCACATCTCTGCCCACTGCCAAAGACTAGAAAATAATAAATAATTACACCCGTGTGAAGTGAGGGGCACTCTTATCGTACATCCGTTAGAAAAATGATGGCAAGGGACAGAGTGCGTGGTGGGTGGCATATCCTTTCATTGTCAAGTTGATTAGTCAGACAAAATATGACAGTGTAAAAATATGAACTAGGAGTGTAAAGATTGACCATTAAACTCAGAGACTGTAAACATTTTAGACTGACATGATGTAAGTTAACACTTATGATGTGACTGTGACTTATGTGCAAAACATATTTTTCACTGGAATGATGTGAGTAAATCATGGATGTAAAAGTGTGCAGTATTATGCGCCCCCAAAACACACTACACAGTAAAATCCTGAGGATTTTTTTCTCTGGTTGAAAATGTATTACTTTATTAGCAGTTTCCATTAAAAAGCACAGGGAAGTACAGTTCAACACAAGGTCTGCTAAGAGGATTGGATGTCGGTGTATTGGAAGATGTAATTATAAATGTGTCTGTCTGGACTGAGTCATCAGACGGATCAATCATTGGTGCTTCCAGCCAGGTACCAGCATTCACCTCAGACAGCTGGGTCATTTCCAGGGGTTCCTCGTGGTGGTGCATTGTGGGTAATTACTGGTGTGTTGGCAGATGGCAGTGATAAAGTATGTCGGAACCACCTGGAAGGTGTCGATTAAGAAGGGCCAACACCCTACCCCATCTGCCCATCATATGTCACAAGCCGTGTTTAAGTCATCATACTGTAGGGCTGTTTGGGGGGTTTTGGTCTGACAGTTTCAGACTTTAAGATACTGATTTTTAAATTAAAGTGCATCATAAGATGCCCAACCCGCACAAGCTTACAAGACACTCCTAAAATTTCCATACACCAAGATACACCACAAACAAAAAACACATCAGTTCTCCAGCGTAACTGCCATGCCTTCTCTATTAATGTTCCTAAAAAGACTTCCTAAGTCAACAGCCAACTTAACGTACAACATTCAGATATCCAAAACAAAGCTGGGTTCCTATCCTGGATTTTTTTCAAATAAAAAATGTCTTACATCATGGTACCGTGGAAAACCAAATGCATTTTATTTATATAGCGCTTTACATTCTCAAAGTGCTTAAGTTAAAAGCATGTCTAAAAGGTAAACCAGCATAATCAAATGTGTGGTACCTAGCCTAGCTAAACTATGAAGGTCAGGTTAAAACTAAGTAAGAGGACAAAAAGTCAAGGGAATGCTTTGTTAAAAAGGTATGTTTTTAGTCCATTTTGAAATGTTTAAATTGAAACTCATCCTCCACCACTCCCAGGTCACAAAGAACACACAACTGCTGCTCCTCAGGAATGCCCGTATATCTACCCACCACAACTGCCATGCATCATATCTTACCTGGGCACATGGTTAATATCACGTTTATATATGTACGTTTTTAGTACAGACATAGGCCCTGTATTTGTTCTATGTTTCTGGTAAACAATAAAGAAATGGGATGGAGAGAAGCAATTACACTGCAGTGTTATGAAATATAAATCACATGGATCTCCTCTTGTTTTACACCCTAGAAAATCTATCGTATTCAGCCAATTATTCTGAAGACCTTTCTGTGTGATTAGGCGAAGGCTTGTAGCTATAGTATAAATTCTATGTTGAACTTAAGTTACAGCTAAACAAAACTATACTCAAATCCACCTTTAGCTTTACCGAACCAAGACAACAACTATATTACAAATTAAATGAGACTTCCATGTTTCAATGCAGGTTTTCTCCCCTTTGTGTTTGACAATAGCCTATAACGAATGAGCGCTTTGGTTGAGAAAGAAGCAATCTTGCTGAATACGAACGGCCTCCTCCACAGCTCACGTGAGCGACTTCTAGTGCATAGTTCACATATGATTTCTCTGAAGGGGCAAATCCCAATACTCACTGTCACGCCTACGTCCCAGCGCCCTCACTCCTCTGTTGCATAAGAGCTATTTCACATCACATTTTTACATCTGTCATTTTCTTTGGGAGAATATATTTTATACTGTGTGTGTGTGTGTGTGTGTGTGTGTGTGTATGTATTTTTTTGTACAGAAAAATACAGCATCCAGTACAACATGATATCACATTATCCGAGCAGAACAAAACCACACTCGCATGAGTGAGAAAAGATGTCCCATTTGAAAAATCAATTTTCAATTCCTCCAACCTTATATAATATGTAGTTAGTTATGACAAGCGACACTGTCGTACAGCCTATACACTTGGGTTTAAATCAGTGGAAGAAGTAGGCTACTTAAAAAAAAAATCACACCCGTGTGAACCGAGTGGTGCAAGGTCTTATATAGCCTGATCAGCTGTGGTCTGACATAATGTCAGTGACCATAGTAACCATGCTCATTTCTTTGGGTCCCACGTACAGGTACACACACGTACACACATAGACACAAACATAGATACAGACAAAGCTGGTTGTTGGAGTGGTTTGCACCACTCAAAAAGCTGGTTGTTGGAGTGGTTTGCACCACTCAAAAAACACTTCACCAATTTTCAACCTACAGCATCATCATACTGGACCTCACTAATGCTCATTATAAGATGGTAACATCTGTCTACTCTGTCTCAGATGGCCGTGGACAGTTCATACACCTGGCTACCACCAGTGAAACCATCAGGAAGGTTTGTTCATTTCAAACAAGATTCCAATCTGATTTTTGAGGTCCAGCTTTTGGTGTGTATAACCCAAATTTTGTCCTAGCACAAACATTAAATGCCATTGACAATGAATGGTCAATTTTGAGTGTTTGTGTAAACACAAACATTGCGTAACACAAACATTGATGACGAAGGTGAGGACGCAATTTGTTATTGGCTGGAATGATGATAAGAGCTCCCCTCACTTCACATATTTTATTTTTGAGGGGCGCTAGCCTTTCGAACTTCTGGCTTTTGAAATTACATCATATGGCAGACAAGTCTATGGACATTTAATGCTTGTTTACAGCAGTTAAACATGTCATGGTATGCAGAAAGTTGAACCCAAATGCAGAGCCAAACACAGGAGCAAATGTAAGTTATTTATTTACAATATGGTGAATGTGGAAGGTTGCATGAAAAACAAACATGGAGGATGAGGAGCAGTCCAGGCAGGTGGCAGGCAGACGAGCAGGCAGTAGAACAGGTGAGCTGGCCGGGTTCTGGAGGGTTCTGGAGGAGAGGAGAAGAGCTTGAGTTGCAGGAAACACAGGAGCAAAATACTAGGAAAACTAGGAACTAAGACTTGGAATACTACTAAACTATAACTTCACTACTAGGACGTAAACACTAGTTTAGAGACAAGCTACTACCAGGGCCGGATTTAGCCAGCCCCACTAAGGTGGGCAGACAGAATTGTAAGGGGGGGCGACTCCGCCGGTGCGGGTGGGGTGTCAAACCCACATTGGGTGGGCAGGACGCACGTTTGGGTGGGCTATGCCCACCCCTGCCCCCCCCTAGAACCGGCCCTGGCTACTACCATGAAAGGTTGTACAATGATCTGGCGATGAGTGGAGTGAAGACCAGGGTTTAAATACTGTCAGGGCTGAAGAGTTGATGGCCGGTCAATTGAGTGCGATGATGTGACCACAGACAGGTGGGAAGCTGGGAGGAAAGTCGACGCGCACACACAGCCACAGTATGGCAACACAGAGCCACATTGTGACAAAACAAACATTACCAGGCGCCCCTCACTTCACACAGGTTTATTTTTCAGCTTTTCGCTTTTATTCAAAGACGAGAAAGCCTGTAGTTTCTTTTAGCTTGGACTCATCATCGTTGACAATGGGTGAAATGCTCCTTTTGTGTTATATTTTCAGTATTTTGTGAAAGACTGCAAGGTATAAATCTGCCAACTAATTGAGTAGTGGAGTACAATATTTGCCTCTGAGATTATAGTGGAGTGGAAGTATAAAATTAAATAAAGGGGAAAAAAATAATCAAGTTAAGTAACAGTAGGCTACCTGGCTCCAATTGAAATTGTAGGCTACTATAGTAATACTACAGTGGCTATACTTACATTATTTCTCCCTGGAAATAAAAACGTCTGGGTTTCCGAGGCTACATTAGTGGGAGGAGCGAGGGAACGAGCTCAGGACGTTGAGATGGAAACAGAAGTATTGGGAAAAGGCCAGAAGTTTCGTGGAATGTGGGCTGCGGGCGGCCGGCCGGGGCCCCCGTACGGGCCGTCCTGTCCTTCAGCTGGCCTCTCTGGCAGCTGAGCTCTGAGCTGACGTGCGTCAAAACGCTACTGAAGGAGAATTCAGTCATTGTGTCACATCGCCTGCAAGGAAAAGCTCCTCCCGCACGTGTTTCTTTTTTTTAAACAAAAAACGCCAACACCACCACCACAACCACAACAATGCGTTTACTGCGGCCGAAAGCACTGAGTGTGATTTCCGACATTATTTCCAAACCCCGTCCAGACTACTGGGGGTTTATCGTTTGCAGAAGTTTATACTGCACCCCACGGCCGCGGGGTGACAATTCCGGGACACTTTGCAGACAAACGACAAAACGCGCACCGACGTGGACACAACCGACACATCATTGGGGGACACACCGCGAGTTGAGAACACTTTCACGGAAACATTTACCGCAACAATGTTGCCGAAAATACACTTCAAAGACGGCAGCATACGACGACGCGTTCGCAGCTGCCAGGGACAGCCCCGAGGCGTTCTGGAGTGAAGCAGCGCAACATGTTACTTGGTTTGAGCCATTTAATAAAACCCTGCACGTTGAAGATGCAGTTTTCCCAAGCTGGTAAGTCCCCCCCCCCCCCCCCCCAAAAAAAAGAAGAAAACGAGATATTTTATTTATTATTAATAATAACTAAGTAAGTTAAACCACCACCACTGCGCTTTAAAGGCTTTTCCTGCCCCAGCTCAGCTGTACTGTTATACAATAGGCTACATGTTTTTCCCATTTTTACTTTCTTTATATAATGATTTCCTGTATTTTGTTTTAATATAGAAGTGTATAGTTGTACGTCTCTATAAATGTTCTGATGAACTGAAAAAGGTGGACCCTGTTGTAAACAATTAACTGTTAATTCTTAATCATGGTTCGTCCACACGGTAATGAAATGCACACATTCTGCATACTGTGAAATAACAATTTCAATCAATCAATCTAAATAAGATTCTAATGATGATTTTATGTTTTATTAATGTGCCCACTAGCGCCCCTTTTGGAACCCTCGTTAAGCTTTTCTTAAGTTTGGACGTTGCTTACCCTAGGGTCCCTGATCGGTTATTAAGGGCCGATTCATACTCTTATTTTAGAGCCGAATAAAAGTCTGTTCGGTTCTGTAGAGCCTACAATGTGACGTCATTTGAGGTTCGGGGGGGGCGGGTACCGTCCTAAAGTCGGCTCTTCGGTGCTACTGAAAATTTCTGACGAGCCGAAATCATTTCGGCACTACATACCCTCCGTTCACGGAGAGCGGCACGCCGCTTGAGTGTTGGTGAGATGTTTCAAAGATGCATAACGCGGCTATAGGAGACAACGGAAACGTGGGAGAAACTGCATTAACCGCCGATGCCGTTAAGTATTTTTAATCTTTTTTTTAAAGTTTTGGCTTCTCTGAAAATCTCTCTTCCTCACTTCCCATGTCCCGTCTCCCACGACACAACAGCATTATAAACATCCTGCATGCACGCGGTCGGCCAATCAGAGGCAGTAACTAGGACGTGCAGCTAGCCAGTCGCCGCTCGGGAGGCGGAACAATGGGAAGTCAAGAAGAGAGAATTTCAGAGAAGCCAAAACGTCAAAAAAGATTAAAAATACTTAACGGCATCGGCGGTTAATGCAGTTTCTCCCATGTTTCCGTTATCTCCTATAGCCATGTTATGCATCTTTGAAACATCTCACCAACACTCAAGCAGCACGCCGCTGAACATGTACATCTGCATCCTATAGAGGGCTTAATAACCGATCAGGGACCCTAGGGTAAGCGACGTCCAAACTTCAGAAAAGCTTAACAGAGGGTGCCGAAAGGGGCTAGTGCCCCCTATGCCCCATGAATATGTCAATTGCCAACATACTTTTACAGAAGGTTGAAAACACAAATTAAACGTGATTTTTCCAGTTTCCACTGCCTTAATTCGATTCGAAAACAGCAAGATTCCAGACACCCTTTGTTCGCTGTCCCTGCAGGGGGACAGGACTCATGAGTGGCTTAGCTGCTATACTATTCACCTTTTTCTTACAGCCCATAGTGCATTGCGTTTGTGTGTGCATAAGTTCCTCTTTCTCTTGCTGTGTTGCCAGTTTTCCAAGAGAAAGTGGCCAGGTCTATGAAAACAAGCACAAATGAAAATAGCTGATCTACAAGCTCACAGCGACACATTGAGGTTGTACATCTGTTATTTAAAAACATATTGAGAATAAATTGAAATATTTTGAATATTTCTAAAACATAAAAAAAAAAAAAGGCACAAAATATGTTCAGATGGATGTCTGTGGACAGTTATATATTAATCTGGGGTTCCTTGATGTGAAGAAATGTGGAAGCAAGCCCAAATAAGCAACTACTATATACATTTAGAATCAAGCCCCAAAAAAACATCAACCAGCAACTAAGAATAATTTATTTGCAAGTGACTTTACAGAAAAGTCAAAAGTTGCTTATAATAAGCAACACGGCCTGAAGGAAGCAAAGCACACACACAAGGAGCCCCAGTACCTTGGCAGGGAAAAACGTGGATAGTTGTTTTGTTTGTGTTCTTGTTGGGGGGGGAACAAATGGGCAGTTGAGCATAGCCGCAATTTGCAACTCTAGATTTTTTTATAATGGGATGAATCTAGAGTTGCAATACCCTCCATTGACTCCCCACTCATCATTTTGCGTTTGCGATCTGCTTGTCTTAAACGACGTTAAACTCACCAACATTGCAGCTGTAGTCCAAGCTTGAATTATTCTCTTTCAATCTGCAAAGCTTGTTTTTCATAAAAATCCCCCGTAGACATGTTATGAGCTACTTTCTGTCAAGAAGAAGAAATGTTGGAGTTTGGAAGCGCTCGTTTGTATTAAGGGGTCACGCTGCTGCCTCCTGCATTATGTGCAAATGCGAATCAGATGCATGCAGGGACGTTCAGTGACTTACGACGAGCGCTTCCAAACTCCAGCACTTAGAAAAAGAATCACTTGCACAGAATTTCTTGACAGAAAGTAGCTCATAACATGTCTACGGGGGATTTTTATGAAAAACAAGCTTTGCAGATTGAAAGAGAATAATTCAAGCTTGGACTACAGCTGCAATGTTGGTGAGTTTAACGTCGTTTAAGACAAGCAGATCGCAAACGCAAAATGATGAGTGGGGAGTCAATGGAGGGTATTGCAACTCTAGATTCATCCCATTGTAAAAAAATCTAGAGTTGCAAATTGCGGCTAAGTTGAGCACACAGACTTTCATTCAAAATGTGTTTCACAAACAATGTTTTTCCCAGAGTGAGAGAGAGAGATGTTTAACATCATTATGCAGTGTCAAATCAATGTTTAATAGCCTACCTGTTTGACAGGTACGTGGGAGGGAAGTTGAACATGTGTCACAACGCTGTGGATCGTCACGTGGAGAGTGGTCGTGGGGAACAACCTGCCATAATTTATGACAGTCCAGTTACTGGAACCAAACAGGTCATCACCTTCAGAGAGCTCCAAGCACAGGTGAAGAATAAGGATTCTTTGCAGCACTAACTGATAACGTTGCTTAATTGCCCCTGGTCAGCCAAATCGGCAAATAAGTGATTATTACTGTCACGGTGTGGATACGGAGGTATGGAACTCAAATGCAGAACGACCAGGCCAGGCAGAGAAGTGAATGTTCAAGAGGTTTTAATCTCAAAGAAATCACAATGAACAATATAGTTGGAAATAACTAGGAATTACTAGGACTAAGAATACACACAACAAGGAACTGACCACATATGCGACGACGAACTGACAAAGGACTGAACACACTGGGGCATATAAATAGACAGAGACTAACTGTAACAGGTGAACTGAAACACACAATCAACACTGGTATAGGCTAACAGGCAACAGAACACAGGTGGCTAGGGTTACACTAATACAGGGAGGTGAGACAAGGCAGGTGACGGCAACAAGGCAGACAGGAAAACACAGAACACTACTACAAAATAAGATTAAGATTACAGAACCAGATTTTGTTCCATTTATACACTATTATAAGGGTTAATTTGTATCCTAACTCAATTTGGCTGGTGACCCCTTGGACCCCCCGACACCACACAAGTAACAAAATTAACATCAGGTCGGGGATTTTGGCTCTTCAAAATAAGGGTAAAACATGGGGAAATCCTGACGTGAATTACAGAGAATTAATTAATTAATTAATCCTGGTGGCCAAACGGTTAAACATTTGTTGTCTAATTCATTGAATTTCTTTGATTATTATTTTGTATTCATGAAATTACTTGAATTTCATGAAATCATTGAATTTGTTTTTTGATTCATTAAATATTTTTGCTTTTTTTTGGAAATGCAAAACAAAAAACAAGGGACCCATACAAATGTTTATGCGACCCACAAATGGGATCCCCCGACCCAATGTTTGGGAACCAGTGCGTTAACCAACCATGTGTACTTCAGGTTTCCAGACTGGCGGGAGTGCTAGTGAAGAATGGGGTACAGAAAGGAGACGTGGTGGTCATTTACATGCCCATGGTCCCCCAGGCCATGTTCGCCATGCTGGCCTGTGCCAGGATCGGCGCGCCCCACAGCCTCATCTTTGGCGGCTTTGCAGCCAAGGAGCTTTCCGTCCGCATTAGTCACGCCAAGGTTAGTACTGAGGAAGGAATTATATGGTTCTTATTGCGACCGAAGGTCATAAGTGATATCTAACCATATCACTTATGATGACACTTATAATACATTGTGATATTTGGTAGCTTGTTGTAAGGGCCTAGATGTCTCCACTAGGCCTGACAACAGCTATTGTTTATGTTACAGCCTACAGTATTTTGTTTGTTGTTTGTCCTTGGAGCAGCCACAGTATCTATGATTTCTGCCCTGTGCTCTTGGCAGAACTACTGTAGCACTGAATGAGTGTTATTGTACTTCCACTCATGATATCATGTACTGTACATAAAGCATAACCATCACCACCTAGAATATTGTCTCGACTCCTATCTCGAGCGTCCATTGCTGATTGATCCAGAATTCCACGACAGTACCAACAAAAGACACTTTCAATTTGTTATCTCTTATCTGGTATGTGCACACTTGAGATTGAGAAGCCATTTGTCATATTTGTCTAGTTAAGACACACTGATTTGTTCTTACAGGCAGGAAATGGGAAAGGGAATTGTCATTTGGTCATGAGTAATAATCCATTTAATTTTCTAATGCAGTTGCTTGTTTATGCCTCTCCCTCATCTCATTACACCATTCTGTTCAGAGTGACATTCACACACAATGAAAAACATACAGCTTGACTAAGTTCACATCTATAAATTCTCTTCATTCCGCAATTAAAAGTTAATGGCCTTTGTAGAGATAATGGAAGACTTACTATTTAAAAAAAAAAAAACATGTATTACGATCTCCCTCAAGTCTCATCTATTTATACAAAATGATCAAAACAAAATCTGAGGGAATAAATTAGCCAGTGCCAGCGACTTTATACAGTTAAAGTATAATTAGAAGATTACCCTGGATTCATGCCATGGTATCTGAGGGATTTTTTTGACTGATTAATTGAATGTGTGTGCCTGTTGCTGAATCTTCAAAGCCCACTGAAAGTGACTAGTGACTACACACTTGCCTGGCATTCACATCAGTACTAGGGTTGTTGAGTTTCTGTTATCACTTCACATTCACAGTACTAAATCCTGATTCCTGACTGTTTCTCTCTCTCGCCACCTAACCGTTCTCTGTCCTAGTCTACACCGTTGGGGACTACATTATCAATGATGTGATCAAGATACAAGAAAATTGCCTGAGATAAATTACTGAGGTCTGGTTCAGACATGGCCTCGCCATATGTGCTGTAACCAGCTTTTACCACAGACTACATCAACTACAAATGCTTCCTAAATGCAATGCAACCATAATTCAAATAAGGATGGGGAATCTTAGCTACCGTCTCTGATGCACAATCCAATCTATATACAGTGTATAAGTAATGCTGTGGCTGTACAACGAGCAACAATATTATCCCATATTAAAATTGCAATGTGGGCGGATTTGATTGGACAAGCTGGTCACAAAGTAACATTTAGATTTTCAAGTTTCAATATGTTTTATTTGTCACCAACTTATACAAGCAGTTGATTTGCCAAACTTTGCGGGATGGAGTGCTCTGATCGGGGTTACGAGATTTTCAGGCCACTTCGCTGCCTGAACGGGAATAGGGCTGTCACGATTACACATTTAAGTTGACGATTAATTGTCACACACAAATAATTCATTTTAACAATTGAATTATGTTTTCTTGCATTGGACATTGGAACGTTACAATTTGTATTTCTGTTTGCCTTTTAGGCTTCGTAATCACAAATTCCACAGACAAATAACTTTAATATATCTTAGAAATAATTAAAAAAAAGTCTCCCCCCCCCCCCCCCCCCTTCTGTTTAGCCTAGAACTGGAGGTCTAGAACTCGGGGTCATGTGATTAGTGACATCAGGCCAGTGTCCTCCGCAGGCCAAAGAGTGAAATAATATCAAAATGAGTGGTATATAAACGATTGACAATTATGCAAAAGATAATTGGGATTATCTCAAATAATTGTAATAGTAATAATTGTGACAGGCCTATAATGCCTAAACATCTAGTAGAATAACATTCTCATCTGATCTCATCTGTGTCTCAGCCGAAGATGATTGTGACCGCGTCGTTTGGCATCGAGCCAGGCAGGAGAGTGGAGTACATCCCCTTGGTGGAGAAGGCCTTGGAGCTGAGCTCTCACAGGCCTGCTAAAGTCCTTATCTACAACAGACCCAACATGGTAAGACCCACTGAACACGCAACACCCGGAAGCCTGATAATAATAGGACAGCCACAGCTGTCTCCTACAAACCAAACCAGTGTTGGTTTAGTATTTAGTCAGTATTTAGTTTTAGTCACATATAGTCACCTGTTGTGTCTTAGTGTTTAGTGTTTGTGTCTAGTTTTAGTCTACTAAATATCATACAATTTTAGTCGACTAAATCTAAAGTTCATTTAGTCGACTAAATTGTATTTTGGCGGGCCTTTGATGTAGATCTGCTATTTTCAGCATGCAACAGACTCTTGTCCACGAGTCACTTCCTAACATTTTAGTCTAGTTTTTATTTGTTGATAAAATTGTCAATATATTTAGTCTTAGTTTTAGTCATCATAGCTTAGTTTTCATTTAGTTTCCATTTCGTTTTCCTCAGTGAAAAGGGGTAGTTAAAAACCAGCATTTACACTGGTTGTCACATGTAGGTGAGGTAAGGACCCAAACGCAGGACAGCCAGGCATGATAGTGTTCAAAACCATGAAATGGTGTTTTAATACAGAAGACAGGTGAACATGAATAACTTAAAACAGACTGAAACAGGTGACAGGATACAATGACTCAACAAGGACTGACTGGGGAACAAGACTGATATACACATGAGGGTTGATTACAAAATGAGACACAGCTGGAGCAAACAAACATAGAACCATGGAAACTAGACCAGGGAACAATACATAGAAATACAAGACCTAGACTGTACAACGAATGACAAAAGTCTGTGACTGTGACACTGGTTGCATGCAATGTTGCACATTTGAGCATTATCCCCTTGCAAAGTAATAATACCATTAGTATGCAAATGCATGTGATATCCGTTGGCTTTGCCGGCACCTGATTATTTACCCTCCCATTCAAGCTATTCCATAATGGGACAGAAAGTGCCTCCAAATTAAAACGAGACATCATCGTCAGTGAGGCACGATGGACGGAAATGCAAATGTCTGTAGTGTGTTCCTAGCTGGTGGAATAAAGCCAGGCTAAGCTGTGGCTGTGGGGGAGCAATCTCCAAAATTATTAAATCACCCAATTATGCAGTAATACAGTGACACACTACATTTTAAATGGCCTCACTCAGTCACATAAATCCATGACTTCACAGCTATGGAAATGTACCCTGCAAATTTATCAGCATCAGAATCTTTCTTGCAGCATTTATATGATTTACTCTTGAAATAGGAGAGTGCAGTAGAGACTAGAAACCAAGACAGAGAGGAGAGACATTTGTAATGAGAACCTTGAGTCAGTTTCAAACTCGACATTCCACGCGACTCCAAGGAGTGTAATGGTCTGTGCCCTAACTGGCTGAGGTGCACTTGCCAGGCACCCCAGAATCCTCCTTGGTTCTTGATGGTTTTCAGGCTCCCATGCCAGAGTTAATGCAATTGTGTTATCTGCTACATGGTTGCACCGTATCATTTAATGGTTATTACAACATATTTATTTTTATTTGTCTGCCTTGCAGCGTCTGCCTGATCTAATCTATTGATGAACGCCTGTGATCTGTGAACAATCCTGTAAAACAAACGTCTTCTGTTAAGGTGATAATGTCTCCAGTTGTCATGGAGACCGTGCTATGTAGGGCACAGGGGCACTAATGACGCCATTAAACCACTGTCTGTCTGTGAGTTCAGTCAGAAATAGTCCTATGAAACTATGGCACCTTGGATATAGCTCTGAAATGATGCAAGGCAGCAGTTCAGAACTGGCTAGACAACGTCTCTCAACCAAGCATTGTGATGGTTCTGCAGACTGTAGTACTAGGTCTCGTTAAATCAACCAGGTGTTACCTGGGGTTATTTTGAAGTAAATTAATGGAGAGGCACTTTTGGCAGTATAGAAGCATTAGAGTTTTTAATGAGCTCTAGGTTTTAGGCTCACTAATGACCGATTTCTTTCTCTGGCCTGTAGGCATGTTTTAAAATGTAACCCAAAATGTGCCCAATTTGCAAAGGATTCTGACTCAGAGTAATGATGTAACTTTTAACATTGTTTTTGAGCGGTGCCTCCGCTCCATTACGCATCTATGTGTGTCTCTATATGTGTCTCTATGTATGCGTGTCCCTGTGTCTTCTTGACCGTTTTGTACGCGGGAAGGCCCGCTGGAACAGGGCAGGCCCCCTGGGCGTGTTCTTGGGGGTCTGGATGTTCCACGGACCCCCACACAGCATTTTTCAAAGATCTTTCCAAATATAATCAAAGTACAGTACAGTACAGTACAGTACAGTACAGAGCACAGTACACTACAATGCAGTACATGGAAATGATTGGTGTACAGTACAGTAACTATAACAGTAAATGTATAGTTGCACCACTCAAGTTTATCATTCTTATTGTTTTATTGAGTTGTCCAAGTGATGCACTTCCAGGCCGAAGGCATGGCCGAGACTATGTTTTGCACCCTGTCCGTCCATGTGTCCGTTTTAATAAATGAAATGATTATCCTGATGAAGTACGATATCGTCTATGTCAAGAGTTCTTTGCCTCTTGATGGAGAACTGACAACTGCTGTTTCTCTATACTGCAATGGTTTTCAACCTTTTTCATATAAAGGCCCATTATTTATTCAGCATTTGAGATTTAGTCTTGCACAAAATAATAATAATGTTTTGTTATCGTTGGATAAGGTTTGTCCACAATTTCATTCACACAGCATGAAATGTTGGTAGGCCTACCATAGGAGAGATAACAGGCAAACGTTGATCAATTATTTGACCTTCTCTAATTGTGTAGAATTCTTGTAAATTAATGCAGATGTTTAACAATAATTGAACTCTCGAGAGTGTAAAATGAAACTGAATGGACCCATACGGGTCCAAGAGTTAAAGATATTTAAGGGTCCATTTGGTTACCAACTCTCCATAATGTAGTTGGGGACCACCTGGAACCCCCTCAAGGACCACTGGTGGTCCCCGGACCACTGGTTGAAAACCACTGCTATACTGTATTACTGTTTGTTTTATAGGAGAAAGTGTCCATGAGGCCCGAGTTGTCGCTGGACTGGGACGAAGAGATGAGCACCGCCCGGCCTCACGACTGCGTTCCTCTTCCCTCGAACCACCCTCTCTACATCCTCTACACCTCCGGGACCACGGGCACTCCAAAGGTACAGCCAGTGTTGCTTCCGTCGACTAAAACTATGGCGACAAATGTTTGACGACTACCTTTTTTCTAAACGAAATAAAGATGAAATAAAAACGAAGCTACGATGACTAAAACTAAGACTAAATATACTGACAATTTTGTCAACAGATAAAAACTAGCAAGACTTGAATGATCTACAAGCTCACAATGCGTCACAGTGTGACGCATTGTGAGCTTGTAGATCGGCTATTTTCAGAGTGCAACCAAGTGTAAAATCAGGCATTACGATGCCATCAAGGAAGGCCCACAAATCAACCTAGACTAACTAAAACATTTCAGATGACTAAAAGGACTAAAACTAACTGGTCTGATAATGGCTCTTGTCCCGTCTCTTCTCCAGGGCATTGTACGAGACACCGCAGGCTATGCTGTGATGCTGAAATGGACCATGTCAAATATTTATGGCCTCAGTCCCGGAGATGTAAGGCAATAAAACATTCCCATCTGAGTTAGTATCGCCGTTGCGGAACATACAACATTGTTGTTCCAGAGCAGATTGATTCACTGCATGACGTTTCTGTTAACCTGGACATTGAGTTCAACTGGATTTATGTTTTTATTATTTTTCATTAATCCATATCAATTTTGTCTTGTACATGATTTGCTTTGACCAGATGATAAAATGGCTGGAGTTTTTCTGCCTTCAAAACGTTTATATCCAAATTTGTCCATACTGTAGGTCATCACCATGCTGTCTTGTGGTGGACATTTTGTGAAAATTCTATTTTTGCCACAGACCTACAAAATGAGTACACACACATAAAGAGCTAGCCCTGAATGAACATTACAGGTCTGTAACTCTTGAGTGTACATTGGAGCCAAATGGCCCCTTACGGGTGCATTTGGTTCCATTTGTACACTCTCGGAGTTATCGGGGTCCTTAGAAATAAAACATCTGAGAACCGCTGTCCTAGTGGACTCCTCCTATAGAGCGTCGTTGTCCCGCCTCCTACCCTGGACCAGGAAATGAAACCCAATGCATTATTCTCATAGACATTTCTTTTATTTAAAGACGGTTACGCCGCGGACAAAGCCAACTCGAGTCGTGACAACTCATGACAACACAAACAATATTTTGGACCAAACAGATAATTACAAAGAAGAAAAACAACAAAAAAAGTGTTGTAACCTGCCGTTTTTTTCTTATTTCTAATTATTTGTTTGGTCCAAAATATTGTTTGTGTTGTCATGAGTTGTCACGACTCGAGTTGGCTTTGTCCGCGGCGTAACCGTCTTTAAATAAATACTTTAAGAAATGTCTATGAGAATAATGCATTGGGTTTCATTTCCTGGTCCAGGGTAGGAGGCGGGACTGCGACGGTCTATAGTGCAATAGTAAATCAGTGTCATAACCAGAAGACAATCTGGAGACTGACCTAGGCTACAGTTATTGGGACTTATGATCAAAATAAGAACATAATGGTGTGTAAAGACTAAATCTAGAATTTGACCACGGACACATGTGTCCGTGTATGGACAAACATTTTGGTGACCCCTGCATTTTGTCTCTGTGCCAGGTGTGGTGGGCAGCGTCCGACCTGGGCTGGGTGGTTGGACATTCCTACATCTGCTACGCTCCCCTCCTGCATGGCAACACCACCATTCTCTATGAGGTGCGTCACTGTGGATCTATGCAGTGGTGGAAAGATTACTCGCATTCTTTACTTAAGTAAAAGTGTCAACACTGCAATGTACAGACATACTCTGTTACAAGTAGAAGTCTGTAATTCAAAATTGACTTGAGTAAAATTATTGGTATCAAAATGTATATAGGCGTGTTTCCTCCTACGTGTCATCAGTGCCCATACCCGAGGCGGGGTTGGCGAAAGGGCCTTTCTGTGTGGAGTTTGCATGTTCTCCCCGTGTCCCCTAGGGTAGGTACCCTCACAAAAAACATGCAGTAATCCTGGTCTCTAAACTGCCTCCCCCTGGTGCCTGATGGAGGGGAAAGGAACTGGTTGGAACAACGTGTTCCTTCCACGCAGTACGTCCAACCAGGGAAACTCCCCCCTGTCAGGTGTAAAGGAGCAACTTGGACACTCAGGCATGAAGGAGGGTGTGTAGAGCCCAGGATCACATTAGATAATTGACGCAGGGGTGAAAAATGCGTTACAAAATCGTGGGATAAAAACGTATAAAAAAATGTATATACTGTAAGTAGGGTTGTCGGATCGGGTGATCACCGATCACGTCATTTTCAAATGATCGGAATTGGATTGGGAGCCAAAAACCGTGTTCGGGTCATCCCTAGTATCAATATTATTTCAATAACATGATATTAGACTGGATATTGTCTGTGGTTTGAAATATTGTACTATTGTGATATGGCATAAGTGTTCTATAAAAATATAAATATCGGATCGGGAAAAATCGGTATCGGCAGATCAAATGATCGGAATCGGATCGGGAGGAAAAAAACGTGATCGGGACATCCCTGATGGAAATAAAATCCATACCCTTCAATAACCCGGCAGGGAGACTCAAAAACGTGCTGTCTTTACTCTTTACCTTAAAAATGAGTGAGTAGCCCTTTAAATCTTAAATGACAGTCACTGTACCATAAAAAACAGAAAGACCTTAAAAATGAATTTGGAGGCAGACAAATAAAGTTCTGAGAGGAGTTTCAGGTTTTAACTTGAATTTTTAGTAGATATAAAGTCAATTTACAGAGGAAAATGTACTACATGGTTCAGATAATAGTATTTACATCATATAATTTAGTATTTAGTATTCAAAATGGTTCCAAAATGGATCCGAACTGAACCTAACTCTTCACAGTATGTTACTGGCTTATACTGCATCTGACGTCAGTTGTTGATAAAAGTTGGCTCAATAGATAGTTCATGTCCGCAATATCCCACGGTGGCGCTGGTTGTCGAGCGCTCATTGGACCAGCACATGGATGATGAGACTGGTATCGTGACATCTTCCTGGGTTCAGTCATTGAGGGCCATAGACCGGGAAAGCACAGAGGCTGGCGTTGCTATGGTAACCTGATAACTTTCCCTGCACTGTGAACTTTCGACAGAGAGAAACACTCCCTGACTCCCACTGAGCAGCTAGCTCTTTTCTCACTAGGCATCAAGGTCAAATACATGTAGTCTTGAATCAAAATAGACCTTTCCTTATGGTAAGTTTGTGGCTTCAGGCAGACAACATGGAAACTGAATAAGGAGTCAACAAGATATAAGATATTAAATCTGAACCTTGCGTCAGGAAATCCATAATATAAATATGATAAAATAATATAAAGGATAATATAGGACTGAGATGATTAGGCACGTGGATGGTGACATTAATGATGATAAAAGGAACAACACGGAGTAAACAGGCAGTAGGCTAAGAGTAAAATGATGATATGGGAGAATAAGGTGACAAAATAAGAATGACCACACGGTTTGGGCCAAAGTTCTATCTGTGTTGTGTTGACCAACAGAATATGATGGAGTGGCCAACTTGACATGACGTGTAAACAACATATCAGAATTTATCTAACAATCCCTAACTGTAAGTAACAAAAGTAGGAACTACTGATTATGCAAAATGTCCTGTTTCACATGGGTTTTCAAATGCATACAATGTATACAGTGAAATCTTTAGAAAATAGCAGATCTACAAGTACATGTCTATTTTTTTTTTCAAAAGAAATTCTTTCCACCAAATAATGAATGAATGAACAAAAATCAAACATAAATATGAATCCCAGAAAACAAAAAAAACATAACATAACAAAAACACAGACACAAAGGTAAACAGAAAAACAGCTTAGTACATGTCTATTTTTTAAACATTTTAATACGTGGTTAAATAGATTAAAGTTCAGTTCATGAGTAATTTATAAACCAAAAATCAGACCTTTATTCAGCCCTTAACAATACTGTCTGATTAGACCTGAACATTGAGCATGCTCTAGTGAAATCCGTTCCACATGGTTGTGTCTGTGTTTTACACAGCTGCTCCATATTCCTGCAAGCTATTATCATCATTGTAGATTTCAGCTGCACCTCGTTAGGCCAGTATCCACTGACAGGAGTCTGGAACCAGTGTTGTTTTTGTCGACTAAAACTAAGACGAAAAATGTTCGACGACTGATAAACTAAATGGAAACTAAATGAAAACTAAGCTATGATGACTAAAAGTAAGACTAAATGTATTGACAGCTAAAAACTAGACTAAAATGCTAGGAAGGTTGTAGATAGAGCTTGTAGATCTGCTATTTTCAGCAAGTGTAAAAGCAGTCATTACGACGGCATCAAGGCCCGCCAAAATACATTTGTCGACTAAATCAACTGTAGATTTAGTCGACTGAAATCTTATGACATTTAGTCGACTAAAACTAGACTAACACTAAAACATTCCAGGTGACTAAAATGTGACTAAAACTAAATTAAAACTATTCAAGAGACTAAAATCAAAATTTGCTGCCAAAAACAACACTGTCTGGAACACATGTAAACTACAATGCAGTCTACACGGTAAATCCTGTTCCAGTGTTCCCTCACTGTCACGGTCCGCTCCTCGGACCGTGAACTTTGACTGTCCCTTAGATTTTGGACTTTAATATGCATTTCTGTCATTTTGATGTATTTGCTCATGTATTCCTGACTGTTCTTTGGTTTTGGTTTTCTGTTACTGTTGTTGCCCTGGTTTTGTGTATCTTATTTTGTAGTATTGTTCCTAGTGTTTCCTGTCTTCCTAGTTACTGTTAGTTACCTTGTCTACGTACCTTGTAATTTGTCAGTGTTTCCACCTGTGTCCTTTTAGTCCCCCAGCCTATCCTAGTGTTGATTGTATTTTGGTTCCACCTGTGCCCTGTTATCCTCTGTATTTAAGTCCTGTGTTTGCATTGTGTTCTGGTTGGTTCGTACTGTTAAGAGTGAGTACGGATGAGGACCCAAATGCAGGCGACAGAAGGCAGAGCAATACACTTAGAAGGATTTATTAAATAAACTGAGGTTCTTCCATAAACGGGGCAAAGAAGGCAGGAAACATCACAGAAAACATACAGGACCTCACACAACAGGGAACTACGAACCAACAAGAACACAATGCAAACACAGGACTTAAATACACACAGGATAACAGGGCACAGGTGGAACCAAAATACAATCAACACTAGGATAGGCTGGGGGACTAAAAGGACACAGGTGGAAACACTGACAAATACAAGGTAGGTTAGACAAGGTAACTAACAGTAACTAGGAAGACAGGAAACACTAGGAACAATACTACAAAATAAGATACACAAAAAAACTAAGGCAACAACAGAGTAACAGAAAACCAAAACCAAAGAGAACAGCAAATACATAAAAATGACAAATACATATTAAAGTCCAAAATCAAAATAAGGAAAGTCAAAGTTCACGGTCCGAGGAGCGGACCGTGACACTCACTCGGAGGATCTGAGCATTCTACACTGCTGGTTAGTTTTTTGAAGGAGGATTTACAAAAGTTGATTTAAAAACCTGAATACCAAGACTAGGGGGATGTTTGTGTTTGCTTGTCAGTAATTGCTCGTCTCTATATTTGTCTTGCTGTGCTAACCATGGCTTTTATATTATCCTCTTTGTCTCTATCACGGGGCAGGCAGGCAGGCAGGTGGTGAACGCCAAATGAATTCCCCTGCCTTTAAATCAAAGTCTGACCACACAGTTGCTGTGTGGTCAGCAACTGTGTTGTATTAGCAGCCTGCTCGTCTTCATGCCTGCTGTTTGTTTGTGTCCGTGATAGACAATACACAGCACAAATATTTACCATTGGGGGGAAATTACATCTGCAATATTGTCATGGTGAGTGTAGGGTCACCCATGCTAAACTCTCTGGAAATTAATATTAGAGGCTTATGGCTATAGCCTTCTCTTGTCTGTATCTTTCATGTGTTTTTACACAAATGCTGTTTCTGTTTGGTCCATGGGTTTCAGATGGCCCATCCGTCTGGCAGATAGGCAGCCCTCCAATGCCACCTTCCATGTCAAAACAGCTGCTGTATCAAAATGAA
Organism: Electrona antarctica; assembly: GCF_951216825.1. Classification (NCBI taxonomy): domain Eukaryota; kingdom Metazoa; phylum Chordata; class Actinopteri; order Myctophiformes; family Myctophidae; genus Electrona; species Electrona antarctica. The sequence goes on along the minus strand of NC_136804.1, from coordinate 23,877,758 downwards.
TGCAGAAGCGTTCAGTTGGCGCGAGTTCAAAAATATCCCTTAACATCTTTGCCAAACTAGAGTTTGCTGTTCTCGTTCACTTGGCAGGGTGACAGAAGGACTGTCCAATACTACTTGTTCTAAATTAGTGTGCAAATCTTCATATTTGGAATTGGAATTATTTCATGCACTGTAATGCTTAATTTAGGATTAGGAGGAACAATAGCAGATCTATAAGCTCGCAACACGTCAAACCCATGCGTTGTGAGCTTATAGAGCTGCTATGTCTGGTATGCGACACAATTGTACAATTGAGTATAAATTGGGGCTTAAGTTGAAAGTTAGTCTGTCTCTGAGTCCATGTATGTAGTTTGGCCAAGGGATCAGAATGCAGGGTCAGTACTATTAGGGCTATATTAGGGATGTCCCGATACACTTTTTTCGATCCGATTCCAACAATTTCTGTGTTAGCCGATACCGATACCGAATACCGATACCAGTGCTTTTTAAAAAAAGTGTAAAGTACATGTTTGCATTATCACGTAGAATAACGTGAAGTTTAGCCCTGGCAAAGAACCTCCACACCAGGACAAAATGTAAAGCCTTATAAAACCCACAATGAAAAAAAAAATACAAATCTATATCACTTGATAAAAAAACTAAAAAACTAAACTAAACTGTAAAAAAAAAGAAAGGGAAATATTTTTGTACACACCAATGAGTAGGAAATCACCTTTTTTTATTACAGTTCGAACGTTTGGTGGAATTTCCTTACTCAAAAGTGACGCCTTTATAAATAAATGAAATATATAAGCAAGCGTCCAAACCTTTTCAATCATCATTCCAATGTAAGGAGCGAACCTTCAGGATTTGTTTTGGAACAGTCCTAATAGCTGCCCAAACTATTTAACATCAACCCTCCCTGTCCTGTCTGCTTCTAGGGCAAGCCTGTGGGGACACCGGACCCGGGCGCTTTCTTCCGGGTTATGTCGGAACACGGAGCATCCTCCATGTTTACTGCTCCCACCGCCCTCCGGGCCATCCGCCAGCAAGATCCTGACGCTGCCATTGGTGGAAAATACCCTCTCACCAGGTAGACACTAACACATGCTAACTAACACATGCCACAGCATGAAATACATGGACAGGATAAGAGTATAATAAGCATATGCTTTATTTATATACTTTATTACATCATTTAGTTTGGGCTGCTATATTTCCACACTCACTCCAGAGAGCCACTACATTTCCACACTCACTCCAGAGAGCCACTACATTTCCACACTCACTCTAGAGGCCCACTACATTTCCACACTCACTCCAGAGAGCCACTACATTTCCACACTCACTCTAGAGGGCCACTATATTTCCACACTCACTCCAGAGGGCCACTACATTTCCACACTCATTCCAGAGGGCCACTACATTTCCACACTCACTCCAGAGAGCCACTACATTTCCACACTCACTCTAGAGGGCCACTACATTTCCACACTCACTCCAGAGGGCCACTATTTCCACACTCACTCCAGAGGACTGCTATATTTCCATACTCACTCCAGAGGGTCGCTATATTTCCACACTCACTCCAGAGGGCCACTATTTCCACACTCACTCCAGAGGGCTGCTATATTTCCACACTCACTCCAGAGGGTCGCTATATTTCCACACTCACTACAGAGGGCTGCTATATTTCCACACTCACTCCAGAGGGTTGCTATATTTCCACACTCACTACAGAGGGCTGCTATATTTCCACACTCACTCCAGAGGGCTGCTATATTTCCACACTCACTCCAGAGGGCCGCTATATTTCCACACTCACTACAGAGGGCTGCTATATTTCCACACTCACTCCAGAGGGCTGCTATATTTCCACACTCACTCCAGAGGGCTGCTATATTTCCACACTCACTCCAGAGGGCTGCTATATTTCCACACTCACTCCAGAGGGCTGCTATATTTCCACACTCACTCCAGAGGGCTGCTATATTTCCACACTCACTCCAGAGGGCTGCTATATTTCCACACTCACTCCAGAGGGCCGCTATATTTCCACACTCACTCCAGAGGGCCACATTGCATAATACGGTCGGGCAGAAAGCTCTTGATCTCCATTCTCCGTATTTTAACTTTTCTCTAATGCCTTACTTCGTCATTCTATGTCACACAAAAGTAGCAAAAATAGCCGATCTACAAGCTGAAAACGCAACACGTTTTGAGCTGCAGTCGAAATCCAGCTTAGACATCTAGCTAGACATAGGTGAATGCTGTTATCCTTTGCATAGCAGTAGGTATATTAGAATCTAAAATTCCAAAAGGTAAGAGGATCTATTTGCAGACGGAAAGCCTCTTGATGATATTCAAATATTTTAGCCCAGTAATTAATTTAGCTTGGGGCACAACCACAGCATTTTCACAAGGTCTGCAGGGGGTTGCGGACATCGATTACATTTTTCACTTATGTTTGAGTAACATTTTGCTCACCTAGCAATTCATGCCATACATACAGAGGAGTGAACAGAGTTTACAAGAAAGAAAAGAAAGTGATGCTGTAGTGCTGTAGTGGAAAATCAGTGAGTTCTTTTTGTGTTCAGTTGTGAGCAAATGCCCTTAAGCACACAATCATAAAGCAATTGAGAGTGTAGCCTCGGTCCCAGGCTTACTTATCTGCGAAAAGAAAGGGTGTTTGTTGAGAGTGTGGCTGACCTGACCTTGGTGAATTATATACGAATGCATTGTGTGTTGAAAGTCACAGTCTTTGGTTCACTGGGGAATCACTGCTAAATTCCTGGAAGGTTTCTTTTTTATCGTCCTTTATTTTAGTCATAAGCTAGCGTGCTGTGCTGTGTGGTTCTTTATTTTAGTCATAAAGCTAGCGTGCTGTGCTGTGTAGGCATGTAACGATTCACTCAACTCACGATACGATTCGTATCACGATAGGTTCACGTCACGATACGATTTTTCACGATATTAAAATATATATATATTTTAAAGAAAAATTACAGTTTTTTTTTATTTTATATAATTTATCTTCCCCCCTGAGATTTTTTATTTAACTACATTGCAAAAGAAGTAGCATTACTTTTGACAGTGCAGAAACATAATTGCCTTCCTTGATGAGCATCAACGACCATCATCACCTGGGCACAGTCACAGACACACACAGCTCCCCTCTACAGTGCTCTACTACTGAAAGTGACTATAATTTCTCTCCAAAAGCACTTGAATATGATGGAATATGACTAAAGCTCACATTTCACATCACACACTAGCCCCCCCCTAAAAAAAAGAAAAAAAAAGGTGTTTTTTTTTTTAAATCGATTTTTTTATTTCAATGAATCGATTCATATCGTCGGGATTAATATTTATATATATCGATATATCGTTACATGCCTAGTGCTATGTGGTTCTTTTTTTCTTCATTGCATCTTTCCCCGCTGGAATAGACACAGGGCCATGACAGATGACTGCAGTTCTCTGTAGGAAATAATGTCACCATGTCACAGGCAGCGTTGAAATGGTGGCAATGACATAATGCTTTCATTTGTGAACTGGACAGTTGAATATCTGGTTGATCTTTTTACAGAGATGACTTCTGACCAGTTCTACAAAAGGCAAAATGTTAATTGCTCTACAATTGTACAAAAGTGCAAAAATAGGCTTGGTGGAACGACATTCATCTATCTGGTGCACACTGCACAGTAATGATGGGTTTCAATTAATGTGTGTTGAATGTTTGCCTTTTTCAACACCCAATGCAAAGCATTTGGGCAGAGTGTTTAGTGAGAAAGCTCTGACTGAATTTGTTTTATAGGTCTGTATATATATAATACATACATGGGCATTTCAGTTAGGCTAGCTATACATTGTATGCTAGCCCAATGATAACTTGGTTTGTCCTACAGACCACAAACTGGACTGTTTTCTTGTGCTGAGATATCCCACTGGATCAAGACTATCAACAGAGAATGCCTTCTTAGACAGTGACTTAGAGTAACATTATTAATCTAGTCATTCTATTGACATTTAGGGGGGCGGGGAAACTCTTTTTTTCGGTAATTTGTCTGGAAAATAATTGTGTTTAAAATTGTATCGTGAACCTCATAATATGAGGTTCACGATACAATTTTAAACACAATTATTTTCCAGACAAATTACTCAACTCACAATACGATACGTATCACGATATTATCGTGATACGTATCGTATTGTGAGTTGAGTGTATCGTTACATGCCTACTGATTACATAACCAACACTCTATGCCAGAATGGCTTGGCTCAACTGAATATTTGTATCTAGTCAGCCACGTACCCTACCGAGTATGTATTTGCTATTGTGAGACATTTGCCATCCATAGCATCACTTGTAGCTTTAACCCATTTTGGGCGGGAACCCCTTTTGGTGTTTCAAGCATTATGTTATACTTTAGATATTGAAAAATAGCAGATCTACAGATACAACGCAGAACAACGTATTTTCAGATGGGGGTCGGCGGCCAAATACAGATAATTCTGGGGGTCCTTGACATGAAATAGGTTGAGAACCACTGACATGGAAACATTTTCAGGTTTTTCAGAAAACTGTCAGGATTTAGAAGACATTTGTAGAATATGCTTGCGGAATATTACAAGTCTTCCTGAATGTGAGACCTACATTGAGAACTGCTGTGGAGCCAATGACGGTGTGTTCTCTCACTCTGAAACACAACGCAACGGGCAGTAGACTACAAAGCCAGGAGCAACATTTGATCCTTCGCCGTATGTCAGAGTCACTTGCTGAGTGAAAATAGCAGATCTACAATCCATTTGGCTATTTTTGGTGCACCTCACTATTATCACGAGTATGATAAATTAAGCCTAACGCAAAACTCAAGTTCCCATTGTGGTGAGGTTTCTCGAAGAGAAAGGTACTTTCAGCAAAGATGACAGCCCAGTCTGCATCTTCACTTACTACTAATTACTATTACTGTTACTATTCAGCGCAAAGAACATGTACAACATTGGTTCTGGGTCTGTCATGGCAAGTGCGACATTTGGTTTCAGGCAGCTTATTATATACAGTACTCTCATTCTATCCAGGTAGACAGAAACAAGTCTATTCTTACCTACCAATCACACTCAAGTTGATATTCCTAGTAGGTCTACTCTCCTAGCTTCCCATCTTTAATCAGAAACCTTTAGTGACCAGTACAGAAGTGTCCAGTCACTGGTCAGTGTGACACTTTTCCAGATGTCATAGTGTCATCATGTTTCATCATTCTTAATATAGCAGTTCAAGCAGACAGTATGAAGCAATCTCCTAGTCTACTCTATCTGACAAATACACATACGTCTGAGTCTTTACATACACACTCTACTTGCCAGCCCATAGAGCCCCAATGTGAACCCGGACATGTTGAGTACACCAAGGTTTTATGTTAGAAATGTTGAGTATGGGTCCCCAGCATGTAGAAACTGCCGAATGCTACAGTAACTTGCATATGTTGAGCAATTTTCACAATTGGCATAATATGTGACCATACTCTGTACTCTTGTACTCCACTCTTTTCCTCTACAGTCTACACCAAAAATAACCGAAAAAGTCTTTTCACCAAAAATAACCGATCTACAAGCTTACGATGCACTACAAGCTTGTAGATCAATTCGTTTTGGTGACAGTTCCCCACAGAATAGGGATAAATGGTAAATGGTGCATTTATATAGTGCCTTTATCCAAGGCGCTTTACATAGATTGTGCGTGCGTGTGTGAATTCACCCATTCACACACACATTCATACACCGATGGCGGCGGAAACCATGCAAGGCACCAACCAGCACATCGGTTCGAACTGGCCGGTTACCACCCAGCCACTCTACCCCTGAACCACCGCCACTGCTAGGGTTCATTTGGTTAACATGAGGATAATCAGTTCATTATGCCGATTATAAGTTAGTAGCCTACTTTACTGATATAAGTACTGATATTATACTGTACAATAACCACTGGGCATACAGTATTGTGCCACATGACTAGAATCTTTAGTGAGAATTCAGCTGAAAAGTATGGACACTTTATTTTGTGTGTATTACTATGATTGATGCCCAGGCCCTTAAGTTGGCCATCAGCCAAACCATTACCCCCTGAGCACCATTTCTCAGGCTACACAAGGTCATTTCAGGAATATGATTAAAAGGGGCACGGTGGGCCTGGGCACCTTGGCTGGTAATCCAGTCTGGCAGTGTGCCGCGGGTTCGACTCCCGATCCCGACGGCCTTTACTGCATGTCACCCCCCCATCTCTCTCCCCATTTCCTGTCAGCCTACTGTCTATCCCTCCATAAAAAATATAAAATAAAGGCGAAAGCCACAAAAAAAAAAGGGGCACGGTGGCACAGTCGGTAATGCTGTCGCCTCACAGCTAGAAGGTCCTGGGTTCGATTCCCGCTGGGGACACTGTGGGCGCTGGGGGCGTGTTTCCTCCTCCGTGTCATCAGTGCCCATACCCGAGGCGGGGTTGGCGAAAGGGCCTTTCTGTGTGGAGTTTGCATGTTCTCCCCGTGTCCCCTAGGGTAGGTACCCTCACAAAAACATGCAGTAATCCTGGTCTCTAAAACTACCTCCCCCTGGCCAGCCGGGCGCCTGATGGGGGGGAAAGGAACTGGTCGGAATAACGTGTTCCTTCCACGCGCTAAGTCTGGCCAGGGAAATTCCCCCCTGTCAGGTGAAAAGAAGCAGCTTGGACTCCTCATGCATAGAAGGAGGCATGAGGTCAGTCCGCTGCCCCCCCAGGTTGGCAGAGGAAGTGTAGCGCCCAGGATTACATTAGATAATTGGCACTGGGTGAAAAAACTGGGTTGCAAAATCGTGGGATAAAAATTATATATATAAAAAAAATCACACCCGTGTGAACTGAGTGGTGTAAGGTATTATATAGCCTGATCAGCTGTGGTCTGATCAGGCTATAATGTCTGACGTAATGAAATAATGTCTGACGTAATGAAATCACACCCGTGTGAACTGGGTGACCATAGCAACCATGCTCATTTTTTTAGCACAGACTAACAAAGCCAGTTGTAGGAGTGGTTTACACCACTCAAAAAGAAAAAAAAGGAATATGATTAAAACAAACCAGTATTTCCACTGAGCCCCTTGGAAAATACGTTGCCAGGAAGAAACTGATTGCGCTGAATAACACAGTGGTAGGAAGGCAGTGTTTTTGCCGGTGCACTACTAGGTAATTTGCTAGGACTCTAGGGCATTTAGCCAAGTCACAACCTGGCAGCTTGGATGGTGATGCATTGTTAGTCAAGAGGCTGAGTTTGGCTTTGACTCATTAACTAAGTAAGTAAGCCTTGCCGAGCCCTAAGGCCCATAGGGCAGGAGCCAATCGCCTGTTTCCTTAGCCCTAAGGCCTATAGGGCAGGAGCGAATCGCCTGTTTCCTTAGCATGAGGCAGCTTTATGTACAAGTACTGTACACCCCCTGGACATGATGTACAAGTACTGTACACCCCCTGGACATGATGTACAAGTACTGTACACCCCCTGGACTTGACGCTAGTATGTCGCAGGGACTTACGCCAATCCAACCCTTGAGGCTGAGTGCAGGGATGCATTGGGTCCCATTTTTAAGTGGTGCAACCACTTCATTAAGGAGCTTTGTGTGTCTCTGGCTGCCTGGCTGCCTGGCTGGGTCTGTCCCTGGCTGGCGGGCTGTGTCCGAGCACGAAAATATCATTTGGTTGGTTTTCAAAACCAAGTGTCACTGTTGTGCAGCCTAACACACACATACATATTAACTGTATATATGATGATTTCAGGTCTATCAGTACAGTACAGTACTGTACCCCCGGGGAACCCCACACAGTAACTCTCTTATTTCTCGATTGTTTCGGACTTGGGGCGGCTCGTTGGTACCGGGCCGGAACCCTGGGCGCGTTCCTGCGGGTCTGGAAGTTAGGTGGTAGGGTGGCTGGATGGTAACCGCAAGGTTGCCATTTCGAACACGGCCTCCCCCAGAGTTAGTGTCGAAGTGTCTTTGAGCAAGACACTGAACCACTAATTGCCTTGCATGGTTTCCGCCGCCATCGGTGTATGAATGTGTGTGTGAATGGGTGATTGTAATGCACAATCTATGCAAAGCGCCTTGGATAAAGGCACTATATAAATGTACTGTATGGGTGTGGCTAATTGGAAGTAACCATATGTAATGGGTAAATAATACGATTTATATTCACATTTAAAATCCACACACTCTTTCTATACAGTATAACCATGGGCAATGTAAGCAGCACTTTTTAAACACAATCCAAAGCTATACATCAAAGTCAGACTAGTGCCAGTATGTCAGGCTGTGATGAATGACTGCTTCCTAGTGCATGAATGAAGTGTTTGGCATTGTGTATTCGCAGTGTAGCCTGAAGCGTTGCCACCAAATAATATTATTACAGTGATCCCTTCTAGTTTAAATGAGCTTCAGATTGTAGTGATCCCATCTACTGTATTTTCAATAAGAGATTATGGTCTGAAAGTATCAATATGTGTTCTTCTACTAATCAATGCAATGTAGTTGCACAATACTGAAGTCTCATGACCAAATAGTACTCGCATAACATGAGGGCAAAGAGAGAATGGAAAAGTACTTGTATTGCTTTATGCGACAGATGACTACTCAGATTGCTCAGATGTTGTTACTGTAAGTCTTAAGTGGTCTTGCTTATGGACAACAGATTTTCAAGTTTACCGGAAACACATACGTGCGTATGCCCCCCCTCCCTCCCTCCCTCCCCATACAAACATGTTTCTCTATTACTATGTCATACATCGACAAGGTTCCATTATTTTCCACTTAAAGGCCAGTCTATTCAGTCTATCCATCCACCCTCCGCCTGTGCCAGCATATCATTTACATCACCATTTTCAATAAAGTAAACAAATGGTCCCCTGACCTTTGCTTAGGGACACTTAAACACGTTGTCTGGGCTAGCTGAGGGACGAACCGCCGGCACTCAGCTAAGGTAGAGGGCCGCTGTAGTTAAAGCAAAGTTGTAGTATTTTGGGTTATTTAGCAGTAATTGGATCAAGGAGCGTAAATAACTGAAACTATTTAGGATTAATTCAGTGTAATGCACCAGAATCACATGAGACAAATTGTAACCTATTCTATTGTGCAGACATACACTGGCAAATTGGCAATCAAAATAATTCTGATTCTGGATACAGCAGTAAAACTTGAGTAATAGTAGGACATTTGCAGGACAGGACATTTGCACGACGGAGCAGTATTTCAAAGCAGTGTTTTGGAATTGTTGTGATTATTCTGTTCAATTTAACTCCATGAGCACTTAGATTTAGAACACCCTGGATGTTGGTCAGTCATTATAATGCTTAGAGAATATATTAACGGCCTAAGTAAGACGTGTTTAGGAAGCAGACCATGACTGAGGCTCCAGAGAATAACGTTCACCCTCCTCTTCTTCACATCACACACTAAATTACAGTAGTTGCTGCAGTAAGAGATTTACAATGCCAGCACGTTTTTACGGTAGTAATCACTAGCCAGAAGCTCTCTATGGACATTCGTTCTAAATCACTAAGTGATTTGATATGTTCGAGACTCTGGAATGTACTTTTTACTGTGGTGGTACGAGCACTACGAGCATGAATGGAATGCGCCTCTAGTGAATATATTCAGTATATTTATACACCCCAAGTTCATTTTAGGCATTTGGCTGGCACTAGCCTCAGTACCCAGGCTTTTATTTTCGTTTGTATCGGCTCAATAAATGAAAGCCTGGGGGAATGAGATACATTTCCTGGTCTAGGAGTGGGAGTGAACTACAGTGCAGAGGGCCTTTGTAGTAATGACTACAAAGGCTGGAATCATTGCTCACTGACAACAACAAAAAAGGTGCTTTACATGAAAAGAAAATTGTATCCAAAACACATCAATGAGGTACTAATGATATACACTAGGCATCACAATTTAGTATTTACACAACATACCCACTATAGTCGTCTTTTAGACGTCCATCTAAAAGCGGCCTATAACTGGTCTAAAAGGGAACGTTTTTTAGCAGTCTAGGCTTAGCTTAGATGTTGATTAGTTGTTTTTTAAATGTCTATAGACTGTCTATATTTTAGCCTATTTTAAACATCTATATATAGACTGTCTATATATAGCGGTCTAATCTAAGCCCAGACCGCTAAAAATCTTTCATTTCATTTTCAGTTGTAACCCATTTTTAGACAGCCATTTAATCATATTTTAGACATCTAATGGCCTACAAAATGCTCAGTGCTTAGTATGGTTCAATAAAGGAATACAATAACTACACACTGTTATTGTTGCTCCCAAAGTGAATTATATTAGTGCAATGTTTCGACCTGTGTGGTCTGCCTCATGGCTCATGTACATGTACCTGTGTGGTCTGCCTCATGTACATGTACCTGTGTGTGTGTGTGGTCCGCCTCATGTACATGTACCTGTGTGTGTGTGTGGTCCGCCTCATGTACATGTACCTGTGTGTGTGTGTGTGGTCCGCCTCATGTACATGTACCTGTGTGTGTGTGTGGTCCGCCTCATGTACATGTACCTGTGTGTGTGTGTGGTCCGCCTCATGTACATGTACCTGTGTGGGTGAATGTATCCGAGGGCATGGTCTTCATGGTCGAAACATCATAGTGTTGTCGATTAAATAATCTTCCAAAGATGAAGGAATGACAGTTATTCAGGGTGAAGTATTGAGAATTTATTAAGAAGATTCAGCAGAGAAACAATATACAGAGAGTGAGGAACATGCCTCCTTGCCTGTTCCAGCAGCCCCTCCGGGCGCAAGCCTCCCCAACCCCATTCTCAGAGAGTCCTTATAGTCTTGTCTTAACAGAGATGGTATACTGAATGTCCATATACGGATCTGCGCTAAACATAAGGGCGACACAAAATAAGTATACCTTTGCTGACAGCGTGGAGGAGTCAAGTCAGCTGTTAGATTGACAGCTGCATGAATTAGACTTAATGGAAGGAAGATTAAATACACAATAATGCATATATTTGGCACTGTAGTTGGCATTCTAAAATTCCCATTACAATAGTAACTTTCTTTTAATTAACCTTTATTCATACAAGGTAATCCCATTGAGACCTGAGGAGTATGTTACACTTAACTCCCATGTGGTGTTGCACCACAAATAGCCACTTCACAGTGCATTGGAAATTCACTTTAAAAGAATGCTGTGTGGATATTGTATTATTTTCTTAATTAACCTGGAAGTCAAATATCTGACAAATAACAATGATTTAGTGATGTTTTGATAAAATGGTCTTGCATACGTTACGCATTCTGCATCCACACTACAGGGGTGTCATGTTCACTCGAAAATTGAATAATTATTATAATTTTATTCAATATTATAATATTATACTAATGTACTACTTGTCAGTGGGGAGTCTTGGCTGATGAATGAATATCAACATCCTAATACATCCTTGCATAGCCTGACAATTAGAGATCTCCACCTACTGATGCTTACAGTATGGTCACTTCTAAATTCAATAATTTTGGGAGAAAATAAATAAATAACTGCATTGCAGAACCAATGTGCAAAGAAAACTGATGAGAAATGAGGGGCGATCATTCATATTGGGATGGTGTCAAGATTGGTTTTCAAAGCAATTGGCGTAGGTTTGTTAGCACAGGGGTTTCTCCACGGTTCTAGCCCTCCACGGTTCTAGCCTATTCATTCAATTTTATTTCCCCGGACTTATCGGTAGGCAGAAATCTCTGATCAGCTGGTTACGCAAGACTATTGAAGTTTAGATATATGCAGATCTGGCGAAATTATGTACCGTAACTATTGCTTTTTTATATTGCAATATACTATACGCGATCAAACTATATACTAGTATAATCTTCAGAGTCAAATTAGGAGTTAAGAGGATTTTACGCTGTCCTGAATTGTATAGTTAAACATTTCCATGTGAGTTTTATTACACTGCTCTTGAGTCCATTACTTGCAGTATCTCAAGCTTATCTTTAGTGGTACAGTATGTCAATATGTTACTTACACCTACTGAAACGGTAAAGGGCTTGATACACTTTGTTGCACGTGGTGTGTTGCGTATGGGAACCGTGATGTTCCCAGTTTCCAGTTCGATCCCGAGTGTCACTGAACCCCTAATTGCTCCCGATGTGCAGGTTCGTACCTTGCATGGTTTCCTCTGCCATCGGTGTGTGAATGGGTGAATGTAACAATCTACAGTATGTAGAGCGCTATATAAATGCACCATTTACCATTTACAAGCTGATTGATGCGCGATGCATTTCTGAGCTTGTAGACTGACTGTTTTCAGTGTGCGAATCTCCGGTCACTGACCTCCATCTGTGACCTCACCTTGGCTTACAGGTTGCGGAGTCTCTTCCTGGCGGGGGAGCGCTGCGACGTGGAGACCCTTGACTGGGCCAAGAGAACCTTTGGGGTTCCCGTACTGGACCACTGGTGGCAAACTGGTAAGACCCCCATACTGAACCACTGCTGTGCTGCATAAACAGACATGACATATTCTTTGAGACACGCATATGGGTATTTCGGAGCGTGTCCGAATCCGCCATTCCTTCATGGGGACAGCGTAAACCTAACCCTAACCTCAGTAAAACTATACCTAACCCTAACCTCAGTAAAACTATAATATGGGGGCATCACCATTTACTCAAACCCAACTGAGGGGGCGACTGTGGCTCAGGACGTAGAGCAGGTCGTCCAATGACGGCGGTTCGAATCCCGCCTCCTCCTGTCCACATGTCGAAGTGTCCTTGGGCAAGACACTGAACCCCACCTTGCCTCCAGTGGTTGCCAGTTGCCACCATTGGTGTGTGAATGTGGGAAGTGAGGACGCTGGCGTTGACTGTTCGCCGCTTCACCTCCCAATGTATGAATGAATAAACCATTGTAAAGCGCTTTGAGTAGGCACGTAGTGCATAGAAAAGCGCTATAAAAATGCAATTATTACTCAAACCCGCTGAAGATTACATGCTAGCTAGTGCAAGTGATTGCACCAACCACTGATGCAGTGACATTTTTAAACAGGACTGCCTAATATTCTAAACATTACACGATTCTGCCAATAATCATATTCCTTAAGACACACATCCGAGTTTTTCACGGGGTCAAACAAAGAATCACGTGACGTTGATCCCCTTCCCCTATTCGAACGTACTAGGACGTATGTGTAGGCAGAAGAATAACACCGTTATTCATATGTAATCCGGCAACAGATGAGATTGCTACATCGTTTTATTTAATGCGATCGTGCAATCTCTCAGGGGGCAATCAGGATGGAGTAAAAGCTTAAGAATTAAATTATGACCACCCTTGGAGATTAAAATGTTATTCCTCCCGGCCCTGACTGCCTTTTCAGCATCCATCCAGTGTATGATTTTTAAATTTAACTCAATCTTTAACCCATTTTGGGCGGGAACCCCTTTTGGTGTTTTAAACATTGTAATTTAGCTATTGAAAAATAGCAGATCTACAAGCTCATAGCGCGCCACCGAGTGGCGCGCTACGAGCTTGTAGGTCTGCTATTTTTGAAAAATCGTGAAAATATTTATTTCAGAAAACTGGAGGATTTAGAAGATTTTTTTTTAATTTCGAGGTCAGGCCTAAATGGGTTAAGGTCCGGTCTCTGTGTGAGAGGACTGTTAATGTGGTCTTATATTTTATTAGCACATTGACATTAACTTGGCCTTGTGAAAAGGCATAACTCCATACAGTCATTAGTCCCTGAGAGCCCGCTGTCACCATGCAGCATAGTTTATCACACTTGGTTCCTCTGATTAATATTTCATGCATACTTGGTATGGCACACCAGGGAGCCTGGCCCTCTGGTACAGTACGTATTATCGCATTCCCTTTCCTTCAAATTTCATGTTATAGTATCGAGTAACATTTTGATTTAGCTGTAGCTGATGGGAGGGGTGCCTTAGCAGGGGGAAAATGTCCCTTTTCCTATGATTTTGGAAAGTTTAGTCCATGTCTTTCCTTAGATTTTTGTCACAGCCAATGTTTTTCCCCTATGATTTTAGGCAGTTCACTACATGTTTTACAACTAGCGAGAATCCATCCAGAGAAGTTGGTAGTACTAAGCTGTGATGTAAAGAGTATTTTACTGTCCTTCTTTACACACAAATGAGTGTCAGTTTACAACAGTCCTAACAGCCATCATCCAAAGTGCAGTTCTTCCTACAAAATCAGCATGCTTAGCATTTCTGCATTGTCACTGTCAGTCTGGGTTATTATAGCAGGGCTTTCAAAGACTGAGACTGAGCCGGTAGAGCAGCCGGATGGGAACTGCAAGGTTCCCAGTTCCATCCCAGGCCTCCACCAGAGTTGGTGTCGTAAGTGTCCTTGAGCAAGACTCTGACTCTGAATTGACACCCTTTGCTCCCGATGTGAAGGTTGGTGCCGTGCATGGTTTCCTCCACCATCTGTGAATGAATGGGTGAATGTAATGCACAATCTGTGTAAAGTGCTTTCGGATAAAAGCACTATATTAATGCAGGTAACCAAGAGATGCCTGAATGTGACATATGGAGAGAATAGGGTAGAAAGAGTAGGACGCCTCACTACCACTCATTGCCGTGTAAACACAGCACATTCCACAACAGTTTATTGTTTTCATTGGTTTGCTACCTTTAGTTATGCGTTGCCTGACTTATCTCTACTTCATTTTGGCACTGTGTGCCAGTGTGGTGAGGATGGCCTGAACAAACTGTCAAGTTTTTAATTTAGTTGGGGAAAAATCCAGATAACAGTAATATTTCACAACCCAGGACCGCAATAGAAAACTAGCCACTGGAGGGTTATCATTTTTTTTGTATGCATTTCACTTCCTTTATAGGACCTAGTTCTGTAGTGAACAAATGGGAATGGAATCAGTATAAATTATCTTATTATTAGCTTCGGGGCAACACCAGGCTAGTTGATGATGGGATACAGTAGTATATTGGAATCATGCCCCTGTTGTTTCTTACTTGTTAATGAATCAAATCTTACTAGTACACTGGTTCCCAACATTTTATCCTGCATGGGAGTTCATGGAGGCATAAAAGGTTTCTTTGATCTCGAGGTCTGTATCCAGCGTTGGGATATAGGTGCTCATAATGGTGGCATGGCTTTATCTAGACACTCTGTTGTCGATTAAATAATCTTCCAAAGATGAAGGAATGACAAAGTTCTTCAGGGTGAAGTATTGAGAATTTATTAAGAAGATTCAGCAGAGAAACAATATACAGAGAGTAAGGAACAGGCCTGTTCCAGCAGCCCCTCTGGACGCAAGCCCCCTCCACCTCATTCTCAGACAGTCCTTATAGTCTTGTCTTAACAGAGATGCAAATACTGACTGTCCATATACGGATCTGCGCTAAACATAAGGCCGACACAAGTAAGTATACCTTTGCTGACAGCGTGGAGGGGTCAAGTCAGCTGTTAGATTGACAGCTGCATGAATTAGACTGAGCACATTGGTGAGCAAAGAGACTTAATGGAAGGAAGATAAATACACAATAATGCATATATTTGGCACTGTAGTTGGCATTCTAAAATTCCCATTACACTTCCAAATAAGGCTGTATCCTTCTCCTACCTCTGTGATTGAGTCGTCCCCATGTAAGCGGATCAGAGCCGTGATATCAATGCCGTATCTGTTCAGTTCATGTGGAACCATTGCTGTTCTTCACTGTGGGCGACTCACTGGAGAGATCACGCACATCCAGATGGATGTGATCAGATTATGTGCCGTCATATAGAGAAATGTAGGCTTTTTGAGCCTTTACTTTGATAACTACAGGTGTAGAGAGACAGACAACACAGAGAGAGAGAGTAGTCGTGACATGCAGCAAGCAAATGGCCTGGAATCGTACCGGGGACTTGCTCTCAGGCATTAGGGCCCATGTGCTATGTGCCCTAACCACCTGGCGTTCACGTTGCCCCACAGCATTGTTTCTCAAGCTGCAAAAACTCCCAACACACCAGATTGTGAGCTTGCAGATCTACTATATTTGCGCGTGTGCAAGACTGCAAATAAGCAAAAATCCATCTTCTGAATGACTCTTGAATAGATAAGACTCTACCAGGCTTTTTTCCAGACAACAAGCCATGGTGCTCTCTCTCCTGCTCTCTCACTAGCTCTGTCTGTCTCACTCTCGGCTCCATTACTGTCCTCTCCACCAGCACACTGTGATCAATGTGCCAACAACAGCGCCAACAGCACATTGTGCACGTCTCATAGTTCTGTAATATCCAGGGAGCGCTGATGGGCCGATCGATGTGGGACAAGCAGACATGTCCGTGTAAAATACGGAATCAATACATCTGTTGAAAAGTCATCGACCTTCAGGATGACCACCTGTGACCACCGTTGATCGGGATGTGAAGAGCAAATTATTGCATTCATTGCTTCCATAGATACTTGTGTGTGGACAAAAATGTGATATACGACAGTATATATATTGTTAAGTTGTGTTGCTACAGCAACAAGGCTTTCAATGGTTGCCGACATATGTTTGTTTCAATTGTTTGCTAGTCTCGCGTAGCCAGACAACTATTCCACAATCTCCGAATGCTATATAGAGTCTGGACCTATAGCCCCCATGAGCCGAGTAACGGAAGCTGCCATTTCCATTCACGAAAATATATTTTTTATTTCCTTTTCTGCTAAGCAACAAGCTATATATGCTTAGTTGTTTTCTATTTATATTAGGATAAATGTGTGCGACTGTAAAGACGAAACAGAAGTGGCGAGGAGGCTCCACTTCCGCTTTATCGCTTACTCATGAGACCTCTTCTGGTAATGTGAGACTAATTGTTTGCCAACATTTGTTCCCTACGTTAGTATCAGTTAGAATTTAGATGATGCCACCAACCAGATTCATATTAGGTAGCAGTATGCAATGGGGACATCCGACTATAACATTAATAAGGCAGTGTCAATCCATCCGTCTGTCCTCATCCATTTTCATCCTCAGTCGATATGATATTGATATTTCGTTAGCGCAATCGGGACAAAATAGGACAGCTTGTTGTGACACATCCGATCATGAATAGTGAAGACACGTGAAATGAGGCTACCACGATAAAGATTCCAAGGATTCATTCGACAGTGATGTCACTGTTACGATGTAACAGGGAAGTAGCACAAGACTCGGAACTGTTTAAAAACCACAGTGACGTGACAACACCGACGCATCCTTGGTTTTGGTATCTTGACCACTTTTGTTCTCTCTGTCTCTCTCTCTTTCTCTCTCTCTCTCTCACCTATACACCCAAGCACACGTGTCTCTGCTGAGTTTATTTCTGCAATATATTATGTATTTGGAAATGCATATTTCTGCATCCTCTCGGCTCGCTCTCTTTACTTATAAATTCCAGGGAATCTTCATGCCCTGACACACTGAATAAATTTCAGCTGTTGGAAAGCGCCAAGCGCCAGATACATAATCTAAATCAGAACTTTTCAACACTCCTCTCGTCTCTGCTTCACTCTCTAGTGTGCACATACACGGGTTGACATGTGCAGTGCACTGTGCACATGTGCACATTTCTGTGAACGTGAGGCTAGACAAACTGCTGTACCTGTGCGTGTAGAAACGGTGCAAACATTTACATTTTTACTTTATTGAGTCGACGCGGCTGAAAACTGATTCCCCGTTCAGGCCATGAGTCATTGAGCTGCGAGCGTCACAGAACGCTGTCTGTGTCTCCGAAGGAAGGGCGTCATCCATCACAGTCGTTTTATCAGTCATTTGCGCTTTTACAACTGTCCTCTGTCTTCCCCTGCAACAAAAAAAGGGGAAGTAACACTCAATGAAAAGGACTTTAAGCATTCACGGCTTGTTTGTTCACATAAGTGTGGTAGAAGGACTTTCAAATTAGTATTGAAATTGCATGGTTGTTTACATTTCTTTATCAAGGCTTTCAAGTTTGATTCACCTTGTTTTCAGTCGAACCACTTTCTAACGTATCTCTCACAGACATCCTGTATATCTACATCTTTTTAAAAAAAGATGAAAGATCTGTCCTTCGGTCTTGCTGTCCACCATGCTCACTGAGCTTTTTCTGTGCTCCACAGCATTTGCTGCTCCTGCAAAATAGATACAAATTGAACAAAATCAATTACTTCTGCAGCAGCTCATAAATCTTTTCCAGCCACGGGCACGTAACCTCTCTTCCAGAATCTAATATTCAGCACAGGAAAGCTGTAATCAATAGCAAGGAATCCAGCACCGTGAGCAGTGGAGGCCAGAAGGCTTTACGCTGTGAAAGGGGTACCGCTGACCCGAGGCAATGCTAGGTAAGCTGAAGCTGTAGAAAGATGTCTTGCAGTCAGAAAAAGTGATTTTACTTGTCTCTTGTTTACGAGCAGAATAATTTGAGCACCTACAGTACTGCTTGTTCAGCATCGCCTGGGGGGTTTAATGTTGTACTCACTCGCCATCTATTCACTGTGTGCGCGTGCACTGTCTCATCAGCCTGGAATTAGACGTTATTCATCAAAGATTGTGAAAAAAGATTGTGCAGATCACTGTAGGAAAATGCACAGCGCAAGCCGTGACAGACTGCCGTGGCTTGTGCAATAGTTTACTGCCTACACATATAGGATGCCTGGGACACCCTAGGCAGAAGTATATATATATATATATACGCCAAGTTACGCTTTCCGCATTTGCAGCTCTTCAGTTGTGCAAACAAGCTCACTTGGCAGAAGTTTGACTAATTTGACCAATTTGGCTTGTGATTAGTTCTACAGCGGAGTTCTGGGGCTGATGCAACAGCAGAGATTAGTTCTACAGCGAGTTCTGGGGCCGATGCAACAGCAGAGATTAGTTCTACAGCGAGTTCTGGGGCCGATGCAACAGCAGAGATTAGTTTTACAGCCGAGTTCTGCAGATTAGTTCTGATATGAAGTATAGATGATTGGTGTGCTCATTTTCCATGTGCAACGGACCCAATCATTCTTCAGTGTCTTGTTGTCACCTGATTTGCTAATGACATGATTACTCCCCCCCCCCCCCCCCCCTCGCATCCCTCTTCCAATTTTCAGCAGGAGTCGCTAGATACATCAGAGCCGTTGTGTATACATGTGTCATTCCATTATGCATGAACGCACGCACACGCGCGTGCACTCGACTCAGATCCATCTAGGTGCTAGCTCATTCTCCCCCATGGACGTTTTGAGAGAAATGTCTGACACTTTGAAGCCGATAATAATCTGCGCGTGCTATTTTAAGAGCCAAACATCGTCAGGAGTGGGTGGGGGTGTGGAGGTTGCTCATGTCACTAGTGTTGCCTGGCAACCAATGTGTTTCCAGTTGGGAGCGTTTGGCTGCCTCATCAATGGGAGGCTTTGAATAAAAACAGAGAATTTACTCTCTATCCCTCTTCCCCTCTCTCCCTCTCTCTCTCGCTCCCCCCCCCCCCCCCCTCTCTCTCTCTCACAACAGACAACTTTGCAATAGGATAATGTCTCAATAAGTAAAATGGAAAGATGACTTGTCAGAATTTGGTTTGAACCAGTGCATCGGTTCGCGCCGTTTGCATTCTCCAACATTGTGAGGACTAGGAGACGCAGTCTCCTTTAGGACACTGTCTTTCATGCTGCTGACTGGAGAAGAGCAGAGAGGCCGTTGCTTCAGTATTTACGGACCTAACAGACAGCTCTGCTGTGTTGAGAGGAGGAGCTTTTTACGTAGCACATTGACGCCGGGGAATGCAGACCTGTGTATATTGTCGACGCATGATTAAAAAAAACAAAAACACGTTGGCATTGAGAACGAGGCAGGTGCACTGAGTGAGCACAGGAGCACATATAATACATGGCCACGCTGTTGACTCGGCACCGTCCGAGTTGCACACCGGCAACGGGGTGGTAAACAAATATCTGTTTGGAAATTGCACAGAGGTATTTTCTACATGGAGTCTACATAGTCCGCATTCCGTCGCCATCAACGCAGTACGCAAAAGGGCATCCTTGATGCCGAGGTTCCTGGCCAGGTGGCAAAATATGACGCAGCAGAAAGTTTGTGAGACGCATTGTGAGCTTGTAGATTTATTTTTTACTAGTATATTATTATATTATTTGGATCTAAGATGTAGTAGAGTAGAAGTAAAAGTATTGGAAATTGGAAACACTCAAGTACAAATACCTCAAAATTGTACTTTTGCCAGGGATGTTTTTCAGAATAAAGGCGAAGCAGATGGGCAGATTTGACTCTGAAGCGGTAATATTCCAAACGAGATGCTTGGTTAAGTCAGAAATTAGGATAGAACATTGGCGACAGACCATGGAGAGCGCCGTAGATTTAGAGATAATAGCAAGTTTTGTCGGCCTGTAAACAAGGAAGTGAATGGCTGCATGCGCAAAACGTTGCCTAGCAACGGCCGCTGTCAAAAGATGTACTTGGTTACTTTCCACCACTGCATTTAATACACTATGAAAGGTAATCCAATACATGACTTGTTATTGTCTCCGCCAGGCTGAACTCCCTGCCCTACATTGAGACATTTAGTCCCTGGTGTCAGGTCAAGGTAGGACAACTACAGGTTGACAGTGTTAATAAACGTATTAACTAATTGACCAGCGCACCGAATTAGACACTAAATGTGCCGCCATATTTATTGTAGTTCGGTCATTGTTGCAGTTAGATCTCTGATGGGATACCATACCCTAGGTGGGGTTGGCAAAAAGGGCCTTTCTGTGTGGTGTTTAGGTACCCTCACAAAAAAAACATGCAGTAATCCTGATCTCTCTACTGCCCCCCGGAGGGGAAAAGAACTGGTTGAAAATAACGTGTTCCTTCCAGGTGTCCAACCGGGAAACCTCCCCCCTTCCCTATCAGGTGAAAAGAAGCGGCTTGGACTCCTCATGCATTGAAGGAAGCATGAGGTCAGTCCGTTGCTCTCCCCAGGTTGGCAGAGGGAGTGTAGAGACCAGGATTACAAGATTAGACAATTGACACTGGGTGGGAAAACAAAATCTCTGGTGGGAGACAGAGACAACGGACATAAAATATACGGATTGTAGCTTTAGTGCAAAATGCTTTTGAAGCTGTGATGATGTATTTATGTAAATTGTATTTGTAGCACATCTAACACCAGACAAACCCCCCCCCCCCCCCCCCCCCACACACACACACACCTAACTAACCGGAGGCTTGGGAAATTAGGTCTTAAGTCTGTTTTTAAAAAGATTACACAGTGATTGGTGAATATTATGTGTGCCTGCTGGCCTGTCCTGGCATTCTGCTTCCAAGGTTAACAGACGTATTTATCTAGCCTCGCAGACCAGCTGAACTGATAAGAGTAGGGACCGAGGCAGCCCTTTTGTTTGTGGAAATACTAAATCTCATGTCGGAACAATTTATTTTCCAACTATTTTGCAAAATGTGGTGTCTAGGAGTGGTCATGACATGGTTACAAAATAAAATCCTACTGGACCTGAACAGAGATGGCACATACTGCAATTGTCACTGTGGGAACACTCTGTTACAAAATGTATAAATGTATTCGCTAAACTTTGCTCACCCACCGTTCTTGTTTAGTTTTTGTCTCTCTCTTAATTGTCCGTTTCCACTTTCCTCATCATTACCATCTGAGCAGCAATCACCTGGGTGAAGCCGAATCTCCCCTGCGGGATCAGCAAAGTTTAAGGCCCCTTTTACACTCCATAGAAAACGGCAAAAATAAAGTATTGTTTGCGCTGGTCCATTTAGACGTGTTTTCGGGGGTTGAAAACGGAACAAAGTGAAAATGCTTTCCAGACTGGCAATCTGATAATGCTCCGCCTCTGGTCTCCATATAAACGGGAAAAACGATGAATCCGCAAAACGTGACATCTTGGCTCACGCCCCTTATGTTTATTACATTGGTGCAGAGCCGTAGGCGATATTTGGTGTTCCTAGGATGAGCAAGCGCTCTCCTTAGAGTATATATATTAATAGAGACGTCACCGGATTTCTCCTCCCATCCACTTGCATTAAGTTGCTCAAAAGCGCATGAGGCAATTTCACTCCTTTTTCCGGGTAGGAACAGAGTGCATTCTGGGATGGATTGGGCCAAATCGTGAACGTGCTGTGCCGTTGACTATCATTGCACCATTTGCGCGCGTTCACGTATGAAACATAGCGTTCACGCGCTGGCTCGAGCTGCAATACCGAATTCGGCCACTATGTCCATTTCGCCTCAGGGTTTCCTCTCGGTGACGTCTCTATTATTGAGTGGTGCAAACCACTCCAACAACCAGCTTTGTCTGTATGTTTGTGTACCTGTGTACGTGTCTGTGTACCTGTGTACGTGTCCGTGCACAGGTGAGCATGGTTACTATGGACACTGACATTACGTCAGACCACAGCTGATCAGGCTATATAAGACCTTGCACCACTCAGTTCACACGGGTGTGATTTTATTTATACTCTAAGGCGCTCTCCCTCGAGCCGCTCATCCTACCAATACAAATGTAGCGAGCCGCGAAACCACGCTGCATTGCTTAATGTAAACAAACAGCCTTGTGAGGAAGTAGTAGAATGGAAGTGGTTCTAGTACACATGCGTGCTTTGTCTATCTGGCAGTGCGTCACCGGCGCCCCCTAGTCACCTGGCATGCACATTACAGCGTGTTCAATCAGTGTCGCTTCTCCGTGTAAATGCTGAATAAAAAGTGAGAACGCAACAGGACTTTGCCGTTTTCTGTAGAGACCGTTGCCATGTAAAAGTGGCCTAACTGCCAAGCTACACCAGGCTTTTCTCCCGCGCGTGCGTTTAATTTAGGTCCAGTCCTATTTTAAAAAACGCACGTGTGCGTTTTTTAAAGAAAAAAGCCTGGTGTAGCTTGGCCGTGAACCTCCTCCCAGCTTTGTTGTTCCCCATGAATTATCTACGTGTGTGTGTGTCTCTCTCTCTCTCCCCTCCACATTCCAATGACCTTGGTCTCCCTATCTGATTCATCTTGCTACTAAATAACCCCAGCACTCACAGCCAACCAGGAACACGTCTGCGCGTCTACAGGACATTCACATCCAACATCATGCATACACTTGTGACGTGCATCACTTGATGGATGATTCAGAGGGCCAGTGTTGACACCCAAATTAATTATTCTCTTCTAGAGGTTCTAGAGTTCACTGCCTAATCCGATTGATATGCCCATATTTTATGAAAATATCTGTCTGTTAGTTCTTGTCCATTTTATGCCCATATATGGAAATCCCTGATGTCATCAGTATATGCCACACATATGGGCATGCTTCCTTTTGTTCTCATACTGTCCGACTGATTTGTTTGCGCCCGATGCTGTGACGACCCATTGAGGTTGGACAACACACTCCATATTTGGGCGTAGCTGTATTGGGAACACAAGCCGGCCCCGCCCTTAATATAGGATAGTGATTACTGTCTTTCCCTGAATTCTAAAATAAGTAAATTAATATAGCTGCAAGCAACGATAAGGCGGGACCAAGCAAGAAGGCAATAAGCAATAAGAACAATATGCATAATAAGCCATAGAAACATGGAAGACTGAACTTGAGAAAAGGAAGACTACCGGTATGTAATTGTGACTTGTAATTGGTCGTGTGTGTGTGTGGGAGGGCAGCGTTCTTGAAGACTCATACGCTGAGTTGGCAGTGCCCGGATTTTAACCCATGACCTTGTGGTCCAAAAGCGAGAGAGCTATCAACTGTGCTATCCGGACACAATCAGTTGTTTCATTGTAAACAGAAAAATCATTCAGTGTTTTAATAACAATTATGTGTGTCCTGGTATTTGGGATCATTGTCCATTACTACTGTGTGTTCGCTGTTCATGTTTTCACATACGTACTTCTCTTCAACTGGGATTTCAGATAATCGTCCATAGATTGTGGGTAGAACGTTTCACGCAAATCTTTTCACTGCAGGCTTTCTATTCCTGAAAAGTTGCAATGCGAAAATGGAAGCCATCGTTCTCACGATAATAAAAATCTAAATATGCTGTATATATATTTCTTTTAAATCTTGTTTAAAAAGAATCTGCCTAACGGCTAACGATGATATCACTGCAGTGGTGGACGGGTTTCTGAACTGCCCACAGCCCTCCTGTCCTGTCCTATGAGACACAGACCGAGTAGAACACAAATGGTGGTATTTTATCATGAACATTAGTCAGGATCAATTATATGAAGATAAGTTGAAAAGCGTTGAAGTGGTCCTTTAAAGGTCATATAGACAACTTTGAAGCCAAAATGTAATCGGTCTGTGTGTGACGCGGAGGAGGGGGTTAGTGGGGGAGTGAGTCTTAGCCAATCACAGCGAGGGTGTCTTCAACCCCAGTCCCCAGAGCACAGTTTTATAATGAACGGTCTGTGTGTGAGGCGGAGGAGGGGGTTAGTGGGGGAGTGAGTCTTAGCCAATCACAGCAAGGGTGTCAACCCCAGTCCCCAGAGCAGTTTTATAATGAAAACGCAAATTATGCGATTCAATATATATTTCCCCTAAAATATCTTAGTTTTACCAACATTCTTCAAATAGTATATTTATGATTTTTTTATTGAAATGAGAGAATTAGGGATTAGATAATTGCTATGTAGCGCTTGGTCTTGGTGTAGTGAAATCCAGCAGCAGGCAGCAGCCCTCACAACGGTGGCTGGCTAACCTCCCGCGGGGACCAGGGTGCCATGTTTCTCGGCTCTGCCTCTGCCCAGCCCACGCTCGAAGAGCAGCAGCCACTTGGCCAGCCAGAGGAGGGGAGGGATCCGAGAAACAAGAGAACAAGTAGTTCACATGAACGATGCTGGGGCATTTGAGGGGCAATATATATTTTGTATGCACAGATTACAAATAAAAGAGAATTCATATGTTGAGAGCCTCTGCCTCCGTGGCTCGCCACTTCCTCATTTGTGACTACGGGGACTCGTGTGATATTGTGCTTATGCTACATGTCAACTCAATGTCATTATAACTAAGACAGAAATTCATTTTTTTTCAGTTTTGTTTATTCAAGATTTCAGGGTATACAGTAAATCAAATAATGACAATATATGTGACACACCCATACGGAACATATCAAAGAGATAACATGTACATATATAAATGTTGTGACCACCATATGCAAAATATTGTGGTAGCATAAAAGAAAAATAAGTTGTAAATTCATATTTTTTTAATGCCATATTTAGCCATACGAGCGCAAATATCAATTGCGTCCCTCCCAGCAGATACACGGTATGGTATATATAATATATATATATATATATATATATATATACTGTGTGTGTATATATATATATATATATATATAACATATCACTTTCACTCCCTTTAAGTCTTGCAGGAATCACACACTCCCTGCCGTGCTTAGTGAACTTTAACACCGTCTCTCCATTCATCACACTCAATCTGCCTCTCACCGCCTGAGGTCTGCTTGATTGATTGTTTGTGTACACGTGTGTGTTGTGTGCATGCGTGTGTGTTGGAATAGACACAGGCAGATCTAATCGTGACTGCGTGTGTGACACCTCATCTACACAGGCAAGGAGCGAGCGTTCCGACGGCGATATTACGAGAAGAACTGTCCTCATATAGAGCGTCGGCCATTGCGTTGCAACATAGCCTGAACCAATCATCAAATAACCAATACATAGTAGCGTGTACATCTCAACCAATACGAGTGTTGGGGGCCACGAAACCTCACTCAAATAGAGACTCTGCGAGCGAATATAGGAAGGGGGGGCGGCATCGCTGCACAGCGCTTTGTCGCTTGCGGTACGTCAGGAGAGTCCTGTTGAGAAACATGTATTCTAATGAGATTTCATCGTTCGCTCGCTTACATTCGCTGGGAGTGTAGATGCGGTGTGAGACTGAGAAAGTCCGACAATCGGTTGGACAGACAGACAGACAGACAGACAGACAGACAGACAGAGGAGTACATGGTCAGAGTGAGTGCCCTCAGACAGTTCTCATGTTCAGACTTTACCGGTGTCACTCACCTGGCTCAGCTAGCTCTCTCTCTCTCTCTTTCTGTCATGTTATCTCCCTGCTCATGGGACTGAACTATAGTGATGCCAACGGTGGCTTCTTGACTGTGCCCATTTTAGCTCTCGATATGATATGAATACGAATGCATGTGGCCGCTTCCTGCTAGAATATTAACAAGAGCATCTTATTTTTCATAAATGCTGACCTGGGGCTGGCAGGCCTGCCTTCCTCACATTTCAGAGGCTTCCATAAAAAACACATGTGCACAAAAATAATATTTACATTGTTTTTCTTTTCTCGCTGTGAGCTTGTAGATCTTGGATAGAGTGGCTATTTTCAGCATGCAATCAAGTGTAAAATCTACGCCATCAAGGCCCACCATAATGCATTTTTGTTTTTGTCGACTAAAATTAAATGATATATGAAAACTAGACTAACACTAAAACATTTCAGGTGACTAAAATATGGCTAAAACATTACATTTTACAAAAAAAATAAAAAATAAATCTGTCAAAATCAACACAGTCTTACACTTCATCTACACTGCCAGCGATGTGAGCGAGCGATGAAATCTCATTAGAATACATGTTTTTCAACGAGACTGTTCTGATGTACCGCGAGCGTGCAGTGACGTCGCCCACCCCTTCTACAGTACAGTCCTTACTGTACAGCAGAGTCTCTTATTTGAGTGAGGTTTCGCAGACTCAAATACTTATTGGTAGAGAGCTACACACTCCTATTATATTGGTTATTTGATTGGTTCAGGCTACGTCGCAACGCAATGGCCGATGCTCCATATCAGGACAGTTTTCCGGTGTGATAGTGCCGTCGGAACGCCATCTTGCCTGTGTAGATGAGGTGTTACTCCTCCCGATCAACACCCCCTACTGACAGACGCCACCCCCAGCTGTAGGAGACTTGCTAGAGCAGTGACAAAGATCGCCCTCCTCAGTCGACTTCTCTGCCTCGGAACACGGCCAATTTTGTTTGTGTATAGACTAGCCTCAACATTTGTCTCCTATTGTGTTTCAGACAGAGCAGCAGGGGTGTTTTCTACCCAACTGGGAGAATGTCTGATCAACACCTGCTTCTATTTCTGCTCTGTTATGGCTGAAACCTATTGTCTTGTTGGACTGAAAATAGCAGAGAAGGAGTTTTTGTGAGAAAAGCCAGGCATCATATTAGTCCAGTGTGTCCAAGCTTAATGTTGTCTGCCCGTAGCAGTGAAATAAGTGCCAGTTACAGTATGTTCTTTCACAGTTTGCGGCCTGAGGTCTTGCTGCTGTAAACAGTAGTGTATAAACACACCACTCATTCGAAGACAGTTCACTGGATTTGCTTTGCGCCTGTGGTGTGTTTTATAAAAAAGTTGGTCCTTTAACAAGGCTCATGCCTTATCCTTTCACCAATATGAATTCAGTCCTGTGTGGTCAGTAGCAGTGTTGATTTTGTCTACGAAAAATGTTCGACTACATTTGTCTAACTTTTCTACTAACTTTTTCACTGACCAAAACTAAATAAAAACTAAGCTACGATGAATAAATATAATGACAATTTTGTCAACAAATAAAAACTAGACTAAAATTGTGTGCAACCAAGTGTAAAATCATCCATTACGATGCCAACAAGGCCCACCAAAACACATTTTAGTCCACAAAATCAACTGTACATTTAGTGGACTAAAATCTTATGATATTCAGTCGACTAAAGCTAGACTAACGCTAAAACATTTCAGATGACTAAAATATGTAAAACTAAATGGAATTTTATTCAAAAGACTGACAAACTAAATCAAAGTTTGCTGCCAAAATCAACACTGGTGGTCAATGGTCCATTTCCTCTTTGCCCTATTTGAGGCGTCAGTATAGACAACATGTTTAATGGGCCCTCAGCCCTCCTCTTCCTGTGGGACGCCTATGTTTTCATTCCCACTATCAACAATGTATACACGTTCTGAATGGCCCTGCTGACACTGACAGATTCAGCAGCACAGCTTGGAATCTGTCCTCGAGAGATTAGGGACACCGAGGGTTCACGTTCTTAAGAAGCGTATGCTTCTTTGCTTTGATTGGTTCTGCACCGCTATCTTGTTCTTTGACCGAAGGGGGTGAAAGATATAAAATAACGGTTTCTCTCGGTGGTGGTGGTCCCGATGGGCTTTGAACTCTGCAGGGAGTGACTAACCTGCCCCTGATGAATGAGGTGTTAGGGCCCGCGGAACATGGCTGCTTCAGAGGCCAGTTTGGTTTGGCCCTT
The DNA here is from genome assembly GCF_951216825.1 of Electrona antarctica. Taxonomy (NCBI): domain Eukaryota; kingdom Metazoa; phylum Chordata; class Actinopteri; order Myctophiformes; family Myctophidae; genus Electrona; species Electrona antarctica. Next base: position 23,849,540 of record NC_136804.1, on the reverse strand, counting down.
CCCCAGCTCCATTTGATAGCTCAATCTCTCCATTGCAGCCCCTGCTCCCTGAGTGGGACATCTCAGACTTTGATGCCCGTGCAATTGAGGGCACGAAGTAGGTCTGTTGCTGGGTGGGCTGTTTTGATTAGCAGTACAAAGAAAGAAAAAGAGATCATAAAAACTGGAGAAGCTCGCCTGTCACAGGCGTGTTGGATAACGACCCACATCTACCGAGTGAAAGTGGGTCTCGTTGACCCTGGAGTAGAAGAAAGACAACGTGCCGTTCTATCACATGTGCTACAGCACAGGGCAGAAACCTTGTATCTCCCATATTTCAACTTTGAATGTTTTTTTTCCCCCGTAATTTAATTCCCTACTGGCCTACTTCGTGTCATACGAAAGTAGCAAAAATTGCCGATCTAGAATTTCACAACTTGGCGCACATACGAAAGTAGCAAAAATAGCCGATCTAGAAGCTCACAACTTGGCGCACTGCAACACGTTGTGAACTTGTAGATCGCCTATTTTAGATGTTTGTGAAAGTGGTTAAGTCGGTTTGTGGATTTAATAAAAATTGAACCAATGAAACGTATTAACAAGAGCTCATGACTAAACAATAACTGCACTGAATCCATTGGAACAGGTTCTTTTTGACAGTTGACTGAAAAGTTTTGGACATAATGAGGTTTCCGCCTGACAGCGTTACGTTATGTCTATATCGTTTATTAAATGCGATCGACGCCCACAGATTGCAAAGTGGGGATGTTGGTATGCAGGCTGCTCGGTGCCTGGAACTGCTGGAAGCTGAACTTTTCACAGCCGGAAAAGAGACAGAGAGACAGACGGAGTAGACAGATCATTTTGGCTGCCTCTGTGCAACGTCTGATGCAATCTCAGATAACCGAGGCGAGGCCGAACAGGATTTTATTTTGGTGAGATATCTTGTTTCTGGTGATTGTGTCACTGTGTGGGTCAGCAGAGGAGCGTCTGTAACAGACCAGCTGATAACTGGAGCAGTGTGCTGGGTGGTGGAACCAGAGAGAGAAGCCCAGAGGAACTGCCATAGTTCTCCATAAATGTAGGTTAGCACCAGTGTCGATTTTGACAGCAAATGTTCATTTAGGTTTAGTCATGGTCTTTTTTTTTTAATGTTTTTTTTTGTGGCATATTTTTTATGGAGGGACAGACAGTAGGCTGACAGGAAATGGGGAGAGAGATGGGGGGTGACATGCAGTAAAGGCCGTCGGGATCGGGAGTCGAACCCGCGGCACACTGCCAGACTGGATTACCAGCCAAGGTGCCTGGACCGCTGAGCCACGGCCCAGGCTAGTCATGGTCTTTTGAATACAATTTCATTTTAGTTTTAGGCATATTTTAGTCACCTGAAATGTTTGTGTTTAGTCGACTAAATCTACAGTTGATTTTGTTGACGAAAATTTATTTTGTCGGGCCTTGATGGTGTCGTAATGCCTGATTTTACACATGGTTGCCTGCTGAAAATCGCTGATATACAAGCTCACGAGTCACGATGCGTTGTGAGTCTCAACACGTTGTGAGCTTTTTCCCACTCTACTAATAGCCCAATTGGCAATAGCAGATCTACAAGCTAACAATGCATCATGATGTGGCGTGTTATGAGCTTGTAGATTGGCTATTTCGGTATATAGGGCTTAAGAAAAAAGAATAGAAAAAACTGACTATTATGGCAGCATAACATAGAATACATACTGTAGATCAATCATCGTGAATAAAACGATAACAAGATGCATAAACAACAGTTCACAACAAACACACACGATATAAACTAAAACAGTAAGTAAACCCAGCTACCCTCCCAGGACCAATGGTGTCATGAAAAGCAGGGACAAACAACACCATGCATGCATACCTGTGCAAAGTTCCTCCTGAACATTTTAATCTAATTGTTTAGAGAATTGCCAAAGTAACCACTGCGAGACATTGACACGGTGTGCCGCTATCATACAGTAGTTCACAGTTTCATTATCAGTATTTTTAAATAATGCAGAGAAATTGTGACAAGAATTCAAAGCTCGAAAGTGTTCTTTCATTGTGGTATTTTTATGTGCGGGCTGGTCATAAGTTTTATGTCCATTCGACAGACGGAGTAGACAGATCATTTTGGCTGCCTCTGTGCAACGTCTGATGCAATCTCAGATAACCGAGGCGAGGCCGAACAGGATTTTTTTTTGGTGAGATATCTTGTTTCTGGTGATTGTGTCACTGTGTGGGTCAGCAGAGGAGCGTCTGTAACAGACCAGCTGATAACTGGAGCAGTGTGCTGGGTGGTGGAACCAGAGAGAGAAGCCCAGAGGAACTGCCATAGTTCTCCATAAATGTAGGTTAGCACCAGTGTCGATTTTGACAGCAAATTTTCATTTAGGTTTAGTCATGGTCTTTTGAATACAATTTCATTTTAGTATTAGGCATATTTTACTCACCTGAAATGTTTGTGTTTAGTCGACTAAATCTACAGTTGATTTTGTTGACAAATGTATTTTGTCGGGACTTGATGGCGTCGTAATGCCTGATTTCACACATGGTTGCCTGCTGAAAATCGCTGATATACAAGCTCACGAGTCACGACGCGTTGTTAGTCTCAAGCTTTTTCCCACTCTACTAATAGCCCAATTGGCAATAGCAGATCTACAAGCTAACAATGCATCATGAAGTGGCGTGTTATGAGCTTGTAGATTGGCTATTTCGGTATATAGGGCTTAAGAAAAAAGAATGGAAAAAACTGACTATTATTGCAGCATAACATAGAATACATACTGTAGATCAATCATCGTGAATAAAACGATAACAAGATGCATAAACAACAGTTCACAACAAACACACACGATATAAACTAAAACAGTAAGTAAACCCAGCTACCCTCCCAGGACCAACGATGTCATGAAAAGCAGGGCCAAACAACACCATGCATGTGCAAAGTTCCTCCTGAACATTTTTCTAATTGTTTAGAGAATTGACAATGTAACCACTGCAAGACATTGACACGGTGTGCCGCTATCATACAGTAGCTCAGTTTCATTATCAGTATTTTTAAATAATGCAGAGAAATTGTGACAAGAATTCAAAGCTCGAAAGTCGATTCTACAAAGACAATGTGTTCTTTCATTGTGGTATTTTTATGTGCGGGCTGGTCATAAGTTTTTTGTCCATTCTCACTCATCAAAAATGTAAATTAATTAATGTAAAAATAATTTATTCTCACCCCGTAGCAAACAGATGCTGGTTAATGTTCTGTTTCTGTCAGCAGGAGGTGGCTGTTGCTAGGTTACAGGTTTAATAAAGTAAACAAGGCTGAGTCATACTTTCATGGATGCAGTGTTATAATTGGAAGATAATGATGGCATTAACTCATTAAAACCGGGATAAGCATCCTAATCATTTTTTATCTCTGTGTTGGCCATTCAAAAATAGTGTGAGAACTACTGATTTAGGACTGTAAATCAGTCCTTCTAAAAAAAACTATTTATTTGTTAAGGATAACAAATAAATTGCTATAGTTTTGGAATAACTCACAGCAACACCTAGCGATGATGTGTTAAAGGCAGTCTGCGGGCACTGCTGCACTAAATCGAAGTAGGCTAACTTTATTTTAGCAACAATATGAATAAAATCAGACCCGTCTGAACTGAGTGGTGCTGTGTGTGTGTGTGCTGCAGTAGTCAATGGGTGTGTGTGTGTGTGTGTGTGTGTGTTAGGCTGCTCAACAGTGCCACTTGGTAGTCAACCAACGCAATTACTGAGAGTGAGGATATTCCTTTTTTCAACCAACGCAATTGCCGTATTAATTTGGACATGCATACTTGGGGACGGACATAGTTGGTAATTGGAGTGGCTAGCACATCAAAAATAAGTCAGCTTATTGTGTGTGTGCGTGTGTGTGTTTCTCTCCTCAGAGACCGGCTCAGCCATCACCTCCTCCTGCATTGGTCTGGGCAACTCACTGACGCCCCCCGCAGGCACGGCTGGGAAGCCCGTCCCAGGATACAATGGTAATGTAGCCTCATTGATTAACTAATTTACTGCCAGATTGATGTCTCGCTGCATTTAGCTTCTGCCTCGTCTTTTCAGCTAGAAGTCTTATTTTGAAGACCATTAATTCCCGAGAGTAAAACCGGAAGTTAAATCCGGCTGTGTAACGTGTCTTGGGATCGTTATTTAATTCACACAAAACATAAATTCTGTAACCGCGATCATCGGTGCTTTTGTTATGAGCCGTGAATAAAGCTTGTTTTGATCAATCTGACCCGGTTATTTCTTGTTTACTCGATCGCCTAGCAACCAAGAGCTATTCACATGGATTAAAGCAAAAATAAAATCACACGACTGAAAAAATGTGTAAGGCCAGGCCTATAGAGCGTCGCAGTCCCGCCCCCTATCAGGGCCCAGGAAATGATTCCCCGTTCATTTTCCTCATAGACATTTCAAAAAGTATTTATTTAAAGACCTTTTAAGCCTCGTACAAAGCCAACTCGAGTTGTGACAAATCATGACAACACAATTTTTCGGGCCGAACAAATAATTAGAAAGAAGAAGAAAACGGCAGGTTGTTTTTCTTCTTTGTAATTATTTGTTCGGTCCAAAATGTTGTGTTTGTTGTCATGATTTGTCACAACTCCAGTTGGCTTTGTACCCGCGTAAACGTCTTTAAATAAATACTTTTTGAAAAGCATGGAGAAAATGCATTCACTTCTGGGTCTCACGTCGTCATGATAGGGGGCGGGACTACGACGCTCTATTATGTGATTTGTGAAACAGTGTGAAAGGAGCCCTACCCACACTAGCGCAGTTTCCTAAACTATTAACACAATATGTAAAATTATGTTTAAGTAATATTGTTCCTGTTCTACATACTGCCAACCAGGTGAAGAAATCACTGATTGAGATTTTAACCTTTGCTTTTATGGCATATCCGAGACCATTAGGGTTTTATGGAAAATGCTTCTAAACATATTGCTAGTTTGACCACTTCAAATGCTCCAATCTTTAAAAAGAATAACCGAAAGTAGCCTATCTACAAGCTTGGAATGCGTCTGCACGATGCATTGAGAGCTTGTCGATCTCGGCTGTTTTCGCTGCGCAACATGCTTCCATAGAAGACATGTTGGCTTCTACAGTGAGTATATGTAATCCAAATGACTGAAATCAGTCGTGGAGACCGAGAACTTTAATCCATGTATACAGATGATCCCATTTAGGCCTGACCTCAAAATTAAAAAAAAATCTTCTAAATCCTCCAGTTTTCTGAAATAAATATTTTCACAATTTTTCAAAAATAGCAGACCTACAAGCTCGTAGCGCGCCACTCGGTGGCACGCTATGAGCTTGTAGATCTGCGATTTTTCAATAGCTAAATTATAACATAATGTTTAAAACACTAAAAGGGGTTCCCGCCCAAAATGGGTTAAAACGTTCTGTCTGAACTCTGAAGTAGTCGACTCCACACCGCATAACTACAGTATAACAAACACAATGGTGAACGATATAGTTATCGTTCCAGTGCTTGGTGTGAACATCCCTTTACAGCCCCCTGAATGTGATTTGTACCTGCATGCCCCACCCCTCTCCTCCAGTCACGGTGATTGACGACGACATGCAGGAGGTGAAGCCAAGGATCCTGGGAAATATCGTGGTGAGGTAAGCTGTAGTGAACGGCTTACTCATGAGTTTTATTTTACTTTTGTGAGTGAGTGAGTGAGTGAGTGAGTGAGCGTCCACATGCCCACATACTCACAAACCAGCATACCCCGTCTCCCCATTAATCAGTAGGAAAACACAACAAAAACTACCACGTACGCCCGCTGTGTTCTTATATTATCATTAAGACATTTTTCACCCATTCACACACCGACACACAATGCAAGGCACCAACATGTGCAGCGAGAGCAATTAGGGGTTCAGCCAGCGTCTTGCTCAAGGCACTAAAGTCTGGGAGAGCCCAGGATCCAACAAGCGGCCACTCTACCCCTGAGCCACTGCCGCCCCCTGGTGGCTACTGTAGGTGTGTCCCCACTCTACTGACTACACTACTATCCAACCAGAATCCTGGCCAGGGCACTGGGGGGCCATCATCACAATAGCATCCCATTCGACCGGTGTCTCTGCATTGGATCGGCGAAATCATCCGTTATCAGCACCTTTGAATAGGGCCAGTATGGCCATACTGGCATACTCACTGTTTCAGTATGTCATTATCACCTATTGTGACGGGTGATAATGTCACTGATGTCCTGACGGAGGCGCGCCGTGTCTGGTGGCCTTGAGCCACGCGAGGCACCAGCCGAGCGTTGTGACGGCCACCAGACCCGACTCAGCGCCGTCCGAGTTACGTCCCGATAGGCAGAGAATAGTATATATTAGTAGCCCCTAGTTTCCACAATAGAGTTGGAAATGACACGTTCAGCCAAGGGTGAGTATGCCAGTATGGCCATACTGGCCCTATTCAAAGGTGCTGATAACGGATGATTTCGCCGATTCAATGCAGAGAGAACGGTCGAATCCGCTGATGGCATATGGAAAGTTGGAAACCAATCTAGAACCTGCTAAATATGTTGCATAGCACATCTTACTTAGTTCTTGCAGACGAAAAGAGTCTTTATCTGTAAACATTGGTTGCTTAGCATTAGAAGGTAAACCCATGTTCCACCCTGTATACAGTATATTCAAACCTTTACCTGTGACCTCAGCATAAATTCAAAGAGTGCAATAAAGAAAGTGAGCCAGTCATATCATTCTTGTATCTTGTTATTAATGTGTAATGACAAGTCCCGCGGTGGCTTTTTATGTCTTGCGTTTTCAAGCCGCCGAGGAAAGAATCCGTAAATGAATAATTAGGCTATCTTGTCTTTTTGATGCAATTGTCAGTGTGACTGTGACAGGCTCATTAAATTAAAACGTGGGCAGCAGCACAATGATGGATCATCATTTGTTCCTTTCCTGCAACAACACTGGGAGTGACATCCCGTGTTTGCTGCAGGCATGAGAACAATCACGCTGAGCCGTCATCAGGCAAGAACTAAATAAAGCAGGAGAACAATACGCGTTCACACGAGGCATTATGATTATGCAAAGATCGCAGCGTATTTGTCGCGGTGTCGCTTAGTAAAATATGTTGCTCACACGGTCGTTGACAGTGTTTTGTTTAGACAACTCTGGCATTGCTTCTTTAGCTATGAAAGTCTATGCAAAGAAAGAAAGGAGAAAAAAAAGGGGGAAAAAATCTTCAAGATACTTAAAAAGGTGATTGCTGTTGGCTCCTGTGTAAACAAAGCGCCGGAGTGCCGAGTTACCCTACCTAGTTGCTGTGTGTGTGTGTGTGTTTCTGTGTGTGCGTGCGTGTGTTTCTCTCCTCTCCTGTGTGTGTGTGAGTGCGTGTGTGTTTATGTGTGTGCGTTTCTCTCCTCTCCTCAGTGTGTGTGTGTGCACAGGCGTGTGTGTACGCACGTTCAGGTTCTCAGTCAGCAGGGTCAGGCAAGGTCAGGTTCAGCAGACACTGGCATTATGTCTAGACAACCAGAGGGTTAGTGTAATGATATCCACATCCAGACTTATCTGTATGTCTTCATTCTAGACTGACAAGCTGCTTTCTTCACTTCATAGTTGTCCAGACCTAGACCAGGTTCATTCTAGACTGACAAGCTGCTTCCTTCACTTCATAGTTGTCCAGACCTAGACCAGGTTCATTCTAGACTGACAAGCTGCTTCCTTCACTTCATAGTTGTCCAGACCTAGACCAGGTTCATTCTAGACTGACACGCTGCTTCCTTCACTTCATAGTTGTCCAGACCTAGACCAGGTTCCCTCATGGGGGCAATCGCAGGAGTCTTTTTATTGAAATCTTGGGGGCGGGCAAATAATGAAAAGACTATGTTGTTGAGCAACCCTTACCCCTCCCAGACAAAACAAACAAAAAAAACAAAAACTAAATGTTTCTCCCCTTCATATCCCAATTTGATAATTAAGCCTATATTCCCAGTTCGATCTGCCATTTTCAAAAGATTTGTATGCATTAGAAAACTTGTGAAACGGGACGTACTGCCTAAATGAGTACTTTCTACTTTTGGTACTTTAGGTACATTTTGATGCCAATACTTTTGTACTTTCACTCAAGTAAATGTTGAATTCCGGACTTTTACTTGAGTATTTCTTATTGCAGTATTGATACTATTACTTAAAGTAAAAACGTGTGTGTGTGTGTGTTCTTGTCTCCCAGACTGCCTCTCGCGCCCGGTGCAGCGCTGGCCCTGTGGAAGAACCAGGAGTTGTACAGAGAGCTCTACTTCGTCAAGTTCCCGGTACGTACAATGAAAATGGAATGTCTACAAGCTCACAATGCATCACTCACTCAACAATGCATTGTGACCAGCTTGTGGGTCTCATGGATTAAAGTTCTCAGTCGCCACGACTGATTTCAGTCATTTGGATTCCATAGAACCCAGAATGTCTTCTATGAAGGCATGTTGCGAACCGAAAATTGCCAATCTACAAGCTCACAACACGTCACAGCGCGATGTGTTGTGAGCTTGTAGATAGGCTATTTTTGGCACAGTCGGTAGTGCTGTCGCCTCACAGCTAGAAGTTCCTGGGTTCGATTCCCGCGGGGGACGCTGGGGGCGTGTTCCCTCCTCCGCGTCATCAGTGCCCATACCCGAGGCGGGGTTGGCGAAACGGCCTTTCTGTGTGGAGTTTGCATGTTCTCCCCGTGTCCCCTAGGGTAGGTACCATCACAAAAACATGCAGTAATCCTGGTCTCTAAACTACCTTCCCCTGGCCAGCCAGTCTGATGGAGGGGAAAGGAACTGGTCGGAATAACGTGTTCCTTCCACGCGCTACGTCCGGCCGGGGAAACCTGTCAAATTTTGCTTTATTCCATGAGGTCTGCAATTTTTGCCGCACTGTGTGTATGAATTAAGCTATATTCTCAATATTTAGTTTGAATACATTTCCAAGGCTGCATGGAAACAGGTTTCATGTTTTGAAATGACTTGTGCTTAGATTCTTATGCGAGTTCTCATAGTACTACAGTAGCTAGCATGATATAGGACAAGTGAGGTAATACTCGAGTGTTATGAGTACATGGTACAAGGTTGCCCTCTAGTGTTGAAAGGTCTTGACTACATGATTATAATTGTTTTATGGCCTCATGCTTACCCTGCATAGCATGCTTACAAAAGACATCCTGTTCATTTTAAAAAACAAACAAAACATCACATACAATTTACAATTTAGGCATTTAGCAGATGCTCTTAATAGGCCCATCTCACAGCCCCCTTTCCACGCCCACTTCCGGTAGATAGTGGTGTCATTTAACATTAGGCATTTACACTTTTTTTCTCTGGAGAATCTAAGTACATTTCCTAATGTTAAAATGTCAAAGACCGATAATAATATGAAGAAAACACAATGGTATAACAACTCAAATAAGTAGAATAAACCTTACCTTTACAAAACGGTAGTTTGTGGCTTGTGAAAATACCTCTTTTAACATGGAAGCCTATGGACCGCAAAAGAAATAACACCACTATCTCCAAAAGGGGGGCGTGGAAAGGGGGCGGGGAAATGCTGTGAGATAGGCCTATCCAGAGCGATTTACAGTAAGCAATAACACATGGTAATTCATCAAATCCATAGGAAATAGTCATCAAGGATCATAAACAAGCTAAGAACCTAACATCCATCTAACAGTACAATATCTGTACAATGAATCTACAGGTATGAGTATTCACTATAGAGCGCTATGTCTACATAAAATGCTGATCTAAATTACACAAGTTGAGCCTTTGCATACACCTGTAAGGTTGTCGAGGCTAAGTGCTACGGCAAGTGCTGCGGGCTAAGATGGAGTCCGAAGAGGTGGGTTTTCAGACTACGCTGAAGATTGACATACCTGTATAATGACATGCCCAAAATAGGGACACTAGCTTGTCTTGACTTCATGCTAACTTCCTTCCTCTTCCTATTTGCAAGGAAGCTCTTTCTTGCTTTCATGGGTGGCAAACCTCGCACCGGATGCTCGATGAAATACATGGCAGTGCATGGAGACGGCTGGACCAGCTCATGAACAAACTATTTATGAACGATTGAGACCCCTTGTCATATAATCGGTCCAGGAATATAAAAGCCGTCCTATCACAGGTTGTTTTCCAATCACTTGTTTTTCGATATGCACAGTACATCATTTTATTTGGGATCTAAACAGCAGCAGGTCTCGTTTCTGTCTAGGTATCGTATTGCATGATTTGGTTGCCACCAGCGGTGCATAGTCTTGCGATTAGGGGTGCACGATTATGAAATTATTACCGATATCCGATCTCCGATTATTTGCAGGGTCGATATTCTACCGATTATATCGTGCATCACTACTTGCGATACTTGGCACGTTCAGAAACGTACTTTGTGCTCTTTATATACCTCTATAAAATGACAATGTACACATCAAAAAAGCAACACAGCAGACAATAATGTGTTACATTATGTCTTGTATTTTCCAGAAGCGATGACTTTACAAAGGTCTCAGCCATTCAGAAATAGTGTTTGTTCATGAGCTGGTCACTGGGCTCATTGACTCCAATGCATTCCACTGAACTTCCGTGTGCAGTTTGGCTCCCATGGTGCGACGAATCTGACGCCTGGAATTGCACGATAGCGGAAAATGACGTTGGTGCGGCTTTACCTTATTTTTAATATACCTTGCCCCTTTGGTCTCCAGGGTTACTACGACACAATGGACGCTGGCTTTGTGGACGAGGAGGGCTTTCTTTACATCATGTCGCGCTCTGATGATGTCATCAATGTCGCCGGGCACAGGCTGTCTGCCGGAGCACTTGAGGAGGTAGGACAAATAGATGAAGCGGTGTCCTCCTGATTTCATCCTCTCTCTCTCTCTCTCTCTCTCTCAGTGGACATAATTTGTGTGTGTGTGTGTGTGTGTGTGTGTGTGTGTGTGTGTGTGTGTGTGTGTGTGTGTGTGTGTGTGTGTGTGTGTGTGTGTGTGTGTGTGTGTGTGTGCAGTCTGTGCTGCAGCACCCTGGTATCGTGGACTGTGCTGTGGTCGGTCTAGAGGACAAGCTGAAGGGTCACGTCCCGTTGGCCCTGTGTGTCCGCAGGAATGGTAAGGCACACACACGCACACACACACACACACACCACACATACCTCAGGAATGGCACGCACGCACGCACGCACGCACGCACGCACGCACGCACACACACACAGTTAGTATGTCCTCATACATTGAAAAAACGTACAAGGGTCGCACACACACCAAGAATCCATTTTAAAAGATTTATTCTCTACATCACAAATGGACAGACGTTTCAACTATCCAGCCTTCATCAGTATGTCGATGGCAGTGGTGGAAAAAGTACTCAAAGGTTTTACGAAAGTAAAAGTCCAGAATTCAAATAAATTCAGTAAAAAGTACAGACGTATTGGCATCAAAATGTACTTAAAGTACCAACAGTAAAAGTCCTAGTAACTAGTGACTACGTTTTCAAATAAATGTATGAGTAAAAGTTCAATATTTGGATCCGAGATGTAATGGAGTACAACTAAAAGTATTGGAATTGTACTCAAGAAAACTCAGGAAGAATACTCCAGTAAAGTAAAAGTACCTCAAAATGTTACTTGAGTACAGTACATGAGTTAAATGTACTTAGTTACTTTCCACCACTGATGGTAAGCCACATACACATTGTCAATGGAGTTTAGCTACAGTTAGATGTATCAATGTGCATGTACATATTATATAATAATAATAATATGTTTGTGATCCAGATGTGCAGACGAGTGAGGAGGAGATCATAAAAGAGATGGTGAGCCTGGTGAGAGACACCATCGGCCCGGTCGCAGCCTTCAAGAAGGTGTTGTTTGTCAGAGGGCTGCCCAAGACTCGCTCTGGCAAGATCCCCCGCGCCTCTTTAGCCAAGCTGGTCAACGGCAAGCCATACAAGGTACTAGCCAACTCCTCTTTAGCCAAGCTGGTCAACGGCAAGCCATACAAGGTACTAGCCAACGCCTCTTTAGCCAAGCTGGTCAACGGCAAGCCATACAAGGTACTAGCCAACTCCTCTTTAGCCAAGCTGGTCAAAGGCAAGCCATACAAGGTACCAGCCAACTCCTCTTTAGCCAAGCTGGTCAAAGGCAAGCCATACAAGGTACTAACCAACTCCTCTTTAGCCAAGCTGGTCAAGGGTAAGCCATACAAGGTACCAGCCAACTCTCAATCGCTCCCACTGGACTGGTTAACCACTCAGGCCTAGAGCACCAAAGTCTGCCGTAATTTAAACATCCTACCCGGGTCGTGTCCGTCCCCATTTAAGAACGCTCCAAAAGCAATACATAACTAGAAAAAGTGCCCTTCTGGGCACAGGTCTCCACCAGGAGGATAGGAGTGTGTGTGTGTGATGTTTGGCAAAATGTTTAGGAGCAATATAAACGTGTGTGTGTGTGTGACGCGGCTTGGCCTGTTGTAGCGCCACCATGAGGCTGATTTGAAAACTGTCAAGTGGCATTTCTTCCAAAGCCTAGTGGGAATATGCATGGACAGTTTCACCACAATCGGACGCTGCGTTGAGTAGTTGTGGCGATTTGTACAAAACGGGTACAAAGCGGGCTACTCCTGAAAGGTTTAGAAGCCAATCGTAGCCAATGAGGGTGGATTATGAGAAATCAAACAAACCCGTGTTGATCACATGACTATGAAGAGCATGTGTACCGATTTGCGTGAAATTTGGATCAAATCTGAAGGAGTAATATTAGAAAATGTGTTTTACATAGGTCGGCCTCCTGGTGGCGCTATAAAGAGCAGATGTGAAAAATTCCAGGCAAAGGTTTTTCCTTGGCCTCTAGGGAGTTGGCATACAAAGTTATCCACAGATCCGTGCAGTTAGAGGTAAAAACACTTTTCGGCCAGTTATAGCGCCACCATGAGGCTGAGTTGAAAATGTTCATGTGGCATTTCTTCCTCGGCCTAGTGGGAATGTGCGTGCACAATTTCACGGAAGTCACACAATGTGTTCATGATTTGCAGCATTGTGTTAGAAACTGAGCACTCCTGCGAACTTTGGAAGCCAATCTTAGCCAATCAGGATGGAGTCTGAGAAATCTGAAAGACCCGTTTCGTTGAATGGCTCTAGAGAGACTGTGTACCAATTTGCGTGATGTTTGGACAAAATCTGTAGGTGTACTGTCCAAAAACTTGTTTTGCACAAAGCGGCCTCCTGGTGGCGCTATAACAAGCCGTTCTGGAAATTTTGGGGCAGAGGTTCATCGTTGGCATCCAGGGAGTGTGTGTGCAAAATGTGGCATCGACCGGGTTAACGGTGCCGGAGATTAGCTGTTCACAGACGGAAGGACGGACGGACGGACGGACGGACACACACACGGACGGACGGACGGACGGAGTGCAAAACATACTCTCTCCCCATGCCTTCGGCCTGGTGGAGACAATTATACTGTACAATGTACAGTAAAACAATTGCACAATGCCAGGAGCCTCCTAATGATGTACAGTGTACATCATTAGGAGGCTCCTGGCATTGTGCAATTGTTTTTTCTACTTTTGATGACTTGATGGCAATTTCACTTGTGAATGTGACAAAACTCAAGGTGGTTCTGGTAGATTGTCATTTCTCCATCTCAGTTTTCAATGGTTCGTTTGAAGTATTTTAAGTTCCAAAGGGCAAACTGGATAAAAAAAGTTTTGTGGTTTATTCGCTTATAGGATAGTGCCCCCTGGCGTGATCTTAGAATTCCCCCTTGAGGCTGTCAAGGCGAGTCTTCAAGATAAGTAGTCTCGGCTCAGGGCAATACAGGAGTTTATCAAGTCTCCCATAAGCGAATATTGAAGTGAGTAATATGCTAAAAAAAAAAAAAAAGTTTCAAACATAACCCCTGTTCTGAATATTACGAGCAATATATTTACCAAAACACCCTCCTTGTCTGGTTGGCGAGAAGGGAATTTCTTAACTCGAATGAGGCGACCCACTTCAGCGAGTGTTCATATACCATAAGGGGTGGTCCTTACTGATGACGCCAGGCCGCTAGGGCTGTCACGATTACAAATTTAAGTTTGTAATAATTGCGATTAACACACAAATAATTGCGATTAACGATTATTATAAAAACAATGTTTTTTTGCATTGAACATTGGAACGTTACAATTTGTATTTCTGTTTGCCTTTTAGGCTTCGTAATGACAAATTGCACAGGGCAGATATGACAAATAACTTAAATATACAAAGAACACATTTAATGATTTCTTATCAAAAAATTTACAAAATAGCAGAAATAGTCGATCTACAAAGTTGCAATATGTCACAAAGTGACGTGTTGTAAGCATCAAGATCTGCAATTTCTATTTTTTGAAAAATGTTTGAAAATGTATGGACATATACTATACTTTAGCTATTGAAAAATAGCAGATCTACAAGCTCATAGCTTGTAGCTTGTAGATCTGCTATTTTTGAAAAATCGTGAAAATGTGGCGCAAATTTTAAATATATATTCTTTCAACGTTTTTAACTCAAATCTTTGCTTCTGGGGGGTCCCTGGAACAACATATTTTCAGATGGGGGTCGGTGGCCAAATTCATATAATTCTTGGGGTCCTTGACATGAAAAACCTTGAAAACCACTGACATAGAAACATGGGTTTAAATGGGTTAAAAACTGTCCCCACAGATCACTCCAACCATCGAGGACCCGGAGGTGTTCAAGGACATCGAGAAGCAGATAGGAAAGTCACAGAGAGCAGCTGGACTATGAGCTCCTCCGTAGGGGGATGGTACAAACATGAAAAGAGTGTTCAATCAAAGCAACACGAGCTAATCCAACGTACATTTGTAGAGGATAATGTAGATGAATTATTTTTTTCTGATATTTACTAATTTCATTAAATAGTCAATTATTTTAGAATTGACGGGTAGATTATTGTAGGGCAGCTATAATAGTTAGACATTGGGGCGGCGGTGGCTCAGGGGTAGAGTGCCTGGATGGGAACCGCAAGTTTGCCAGTTCGAACCCGGGCTCCCCCAGAGTTACTGTCGAAGTGTCCTTGAGCAAGACACTGAACCCCTAATTGCTCCCGATGTGCTAGTTGGTGCCTTGCATGGTTTCCGCTGCCATCGGTGTATGAATGGGTGAATGTAATGCACAATCTATGTAAAGCGCCTTGGATAAAGGCGCTATATAAATGCACCATTTACCATTTTACCATTTACCTGACCTTTTTAGTCTTCCTACATTTTCACATGAAATAGTAAGGAAGTATTATGGACCATTAAAAACCCACAATGTAGGGTTGAATGTATTAAATAAGCTGATTCTAGTGTTGACTATTCACCTTACATTTCCAATAATTTTAATAAAAAAAGGATACTTAAATGTACTGTGTGATTTGCATTTGTATATTCATGACCAATGTTATTTATCAGCTCTTTCCTAGGATAGTAGGATCGTGACGACCACTGTGTCTCTCTGTCGGAAGTGTCACAATGCTGCATGGATTGCTTCAATTCCTGTTTGTCTTTTTTGCACCCACGCAATGGCAAAACACACATTTGATTGTGCCATACTTAATATTCTTCCCACAAAGTTCGACCCTTGTCATCGGCCGCACGGTATACACAAGCCCCGCAATATACATATGAAAACATGCGCCAATTTTTGCCGCTACGTGTTACCAAAAAATCCCCATTGACGTTCTGGGGACACAGAAAAAAACCAAACGCTCGAGAGGGTTTGTAGCGTGTGATCATATTTGCAAGATATGGCGGTGCCATACCTTTGGTTGCTTTGAATGCCAGCATCAGAGTTTTGTACTGCGGGCAGCGACCGGGAGCCAATGGAGGGAGCGAATAAGGGGAGTGACATGTGAGAAATTTGGCTGGTTAAAAAACAGGCGAGCTGCAGCATTTTGGATCAATTGGAGAGGCTTAAGTGCGCATGCCGGTAGGCCAGTAAGGAGGGAGTTACAATAGTCAAGTTTTGACATGACTGATGGATAAGGAGCTGGGCTGACTCCTGGGTGAGGAAGGGTCTAATTCGTCGAATGTTGTATAGTGTAAACCTACAGGATTGAGTGACGGCTGTAATGTGTGCTTTGAACGAGAGCCGACTGTCCAGGACGACACCAAGGTTCCTGGCTGTTGGGACAGACGTTACCAAGGCGTTGTTGTCTACGGAAATAGTTAGCTCCCGCATGGGGCAGGACTTAGCTGGGAAGAAGAGAAGCTCAGTCTTGTCTGGGTTCAGCTTGAGGTGGATAGAAGACATCCACTGTGAGATGTCAGCCAGGCATGCAGTGATGCGCTCTTCCACCTGAGTAGCAGAGGGGGGAAGGATAGAAACAGTTGGGTGCATGTCATCGGTATAGCAGATAGATTGTGAGCAGAGATGATAGTGCCAAGGGATTTAGTGTACAGGGAGAAAAGGAGGGGACCAAGTACAGATCCCTGTGGGACCCCAGTTAGGAGGGTTCGGGGGGATGATAGCAAACCTTTCCAAGAAACCTGGTAGGTCCGGTCGGTTAGGTAGGAGCCAGGAGGAGAACCACTTTAGTGCCGTCCCGCCGATGCCTAGATCAGCTAGGGCAGGGGTGCCCACACATTTATGACGTGAGATTTCAAAATGACCAGCTCAACAAGATCTACCCACTGAAAAGTGTACCATTGCTGAAAATAGTTTAAATATATAATGTACCTGGGGGGGCTTTGGAATAGGGAGGGGGGAGAAATTATGCTGTCAAAATATGTCCCCCCCCGTATTTAACTTAAACGCCCAATGTATTCTCAATGTCAATAGCACAAACTTTGGCATGCTACTAGTCCTACATCAGGGGTGCCCACACATTTATGACGTGAGATCTACTTTCAAAATGACCAGCTCAACAAGATCTACGATTTGTAGTTTCGGAGTTATTTAACTTAAACGCCCAATGCATTCTCAATGGCAATAGCACAAACTTTGGCATGCTACTAGTCCTACATACTTACACCTAGAAACCCCATTCAAACCTATTTAGGTTCATCTTACGGTGGACATGTTTGCCTGAAAAGAAATCTTTGAAATGTTTCATAGTTTTAGAAATATAGTGCTTTCAAATTTGAGAAATTCACAATGGGGCCCAATGGCAGATATTGGCATGTCAAAAAAGCACTTTCACCTAGAAACCCCATTCACACTTTTTATAATTCAGCTTACTGTGGAGACATATGCTGGAACTTTTTACTTTGAAATGATTTGTAGTTTCGGAGTTATTTAACTTAAACTCCCAATGCATTCTCAATAGCAGGGGTGCCCACACTTTTTTGACTTGAGAGCCACAAAATGACTATGATGCAACAAGATCCAAAAAAAATATAATTTGTATGTAGAAAGTGAGTAAACTACCTTGACGCACCCAAGGTCTCCTGTCTTGCTGTTTCCTTACTCCACAGTATATAACTTTGTAATGCTACTGACGTTTGTGCACAACAATCTTGAAAACAAAGTAATACATTGTGGGTTTGAGCTGACAGGCCCTTCTAAATGTCAATCAAGTCACCTTAATTCAAGTGGCAAAATTTTAATTAAATATATATTTTTAGGGGCATGTAATGTGATCTACCTGCACAGCCCTTGTGATCTACTGGTAGATCGCGATCTACCTTTTGGGCACCCCTGAGCTAGGGTGTCTAGGTGCAGCTGGTGGTTCACTGTGTCAAATGCTGCTGATAGGTCTAGAATCAGGACTGCAGAGTGGGAAGCAGCCTGGGCAGCATGTAGTGCTCCTGTGACTGCGAGTGCAGTTTCCGTGGAGTGGGCCTTTTTGAATCCTGACTGGTTGGGATCCAGCAGGTTGTTCTGTGAGAGATGGAGAGAGAGCTGGTTAGAGACAACATGTTCAAGGGTTTTGGAAAGAAAGGAAAGGAGTGATACCGGTCTGTAGTTCTTGACATCTGAGGGGTCAAGAGTGGGTTTCTTGAGGAGTGGTATTACTCTGGCTGACTTGAAGGCAGATGGGACCCAGCCTGAGGTTACTGAGGTGTTGATGATGGAGGTGATGAAGGGGAGCAGATCAGGTGCGATGGTCTGGAAGATTGGAGACGGGACAGGGTTGAGAGGACAGGTGGTAGGTCTAGTGGAGGTGACTAGTTTTAGGACCTCGTCTGGGGAAAGAGGAGAGAAGGAGGACATGCATGGTATGTTGGGGTTAGTATTGGTTGAGTCAGATGCTTCTTTATGGGGGAGGGGGGGAAAGGAGCTGCTGATATCATCAACCTACTTCTTGAAGTAGGTGACAAAAGGTTGAGTGGGGAAAGGGGGTTTAAGGAGGGAGGAGAAGGTGGAGAAGAGCTTCCTTGGGTTAGAAGTACAGGATTGGATTTTGGTGTGGTAGAAAGAGGTTTTAGCAGTGGTTAGTGAGAGGGAGAAGGCAGAGATAGTGAAAGTGGGAAAGGTCATCTGGTAGCTTTGTCTTGCACCTCTTCCTTTCGGCTGCCCTGAGAGGTGTTCGTTCAGATCTGAGGGTTTCAGATAACCAGGGAGCTGGTGGACATGAGGGAGCTGGCCTGGATGAGAGAGGGCAGTGTTGGCTTTCTCGTGGTTCAAACGGTATTCGAATACATCACATGTTTTTTCCTGCAATCACGGTTCAAAATTTGGGTGGTCTAAGCAATCAGATCGGATCTACAGTGCAGCCAAATTCACAACAATGAATGCAGCTACTTCTGACAGTATTTCTTTTTTTATTGACAATGAAAATTTGCTTACCACTTAGTTTTGACCAAAATACAAGTAGTAAATAAATAAAAAAACAAAATGGACACAAAATAAAGTGATTCATTGTTCGTGCAAATCTAAGTCGTAAAAACAAAGCGAGGTGAAAGACTTGATTGAATAGCCCGTCAGAAATAACTCAAAGACAGCTATTAGGGCTGTACAGCAGGGCGCCCTGTAAAAACTCTGATGGAAAACCAAGAGTTAAGTCACACCAACATAAGTCACAGCAAGCAACAGGTTTTTGTCATCAAAAGGTCACCTCACTTCAACATGGTCATCATATACACTCAACGCACACTATGAGCTAAAGCAAGTCCTGTCTTTCAGTTATTTCTTCTGTGTGCTAGTTTTCAGGGTTGGAGGGAGAAAAGACAAAGGCCAGCTTGGCTGAGTGTTGAGTGTTCGGCGTGTGCTACTACATGGCCCGCTGAAAACACACAGTACAGCAGAATGAACAACGTCCTGCTTGTTCTCTGAGAGGAAGGTTTGTGCAACTTCTGAGGGGGAGTAGAGTGTCATGTTTTAGTTTTGTCCTTGGCTGTAACAGGTCCAGAGTTGTTGTTGTTGTATCAAAGTGCTTGTCAGGTCTCTAGGCGTTTACTGTGTCCTCCCAGAATGCTGCTGTTGTGTATTTCTGTTGTTGTGTATTTTTTTTTTTTATAAGAGAGGAGAGTGGAGGGTTTTTTTTAGGGGGGAGGGGGCTCAGAAGGGGCCAGTACACCACTTTAGGGCTCATAGCCCTGTTCTAAACATGTTTTCAACATCCAAAAGCTCTCTTGTCAGCAGCACAGAGTCCTCATCATTGTCTTTGTCATCGCCAGCACAATGAAAAAATAAAAACGTATGTACAAAATGGGTTTGGAGAAAAGTGGGACGGGATAGCATGAAGAATGTTCAAAGAGCAGCATATTTTTTTTGTAATCTATGAACTACTAAATGAGAGGACAGGGGGCGTCTGCACAAACTCTGAATATTTGTTTTTGTTTTATACATAGATGTGTATTTATATATATATATATATATTTAGAAAAAACGCCATATTTATATTCATTTACAGATAAACCTAGACAACTCCTGTAGAAGAAATACACAGTACATTATGCAATCGACAAGTTTTTACTGTACATGTAAAAGGTAGAAATGAAAACATAGCACCGGCATCTGGTGCCCACGTCATGGGGGGGGGGGGGGGGTGTGGTGGTGGTGGGGGGGGCTTGGCTTATAGTAAAGAGAGGGCAGCTTGGCAGGAGAGAGACCCCCTCCCTGACTTAGACCTCCCACCCCACACTCTCTCTCTCTTGTAACTGTGGAGGGAGGGCAGGGCTTCTTCTTGGCAGTGAAGTGTCGACAGAATGTTTTTTTGTTTTTGTTCCCAGGCAAGTTGGCCCATCTTAGCAGCAGCTCCGTGGTCAGGCTCCGTGTTAAAACCGCACCTGTGGTGGAGGGAGGGAGAGACAAGTGGGTGGCAAGGACAGAACATCTCATCTCTATTACGATTTGTAATTGACCATATATTCCTAGTGCTGTCACGATTACACATTTGAGTCGACGATTGAAATGTTCAATGCTCATATGCGGGGAGGAATCTTCAGTGAATCCCCGCTATGAGGCTGGCCAAGGCAGGCGAATGCTTTGGTGCACTGCACTCACCCCACCTTGTGGAGAGGCGGGAGGGCTGTCTTACTCATAGACATAATAAAGGCTAGTTGGCTCAAGGCGGGGAGGCTTTTATATGAACGTCATGTAAAAGCATATAAGTATGCGGACATCTCTGACATTTATAACAAACCAAACCGTTTGAACATCCAGGAAGGAAGGAAGTGAGACCAATGTCTGTGACATCATTGTCAAAGTATTTGTATACTATGTGCAGTGACAATATATTGAATCTAATCTAATCACAGACCCTTTGAAATACTAAAATATCTAAAAACACACATTATTATTATATATTTTTTCAGAGCGAACGTTTTTAACTCAAATCTTTGCTTCTGGGAGGGTCCCTGGAACAACATATTTTCAGATGGGGGTTGGCGGGCCAATTACATATATTTTTGGGGGTCCTTGACATGAAAATGTTTTAGAAAACTGTCAGGATTTAGAAGACATTTTGTAGAATAGTCCTCAGGTCTAAATGGGTACGTGGTTTACGTTCCACCACTGATTATCTAGCAAGGTTCATCTGAGCGGCACAAACGCTACACTGAGCTTTTGGTCCTTTATTTTATTTACATGAAAGACTCTGAGACATCACTATGTGGACCGTGGCACGCTGCCCGCCCCGCCATGCCTCTTCTTATCCCAGCTACCTGCTAACAACACAGCAGGCTCCCTGCCAAGCCGCCCGCGGCAGACAAACATGATTATCTATCCGGAGGGAACAAGTGACTCTGCTGTCTTTGATCCGCCGTCTGGTTTGATTAGCCCATTGAGACGATTCTAGTTCGATTCTACAAATGCCTTCTAAATGCTGACACGTTTTCTGAAAACCCTATGTTTCTACTGTACAGTTGGGTGCCACCGATATTGTCCCTTATCATTTGACCCATTTAGGCCTGACCTCAACATTTTTAAAAAACCCTTCTAAATCCTCCAGTTTTCTGACATCAATATTTTCACGATTTTTCAAAAATAGCAGACCTACAAGCTCATAGCGCGCCACTCGGTGGCGCGCTATGAGCTTGTAGATCTGCTATTTTTCAATAGCTAAATTATAACAATGTTTAAAACACCAAAAGGGGTTCCCGCCCAAAATGGGTTAACTGTCCTTTTGCGCAGATCACGCAAACCTCAGCAAAAAGAAAAGGACAATATCGATGGCCTCCAACTGTATGTCATTGGTGCTCAAACTATTTCATTTCAAGGACCCCCAAAATCATATGTAATTGGCTGTGGACCCCCATCTGAAAATATGTTGGGACCCTCCCAGAAGCAAAGATTTGAGTTAAAACCATTCGCTCTGAAAGAATATAATTCAAAGATTTGCGCCACATTTTCACGATTTTTCAAAAATAGCAGACCTACAAGCTTGTAGATCTGCTATTTTTCAATAGCTAAAGTATAACATAATGCTTAAAACACCAAAAGGGGTTCCCGCCCAGAATGGGTTCGTTTGTGGCGGTGCCGCACCTTTTGGTTGTGTACGTGTCATATTTTTAGTCACCTGAAATGTTTTAGTGTTAGTCTAGTTTTAAATATCGTTAGGATTTTAGTCGACTAAAATGTATTTTGGCAGGCCTTGATGGCGTCGTAATGACTGATTTTATAGCTGGTTGCATGCTGAAAATAGCCGATCTACAAGCTCAACGACACGACGAGTTGTGAGCTTGTAGATCTGCTATTTTCAGAGCGCAACCAAAACATGAAATGACTTGTCTTTTATTAGTTCTACTGGATCTCTTCACCACTAGTGCCTCATCCCTAACACTTTAGTATTTATTTGTTGACAAAATTGTCAGTCCATTTAGTTTTAGTTTTTAGTCATTATGACTTTGTCATAGTTTTAGTCGACGGAATCAGTGTTACATACAGCGGACAGTATCTCTCGTCCTCTCAGCAGGAATAGGTCCTCACCGTAGAGCTGTCCAGACGCTGCACCGTCGAGGGTCCCACTGCTGGGGAGGTAGACACAAATCATTAAGCAAGTACAGTACACTCCTTTTTCCCCCCAAATCAAAATAGGCCTACGCTCTCAAGGCAACATTCCTTCTTTAACATCCACAGCGGATCAGATTACCCAAGGTAATTGTCATGGATATACTGTAAAGACACATAGTTATCCATAGCGGTACAATCACAGCACACAAACATATCCACACACACACACACACACACACACACACACATACATACATACAGAGATGCACTGAACTGGGGGATTAGTTGTATCATCACCCGGGCAACAATACCATCATCACACGGTCAAAAGGATGTTTTAAATGTTGAGTGTTGGAACACACTCAGCAACATGGTCAGACCTTTTGTGTACAACACAGACCGGTGAGGAAAGGACACACAGAGGGAAGATTGTTTCAGTTTTCAATGGGATTCACCTTGTTAGGAGCAGAACTCTGGTCAAAACGCATCTCAATTGTGTATCATCCAAAGTGCTGGGTGTACCCATACAAATGAAGTCCAGTATTTCTCTCATAAATAAAGGCTACAACAAGCTTCATGAACAACACAATGGAAAACAGCAGAAGTTAAAGTTGACATTTATTGATGTAAAATTATTTTATGTGGACAATTAACGTTAATTTGTTTACAGGCACAATTGTGTGTGGATAACTTAAAACACCAGTATGTTTTGTTTCAGCATTGTTATGCTATTTCGGAATAAGTAAATACTATTTACTTCACTTAGTTCTTTAAAAGAATGAAGATATTTTTGTTATTTGACCCGTTTCTTTTTGGATCCGAATTGGGGAATCAATGAAATCCTAATGATACTCGTCAGGACACATTTTGAGGTCTGTAAGACACATAACGAACAAGCATCAATTCTCTCTATAGACCTTCAGAGGATTTTGACCAGGGTCCTCCTTCAACAGTGGAGAGTGAGAGAGAGAGAGAGAGAGTGGGACGTTGTTATGACAAACGGTGGCATTGGTTATGTTAATGCGTTTTCCGCCCACATAAAAACCTCCTGATGCGGGGCAACACAAAACGGCACTCACATCATCATTCATCTGTTTTTCGCTGCTTCAGTTAACGTCTTAACATCCAAGGGTTGCACCAGCAGCAAGACCCTTCCGCAAGAGGTAAGCATGGTTTCCTATCCCATGACTTGACCCCTAGCTTTGAACACCAGGGTTTTACACCAGTAACCGTCTAAGAACTCTTGCTAAAACCCACCCTTGGAGAGTAGCAGGGTATTGAGGGATAGAACAGAAATCAAAATGTGTAGGAGGGGAGAGGAAAAGTTGGTGGTGAAAGACAACAGAGAACAGAAGATACAGTATACTGCAGGGCAGGATGGTGGGGGCAGAGAGAGAGGTGATTAACGTGTAGTGAAGCCTGGTTCATACTTAGTTGCGTGTCGGCGTCGTGCAGCGAAAACAGCCGATCGACTCGCAACTCACGAGCTCGTAGGTCGGGCCGCGTTCGGTGCACGACACCATCCTACCGTGCAGTATAATCTTTTTGACGCGGCAAAAATAGTGGAATCGGCTATTTTCGGTGCACGACACCGCGCGCGCGCAACTAATATAACTCAGGCTTAAGACACGCCACCACCAGGGCCAGAGAGCCTGTGGTCTTCAGTAGGGGGCATAGCTGACCTTGAAACCAATCCAAATACATGTCGTCGGAACTGTCGTCCAGCGTCTCATAGACTACTGCGGAGAAGGCAGTCCCAGTGTCAAAGAGAACAAGAGACATTGTCAGAATGCTCCACACACACGGTGAGGACCCCCAGACCCCCACTCCGATAATAACACACACACGGTGAGGACCCCCAGACCCCCACTCCGATAATAACACACACACGGTGAGGACCCCCAGACCCCCACTCCGATAATAACACACACGGTGAGGACCCCCAGACTCCCACTCCGATAATAACACACACACGGTGAGGACCCCCAGACCCCCACTCCGATAATAACACACACACGGTGAGGACCCCCAGACCCCCACTCCGATAATAACACACACACGGTGAGGACCCCCAGACCCCCACTCCGATAATAACACACACACGGTGAGGACCCCCAGATCCCCACTCCGATAATAACACACACACGGTGAGGACCCCCAGACCCCCACTCCGATAATAACACACACACGGTGAGGACCCCCAGACCCCCACTCCGATAATAACACACACACGGTGAGGACCCCCAGACCCCCACTCCGATAATAACACACACACGGTGAGGACCCCCAGACCCCCACTCCGATAATAACACACACACGGTGAGGACCCCCAGACCCCCACTCCGATAATAACACACACACGGTGAGGACCCCCAGACCCCCACTCCGATAATAACACACACACGGTGAGGACCCCCAGACCCCCACTCCGATAATAACACACACACGGTGAGGACCCCCAGACCCCCACTCCGATAATAACACACACACGGTGAGGACCCCCAGACCCCCACTCCGATAATAACACACACACGGTGAGGACCCCCAGACCCCCACTCCGATAATAACCAATATTAGTGAATGTTGTAGCGCTACTACTGTACTACGCACACCCCCTAGTTCTTCATCTTCAGTTAAACAGTGGTTTTCAACACTTTTCTTATAAAGGCCCATTATTTATTCGGTATTTCAGCCACGGACCACCATTTGATTGAGATTTTGCTCTCAGACCCAAGACTTAGAATATTTTGTTGTTCTTTGATAAGATTTTGTCCACAATTCCATGCTGTATTGATGCTGGTACCATAGGATAGACAACAGGCAAATGATTAAAAAAAATATATTCTTCTACATCCTCTAATTGTGTAGACTTCTTGTAAATTAATTAATGCCGTTGTTTAACAATGCTTTAACTCTCGAGAGGGTACAATGAAACGTTGGTCCCGTAATAATTTTACAGTCTCAAGAGTTAAAGAATAAAGATCTATAAGGGTCCATTTGGTTACCAAATGGTTGAAAACCACTGATGTAGAAAAACAAAACGAAAAAGCGTCCCTGGTGTGTCAGGAACTAAAAGGGACATTTCACCGCTGGAAGAAACTGCAGTCACTCAATGTTAATAGTATTTTTAGTCAATAACAGTAGCACAATTTGAAATTTGCACCCTATGGCCAGAGAAATAATGAAGTCTGTGTGTTTGACTGGATATCTGAATTCCTACAATGACCATAATGCTTTGGTGCACTGCCCCTCCTTATGGAGGAGGGGCTGCGTGGAGGTGTGACTTGTAGTCCAGGAAGGAAGTGAGACCACATTGTCATGACAAATTTCGGTCATGAACATGGCGTCATGACTAAAATATCTAAAAACACATAAAAAGAAAACAGGAAAGTGTTTTGTTTGTCCTAAACATCATTAAAATAAGATCCGTTTGCAAAAGGGGAGAAGTGGCCCTTAAAGGTCCCATTCAGGCTGGGAGCTCACCTTCCGGGGGCAGTCTTCTGGAGTGACCCGAGGCGGTGGTGACCCGGAAGCCGGCGGGGAGCGTGTCGGCCGAGCCGGGCATCATACTGAGGCCGTGCACGTCCCGGGGAGGAAACTGTCTCCTCGTCCACGACGGACCCCGGAAGTCGTTGTCAAAACTCTGATGGACAATTTACAATTCAGGCATTTAGCAGACGCTCTTAATCCAGAGCGATTTACAGTAAACAAGAACAACACATGGGCCCACAAGTGATAGATGGAAGATGGGTGTGTTTTGTTTTTAAGGGAGAGGAATCTTTGACATTGATACAGTTAATATAGAAGAATAATTTCATGTAAACACTAGCCATTAACTGTTCTACTGCATAACCCGCGTTCCCCGCTATTTAATCCAATATTCTACGCTGCAGAAAATCCGGCGAAAAATAGTCCTTTGGTTTGTTGTTGATCAGAAGCACCAGCGGCCATGACAATGCGAAACCACCGTGCATATATGGGCTAAATTGCGACAGCAGCTCGCATTTACTATGATCCCTGATTTACTATCATCCCTGATGATGTCACGGCCTGGGTTAGGGTTAGACCTGGGCCCCATATATTATATGGGGGCTTTCCCCATGTATGGGGATTTTGAGTGATACACTGACGGACAAAAAACGTACGATTCCATAGTTAACTGCGACCTACCTTCGGTCACAAATAACATTAAAAAAGAAGAGTTGCCGCTTACGCCGTCTAATTTACCGCTACAGGCATACTGCTGTAGTGGATACATAGGTTGAAAACATTAAGTTGTTGACACTGTAGGATGACTGACAGCTTGGTCAGGTGAATGTAACAACTCTCACCTCATCCAGTCGTCTCTCTGTGCCCAGCGCCAGCAGGTTGTTGTACTCTCGCTCCATAATCTGACGTGCCTGGGGGGAAACACACACACACACACACACACACACACACACACACACACACACACACACACACACACACACACACACACACACACACACACACACACACACACACACACACACACACACACACACACACACACACACACACACACACACACAGTGATTTTGAGTATCGAAAAAAGCGCTACATAAATTGGATTTTATTAGTATTATTATCGGTAATACTACAGCAGGGGTTAGTAAACTGAATTGACCCAAAATTAACCCAAAAGAGAAATGTGGTTACCACCCACTGGTTCCAGCCCATAGACCCCTCTCACTGGTTCCAGCCCATAGACCCCTCCCACTGGCTCCAGCCCATAGACCCCTCCCACTGGCTCCAGACCATAGACCCCTCACACTGGCTCCAGCCCATAGACCCCTCCCACTGGCTCCAGACCATAGACCCCTCACACTGGCTCCAGCCCATAGACCCCTCCCACTGGCTCCAGACCATAGACCCCTCCCACTGGCTCCAGACCATAGACCCCTCACACTGGCTCCAGACCATAGACCCCTCCCACTGGCTCCAGCCCATAGACCCCTCCCACTGGCTCCAGACCATAGACCCCTCCCACTGGCTCCAGCCCATAGACCCCTCACACTGGCTCCAGACCATAGACCCCTCACACTGGCTCCAGACCATAGACCCCTCCCACTGGTTCCAGACCAGAGACCCCTCCCACTGGCTCCAGCCCATAGACCCCTCCCACTGGTTTCAACCCATAGACCCCTCCCACTGGCTCCAGCCCATAGACCCCTCCCACTGGCTCCAGCCCATAGACCCCTCCCACGTGCTCCAGCCCATAGACCCCTCCCACTGGTTTCAACCCATAGACCCCTCCCACTGGCTCCAGCCCATAGACCCCTCCCACTGGCTCCAGCCCATAGACCCCTCCCACGTGCTCCAGCCCATAGACCCCTCCCACTGGTTTCAACCCATAGACCCCTCCCACTGGCTCCAGCCCATAGACCCCTCCCACTGGCTCCAGCCCATAGACCCCTCCCACTGGCTCCAGCCCATAGACCCCTCACACTGGCTCCAGCCCATAGACCCCTCCCACTGGCTCCAGACCATAGACCCCTCCCACTGGCTCCAGCCCATAGACCCCTCCCACTGGCTCCAGCCCATAGACCCCGCCCACTCCACTGAGTGAACAAGCTTCAGAGTCTGATAATAATCAGGCTAAAATGTGGGTCTCCCAGAGAAACAAACTTGCATTAAAATATATTATGAAATCGCAACAATGGAAGAGCTTGTAGATCAACAATTTTCTTTCAGAAAATCTCTTCAGAGTTACAACTGTTAAAAACAAATATATTTGTCTGGGGGAAACATTTTTAGTAAACATACAGAGTAATTGACATGCATAGATACTTTAGCAGAGTAATTACATACAAGCATCTGAAACATGAAATGCTTCCCTCAGTGGCTTTCTATTGGATAGATGAGAGATAACGGACATTACAAAGTTGAAACTTCACTGGACAGGCTAGAGGCTACCAGAGTGACAAGTAGACAAATCATTCTGTTTGTTGACTTGATGTCTGGGAGAGACTGTTTCTACATATTCTTCTGCCTACACATACGTCATGTCCTAGACTTAGGGCCGATTCATACTCCTATTTTAGAGCCGAATAAAAGTCGGTTCGGCGCTGTAGAGCCTACAACGTGTCGTCATTTGAGGTTCGGGGGGGGGCGGGTACCGTCCTCAAGTCGGCTCTTCGGTGCTACTGAAAATTTCTGACGAGCCGAAATCATTTCGGCACTACAGCGCCGAAACAGCGGTAAAATAGGAGTATGAATTGGCCCTTAGTATGAGCGAATAGGGGAAGGTGATCAACGTAATGTGATTCTTTGTTTGACCCGGTAAAAACTTGGATGTCTCAAAGAATAGAATTATTGGCAGTATCGTGGAAAGTTTAGAATATTTGGCGGTCCCGATTTTTCACTGCATCGGTGGTTGGTGCAATCACCTGCACTACAATACTAATCCATATGTTGCGCTATGACGAAAAAATTTTAACAATGCATGTTCCCTATAATGCAATTTGTTCACCCCATGAAGGAATGGAAGATTGGGCTATGCCCTGAAATCTGTGTGTTTCTGTGAATACCTGAGTGTTTTGGTTTGGGATCTGGAGGAGCAATGACAGGCTGCTGTAATCAAAGTTGTCGTCGAGGGCGACCAGGGCTCCGTGAACGCCGCTCTCAAACAGGATGTTGGCATAGTCCCTCAGACCTATGCTCTGGATCCAGCGGATCACCCGCTCATTACTCCATACCAGCACATCTGCACAGCAGGACAGAGAGGAGAGATGTCCAAGAAAAGCACGATACTGTCAATGATACTGAGCTAACATGGTAGTGATGATACTCAACATTCTGACCATGATAGTGACCATGATAATGACCGTGATACTGACCATGATACTGACATGATACTGACATGATACTGGCCATGATACTGACCATGATACTGACCATGATACTGACATGATTCTGACCATGATTCTGACAATGAGACTGACCATGATACTGACAATGATACTGACATGATACTGACATGATGGATGTCAGTTTCGAACCCACAACCTCTGCTGTGGTGGGCATGGCACTTTAGCGGATCGCCTCAGTTTAACTCACCCAGTGCCATGGCGCCATCTGGTGGAGGGTTCTCATTGCCATAATGAATTGTCAATGAGCGGTAGGTACTCTTAACTTGAAAGCGTGTTGGCCGGAAACCTCTGAGTCAGGAAGGATGCAGGATGTCCCGCGATTGTCATTTAATCCACCCAAAACATACTTTTGGTACAAATCAAGCTTGTTTTTGCACTAAAAAGTGATATTTACCTTCTAAGTTGCTGTGTCCCATTGACGATATGCACACGGACACACCGCTGTCATCTTGCCAGCAAGGTCCTAACTAGGTACAACTTCCCATTGACAGCCCATTCATCCAAACAGAAAAGTCCTATCTGATTGTCAGTAGCGTAACTAGATGTCACTGGGCCCCGACGCAGGCTGATCAGCAAGTGCCCCCGACAGCACCCCCCACCCCCCCTCGCGATCGCCGGTGAACTTAGCCCAAACGGACTGTTTTTGGCTTATAAACAGTGCAGCGGGGCACTGTACAGCAGTTCTGACGGTAGCTATCGCGATTGTAATCAGAGCAACAGCTGCAGCCTGTAAAAAGAAGCCCAAACTGCGTGTTGGTTTATAAACAGCGGGGCACTGACACTGTACAGTTGTAGTTGTGATTTGTGCACGTACCTGGCTGTCAGGACTCGAGACTGGGAAAGCCCACTGCACAATCTCTGACTTCATAGCACATGTGTGCTATGCGCATATGGTATGGGTGGTGTGTGGCTGTGTGTGCAGCAGCCACCACCAGGCCCCGCCAAACTTTGTTCAACTCAACTGTCATTGCATCTCTGTATGTGTTTATAATTTTATTTTACAGACGGCACGGGTGGGCGGCCGTGTGCCCCCCTTGCCTCTGGGCCCCCACGCAGTCGCGTTGTCTGCGTCGTGCAAGCAACGCCCCTGCTGATTGTATTCAACAACATTAAACTCCCCAACATCGCAGCTGTATGTTAAGTTTGAATTATCCTCTTTCAATCTGTAAAGTTTTTGTTTCAGAAAAATCCACCGTAGACATGTTATGAGCTACTTCCTGTCAAGAAATTCCTTGCAGATGATTATTTCTGTCAGAGTTTGGAAGCACTCCTTCACCTGCAAGGAAGTTCTTGACAGGAAGTAGCTCATAACATGTCTACAGTGGATTTTTATTAAACAAACACATTGCAGATAGAAATAGGATAATTCAAGCTTTCCGTACAGCTGCAATGTTGGTGAGTTTGATGTCGTTTAATACAATCAGATATGACTTTTCTGTTTGGATGAATGGGCTGTCAATGGGAAGTTGCACCTAGTTAGCACCTTGCTGGCAAGATGGCAGCGGTGTGCATATTGTCAATAGCAAGCATAAGCCAGCGGAATTTTTATTTCCCGTTTGTACCGGATCTTTTCACAGGATCAAAATGGGAGTGTTACATGGGGAAACTGGACGCAGCTGAGCACCGTAATCAATTGATATTGAAAAAGGCGTGATAAGGCATCATCAGCAACGAGGTACATACGCAAAAAGGCATCAAAAGGCGATGTCGGTAGTGAGTGAGTTAATCAATGTAACCCCATATATGGCTATTGTTTTTTTGTTTTTGTTTTTACTGCCAATTAATTTGGGGGTCCTTGTCATGAAAAAGTTTGAGAACCACTGGCCTAAATCAGTGGCTTTCAACCTTTTTCATATCAAGGCCCATTATTTATTCAGCATTTGAGCCACGGCCGACCATATGATGACATTTAGCCTCTCAGACTCCAAACTAAAGAATATATTTTGTTATCGTTGGATAAGATTTTGTCCAATTCCATGCTGTATTGTTGTTGGTACCATAGGAGAGATAACAGACAAACGTTGATCAAAATAACAATTATTCTATATTCTGTAATTGTGTAGAATTCTTGTAAATTAAGTAATGCAGATGTTTAACAATAATTTAACTCCTGAGAGTGTAAAATTACACCAAATGGACCCTTATGGGGCCATTTGGTTTCATTTTATGCTCTCAAGACTATAGTTATAGATCGAACAATAAGGGTCCATTTGGTTACCAACTGTCCATCATTTAGCTGGAGACCACATTGAACCCACTCAAGGACCACTGGTTGAAACCCCCTGCCCTAAATGACAGCCAAATGGAGGGAGTGGGGGTTAAGGTCCTTGCAGGATGGACGTGTTTTTTAGAAAACCGGCGGAAAAACGTTGCTAAAAATCCAAAAAATGCAGCAGTACTGTGCAGGGACCTTTACTGTAAACTGTTGGTCATGGCATGGTAAATACTCACGTACATACCCCTCAAATCATGTAGACTGTGCTCTCTGCGTCTCTCCAACTCCTTCCTGTCATAGTTGAGCTTCTTCAGACACATGATTCCATACTGTAAACTTGTCCTGATGATCACACACACACACACACACACACACACACACACACACACACACACACACACACACACACACACACACACACACACACACACACACACACACACACACACACACACACACACACACACACACACACACACACACACACACACACACACACACACACACACACACAGTTACTGCCGCCCCACCATATATGAACGGCAACTGTACAGATCATTATTACAGTCCAGAATGGACCTGAGTTGCTACTGTAGGCTACTGTCAAACTAGGGGGTTTTCATGATTCTGAATCCATTCCAAGCATTCGTTTTGCACGAAAAACACTCCTTGGGCTAAAAACGGCCATAGCTGTCATCACAAATGTGATGAGGTCAGCACATTTGGGCACATTTTGGGCAAGTGGCTATGGCCGAATTTAGCCCAAGGAGTGTTTTTTGTGCAAAACGAATGCTTGGAATGAGCTCAGAATCATGAGAACCCACTAGTTTGACCCCTAGTTTGGCCATAGACCCCCTAGTTTGGCCACACAAATAAACAAACAAAAATAAGCTTTACTCTTATAAGATGTACAACCTTGAACCTTGGGTGGTTGAATAGAAACCAATGTGGGATATGTTAGTAGACATAGACAGTTAGACACCTTTACAAACACATTGGTGAAGAAGATTCTTGGTAAGAAATGTATTCCCAGATGTGACATTATTCTGATAATATTCCCTGGTGAGTGTTGTCGTCCCCACCCCCAGAATAGGGATGCTGGTGTTCAGGTTTCTGATGGAAAATTGACACGTTTTCCCTGTGGTATCTTAAGGGGAAATATTTACACATTTACTTACCGTAATCTGACAAACGTAAGGTAAGTAACAATTCAGGGGTGGTGTGGATGAAGAAGTTATTTACAGGAGGTCACCTGAGCAAAATAATAATAATAAAACATTTTAAAACCACTGCTGTAGCACAGGGGTTTTCAACTGATTGTGAACGAGGGACCACCACCCTGACTTAGAATCAACTACCTGGCGTTCACTGTTGTGCTGGGTGGGGAATTGGGCTAAGATTAGTGCTTTCGTATCACTTGCTATGCATCCCATGTATATACATCCCATTGTTTCTCAACCAATGGTCCATTGACTACTAATTTCCTAATAATAATGACTCAACCAGACAATCCGGTGCACTTCCCCCTTTTGAGATTCTAACTCCCTTTTTCTGTTGAATTTCTTAACTGCCAACTTGTCCGAAAAATTACTATATGGATGGTCATCATAGGTCACCAGGTCATTCAGTTCACGGTTTCTCAACTAGTGGAAAGATTGTGGAAAACGTTGACAAATCAACAAATCCTACATTACTAATGCATGGTCAGGGAACACATCTTGCAATACCTCCACGGACCACCTGTTGAAAAGCCCTGCTCTAGCATGACGGGTAAAGCAGGCATCACTACCTGTGGAAGCTGTCCACCATTTTAAGGTGCACCCTCAGGTCCTTCTTGGTCAGGTGGTCCAGCATGCGCGCATCCACCAGGCACTCCATGAAGTAACTGCGATACTGAGGTAGTCCAAGGCTGGGCAGCCACTCATTCCCTATCCACTCGTGGTTCATGTCGCCATAAGCTAGAGTCTGGCACAATACATGGCAGAGCACAAGTTAGCAAAATGTTAATGAAAAAGACCTTAAAGTATAGCTATAAGCAATAATATGTCAACTTTTTTAATTTTTTGTTTTATATTCAGACAGCCAGCAATGAGTAAAACGCTCCCCCAAAAATGTAGTCTCTGTGACACATCTAGGGGCCACAACCTGCATTCAAAGTTGTTCCTACTTCCCAGAAGCTTTATCATTGGCCGAAAAAAACTCGGTTGAAATTACTAACCAAGCAGGAAGTAGACAGGCAAATCGACCATCGACAAAGCTTCTAGGAAAATCTTTGAATGCAGATTGCGGCCCCTATAGATGTGCCAGAGACTAAATCTTTTTTGGGAGCATTTTACCCATTTACCCAAAAAAAAGGTCATTAAAATTTTGACATATTATTGCTTATAGGAGCTTTAATACAACACATCACGCTTTGGTGCACTGCCTCTCCTTGTGGAGAGGGTGGAGGCTGCGTGGAGGTGTGACTTGTAGTCCAGGAAAGAAGTGAGACCACATTTTCATGACAAACTTTGGTCATTAACATGGCGCCATGACTAAAATATCTAAAACACATATTGCACACATAAAAACCCCAGTCAAGTGTTTACAATTTACAATTTAGGCATTTAGCAGACGCTCTTAATCCAGAGCGACTTACATTAGGCAAGAACAAAAGTATGGGAATACATCACATATATAAAAAGCATTTGCAGTGTTTCTTGTGTCCTAAACATCATTAAAAACCAGGATTGATATTTGGATAAAATATCGAAAAGGCAGAATTGAAAAATGCAGGCCAGATGTTTATCCTTGGGCTTTAGGGAGTGTGCATTAGTGCACACAATGTTTTGTGCATGCAAAGTTTTATGCAGATCGGTGCATGTAAAGACGTGACTTGGCCTGTTATAGCACCACCATGGGGCTGATTTGGAAAAAGTCAAGTGGCATTGCTTCCTCAGCCTAGTGGGAATATGCGTGCAAAGTTTCACTGCACTCGGGCCCTGCGTTCATGATTTGCAGCATTTTGTACAATACGGGCCAGTCCTGAAAACTTTGGAGTTTGGAAGGCAATCTTAGCCAATGAGTGTAGAATCTGAGAAATCCAACAGTCTTGATCACATGACTACAGAGATCATGTGTACCGATTTACGTAAGATTTGGATGAAATCTGTCCAACTAATATAAACAAATGTGTTTTGCAGAAATCGGCCTCACGGTGGCGCTATAACTGGGAGATGGGTAAAATGCAGGGAAAATGTTTTGCCATGGCTTCTAGGGAGTGCACATACAAAGTTGTACACAGATCGATGCAGTTATATGTAAAAACAGGAATTGGCCTGTTATAGTGCCACCGTGAGGCTGAGTTGGGAAAAATTAAGTGGCATGTCGTCCTCGGACTAGTGGAAATGTACATGTATAATTTCACGGAAATTGCACAGTGTTTGTGATTTGTGGCATTTTGTTCGAAACGGAGCAATCATGTGAGCTTTGGAAGCCAATCTTAGCCAATCAGGATGGAATATAGGAAAGGGTGCAGATATCCGTGTTGATCACATGACTATAGAGATAGTGTCTACCGAATTGCGTGATGTATGGATAAAATGTTTACGAGTAATGTAAAGAAACAGTTTTGCCAAAATCGGCCTCATTGTGGGGCTATAACAGGCCGTTGTTCATCGTTGGCATCCAGGGAGTGTGTGTGCAAAGTTTGGCATCGACCGGCTTAACAGTGCCAGAGATTAGCTGGTAACGGACGGACACACACACGGACGGACGGACGGAGTGCAAAACATACTCTCTCCCCATGCCTTCGGCCTGGTGGAGACAATAAGATCTGGTTGCAAAAGGGGTGAAGTGGCCCCTTAAGTGTCGGATTTGGTCTGACGTCAAGGGGCGTCAATGTCATAGCACCTATGACATGATAGCACCTGACGAAGCTCACGGCGAAACGCGTCGTGCTAATAAATACGTTGATGCAGTAAGTTGTCCGTCTCTGTTCCCTGGAGTGTGCAGTCCCTTCTTTGGAAGGTTTTTCCCCTTTTTGATGGGTGTCAATGTCAGTTAATGTGTTAAGAAACATCTACATTGTTCTACATTGCCTTAATTTGTAAAAAGAAAAAGAAAAAAAAAGAAAGGCTGCTATGAACTGGATCTATTCAGTACAGGACTTACCTGTGCCCAGCTTCCCACCTCAGAATCTGATCTCTGTCGGGAGAGAGAATATACATGAGAGGTAATGATTAACAGGGAAACTAAAACCTTGCTTTCCCATGATTTGTCCTACTGTAATTACAGTGTCTTATATCAATGCCTGTGGTTACGGTTAGGTTCCAAATTGTCCACTATGCGTGTAGAGAGTAATGTATTGCATTTGACAGCTCTCGCCACTCCCAGACTGATTGTGGTCACAATCTTAGAGACAACAAAATGGCGTTGGTCTGGCATTTAAGATCACATTACCAATTATGCTTCTGGCTTACCAACTACGATAGTAATGAATCTTCACTTCCAGACTCACTTTCACCCTGATATAGATCTTAAAACTGATGTATGGCTTTCTTTTGTTTTCAGTAATATGGTCACTGTCCTGACAGTGTATGATAAATAACAGACATTTTCAGACACAGTGCAGCAACAATGGATCTGACCCAGATCTATAACCGCGTTTACAGTATATTCACAAATTCACAATCCGAGACTGCAAAGCTGCAACGTAACTGCATTCAATCCCTTACACTTCTATGCCAGATCACAGGTCTTATGGAAAAAGGAATAAGGAAAGTTTCTTCTTGCAACCCCCTGAGAAATTCTAAGAACCAAACTAAAGCCTTTTAATATGGATGAAGGCATTCTGGAGCAGCTTGTGGGAGTTGGATGCAATTTGAGGGAAGGCAAGCTTTCTTCCATTTGGAATGTGAATTGCTCTCCGGGGATAGCGACGCGTTATCGCCTCAACCTTGGCGTGGTCTGACAGATTGCATTTGGTTTGTAGACTGGCTGCTATAGCACTGCGCTCCTGCTTAGCGAGAACCAATCACTGCTCACCATCGCTCAGACAACGCTATACAGAATTGGCTGTTAGCTTTGTTGTCCCTGAGCCCTTGACACTCTCACTCGTAAACATGCTCAGAGTGGAGCCAAATTGAAGATTGACCTTTTATATCCATAAACTCTACTGTTTAATAAAACAGTGGTGACGGCTTCAAAATAATGGCTCTGGAGCTATTGGCTACAGTCGTGACATTATGAAATGCAGTCAATTTGAATGTACAAATATTGCACCTTCCTTTTGAGCTCATTTTGAGGTCTGAACTATGGTTTAGTTAAAGGGTGATAGTTGTTTCTGTAGGTATACGCTACAGGATTGTGAATTATTATTACCAACATTCACATGATGAATGTCTTTCCTGTCATCAGGAATGACATACATAACATTAGCTACAAGTGCTCACCTACTGCATGGCTAATGGCATTATCCATATGGTACCATCTTTCTTTACCATAAGAAGAAACTGTGCATTTTCATCACCATCATACACAGCAAATGTGAATAAATGGACTGGGATTTGCATGGATGTGCAGCTCAGACGATTGCTTAGAATGTTTGCTTGGCTTTGACCTCTAGAGATGAAACTAACTAAATGGTGCATTTATACAGCGCTTTCATCCAAAGTGCTTTACATACATTACCCATTCACATACACCGATGGCAGAGGAAACCATGCAAGGCACCAACCTGCACATCGGGAGCAATTCGGGGGTTCAGAGTCTTGCTCAAGGACACTTCAACCCCAACTCTGGGGAGCCCGCGAGGGATCGAACTGGAAATCTAGCGGTTCCCAACCGGCCGCTCTACCGGCCACTCTACCCCTGATCCACTGCCCTACTGTATTGGTCAAGTAATTTTGTTAGTGTTGACAAAGACATTCGGAGACCATGGTATTAATGCACTGGTTCTCAATGTGGGGGTCAAGGGAGCTCGAGGGACTTCACCCCAACTCGGAATTTAACATCATATCAAATGGGGGTTTGTGGCCTAATCTGCATATCAAACTGGGAAATTACAAAATATTGAGAAGCAGTGGGTTAATTAATGGATGCATGCGCCACACTGTTGACCATAACTCTGCACTGTACACACTCCCTCAAACTAACCGCACGTTACCAGGCTTTCCACCTCGGAGGAAAGCCTGGTCTGTGTTACTAAATCGCTGTGTGATCCGGTCGGGAGCGGATGGTAACTCATGTCCTGTTGTAGTCACTGGGTTGTAGTCATCAGGCAGGAAACCACAACTGGAATAAGAACTACCCAAAATAATTCCCCACGATCATAATTTTAGGGCCTACCCAATAAAATAGAATTTCCCCGTGGGATAACAAAGCTATAGTACAGACGTACACTAAGTACACTCACATTTATTACATTTATTTATTTTGTATTTAAAAAATCTGCTTAACACTTGCACTCTCATGGGGACTTATTTTGGGTAGTTCTTATTCCGGTTGTGGTTTCCCAGCGGATTCATAATGTTAGCGCGCGCACACGCACACGCACACACACGAGCACACACACACACACACACACGCGCACACACACAGAAAAAAGAGAGAGAGAGAGAGTAGAGGGGGACAAGAGGACTGACCGTTTTGGAGGAGGGGGCCACCATGGTCTCCATCTCCTCATGGGTCAACCATACGTTGCCTGACGGCTACGAGGTGGGCGGGCCCAAGAGAGAGAGCAGCGGCGACGGGATTGGTAGCAGCGGTCCAGTGGGAGGGGCAAGCAGTGTTAAAGAAGAAGAGCAGCACCACTGTAAGCCAATAGTGTTAT
Source organism: Electrona antarctica (assembly GCF_951216825.1). Taxonomy (NCBI): domain Eukaryota; kingdom Metazoa; phylum Chordata; class Actinopteri; order Myctophiformes; family Myctophidae; genus Electrona; species Electrona antarctica. The sequence continues at coordinate 23,811,248 of NC_136804.1, read as the reverse complement.
AGCATCACAGTCAGATGATGAGCTTGGCCCCGCCCCCTCCCCGCTGGGGGTCAAAGGGCACACAGGGAGAACACAAACACAACAACAACAACAACAACACACCACACAGCACAAGAACACCAAAACTTAGCATAACGGGTACGTGTGGCACGAGTAGGGTGACCAGACCTGTTGATTTGATTTAAGGGACAGGAGTATCGCTTGTGTGGGACAAGTGGGACGGGGTTAGCAACTTATTAGTTAAGTTGCTATTAAATGCCTTGATGTCACATTTGACCATAGGCCTAATAATTGCCTATCATTTTGCTATTAAACCCCTCTGGCGTCTCATATTTTGTTTTAAAATATATAGGGGATATTTCTCGTTATTTTTTAACATGCTTAAAAACACGTCTTGCAGGAAAAGAGACAATGAGTGAGCTTTACAACAGAACGTGGCTTACCGATAAACTCTCACTACATCTTGGAAAAACAGAATCCATTCTTTTTGGGAGCAAACATGCTCTCATTAAAGTAAATGTAAATGATTTCAAGGTCAGAGTTGACGACATACTGTAGTAATCTCCAGCAAAATAAGAGATTACATATCTTGGCTGTATTCTTGACAACAAACTGACAGGTGAAAGCATGGCAACATGGGTAATCAAAAAAGTAAACCAAAGAACAAGATTTCTGGGCAGAATTTGCTCGTTTGTCAACAAAAGTGCTCTCAAGACTCTAGCTGGAGCCCTAATTCAGCCCTACTTTGACTATGCTTGCACCTCTTGGTTCTCAAACATCTCTATTACATTACATTACATTACAGTCATTTAGCAGACGCTTTTATCCAAAGCGACTTACAATAAGTGTATTCAACATAGGTAGGGAACAAAAACTACTAATCACCAGAAGTCTTTAGTGCATTTTCTGCAAAAACAAGCAACCAAGAGTATACCTAGCGCTAAGGTAAAAGTGCAATATATCAGCTACCTATTTCCTTAAACAGATGAGACAAAATAGCTAAATCAAATGAGCATGAGCTAAAACAATTAAGTGTATCGACTAAACAAGATCCAATAAACAATACAACAATAGAAAACAAGCGTTCGTACAACTAGTTGACAACAAGTAGGTCAGGCAGAGAGGAAGGGTAGTGTTTCCTGAAGAGGTGGGTTTTCAACCTGCGGCGAAATATGGGCAGTGACTCTGCTGTCCTAACATCACTAAATGTTACACATCTCTATGTCACTAAAGACCAAGCTACAAACCTCCCAAAACAAACTAATTCGACTACTCCTCGGTCTGGGGCCCATGACCCTTCTTTTTTCTTTTGCAACCCATTTTGATAGTCTATGGTGGCTCCGGGTAGAAAACATGAGTTAAGCAATTGAAATTGGGACTGACATTTAAAATTGTAAATGCAGCTTTGCCCTCTGTACCCGCATACCTGGCAAACTACCTCAAAAAAGTAAGCGACTCCCTCAGCCACAATACAAGAGGAAGCGAGAACAACGATCTGGTACGTACCACCCACTTTCAAAACAAACATGTGCAAATTCTCCTTCTACAGCACTGCCACCCAAGTGTGGAATGCCCCGACTCCATCCCTGACTAACTATTAGGGAAGGATGAGGCTGGCAGGGCACTGCGTCAGGCACCCAGAACTTGAGGCAAGTAAATTGACCCTATGGGAGCCAACCCAGGGCAAAGCCAGGAGGCAAAGAAGCGTACCACATATGCTGACGTGCTGCAGCGCGACAGCTTGGCTGTCAACACTGCAGAGCTCAAGAAACTGATGTTGGATAGGAAATTGTGGAGGGCAGCGATCCAGGAATCCCGAGTTGGTGTTGGCTAGACCTCACTCTCGCAGCAACTAACTAACTATTAGGGCATTTTAACACTGATGTGTGTCAGTCACAATGTGGGATCTCAATTTGTGGGAAGTCTGAAAAGTGAGGTACTGTCCCACGCAAAGGGGGACATCTGGTCACCCTAAACACAAAGGAAAAAGAAAAAAAAAGAAAAAAAAACGGTACATTTGCCATGCAGAAAAGTAAAGACATTCACATTAGTAATTCGTTATACAAACAGGCACATAAATTCCACGTGTCTAACCCCTCTCCATCCGACAGTATTCAATATGGTCTATATATCCCGCTGTATGGCTTTCTCTGTCGTGACATTTCCTAACGTCTAATTTTAGCAGCAGTGGATTGTTCTGCGGCCACAGCGGACGGCCGGGCTGCCATGACCTAGATAAGAGCGGTCCACGGGCGGCAGGGTTGTAACCAGTGTAGTGTGGAGCGTTTAATCTCTGTTCAAGGCACAGCGCTGCTAGCAGTGGGATGCTAGCTCTGTCACCAGTCTGTCCGTGCCACACACTCTATGGCACTGGTTCCCAAACACTGGGTCGGGACCCATTTATGGGTCACTTTTCCTACAACAAAATTAGTATTTCAACAGATTTTCCACTCCCCCCCCAAAAAAGAAATCATTAAAAAAAAATACATTTTAAAATCAAACACATCGAAGAAATTCCATACATAAAATAATAATAATCGCTACAATATGATAGTTGAGTTCTGCGAGGTGTGATGGAGCAGAGTGCTTGAGAACAGAGGGAGGGCATGGTGTTTACAACGAGACAGAGGGTTGGGGAGGAGGACCATGGACTAGACCTGAACTGGGACCAGTGCAGGTAAACTAGCCTTTTCTCAATGTGTGGAAACACAGCATTGGATATTAATGGTTGAGTTCATATCGGAGTTTATAATGCAACATGTTTTTTTTTGTATAATGTGTGTTCATAGAAAGAAAAATACTTCAAAAGAGCACTCGACTGGGTCTGCATGTTTTATTAATTTTCAGGGTTGACTGACATTTTGCGTCTTCCTCAGAGTCCTAACAAGGTGTGTGTGTGTGTGTGTGTGTGTGTGTGTGTGTGTGTGTGTGTGTGTGTGTGTGTGTGTGTGTGTGTGTGTGTGTGTGTGTGTGTGTGTGTGTGTGTGTGTGTGTGTCGAGCTATGAAAGCAGCTCTAGTGTAAAATAGCTGCTGGGGTAAAAACCATTTCTCACCACTGCAGTGTTGAACAGACCAGCAGCACGAAAAACACACTACCAACCACTCCTACTGTAATGTTATCCAACTCACCGCTTACAGAGATCAGAACTTAACACGTGTAGACACAAAACTTGCAAAAAGGATCACATCAGGATATGTAGTACAAGTGCTGATTCCGTCGACTAAAAACTATGCCGAAATGTTTTCAACGACTGCCTTTTTTTCACTGGAATAAAAACGAAATAAAAACTAAGCTGCGATGTCTAAAACTATGACTAAATAATATTGACAATTTTGTCAACAAAGGGACTAGTCTCGCGTAGCCAGACAACTATTCCACAATCTCCAAATGCTATATAGAGTCTGGAACTATAGCCCCCATGAGCCGAGTAACGGAAGCTGCCATTTCCGTTCACGAAAATATATTTAAAAATATCTTTACATTTTATTTTTGTATTTTCTTTTCTGCTAAGCAACAAGCTATTATATGCTTAGATGATTTCTATTTATATTAGAATAAATTTGCGCGATTGTAAAGACGAAACGGAAGTGGGGAGGAGGAGGCTCCACTTCCGCTTTATCGCTTACTCATGATAGCTCTTCCGTTGGTCCAGAGACTCCAGACTGTATGATGAAGCATTTGGAAATTGCGAGAGTCAACAGTCTGGTAACCCGAGACTAGGGAGGGACTAGTGATAGTAGTGAAGAAGAGATCCAAAAGACAAGTCATGTTGTGCTTGGCTGCAGTTCTACAAGCTCGAAAAGAGTCGTTTCGTGCCGTATTTCGAGCTTGCAGATCTGCTACTTTTGATGCATTTGTGTGACACTGTTGGTACGGTCACGTAGGCCGTTAATTTACGGAAAAACAAACAAACACAAAAAGTTAAAACATGTAGATAAGAGGTTTCTGCCCGACAGACAGCAACAGTATAAATAAATACAGATAATTGCGTTTAGTTTGTTCATGCTCTGTGTTGTTTTATCAGGACTGGAGTGTCATTTGAGGTCACAGCCCCTAGTGCTCAAATTTAACCTCAAATGCAGTTCTTTTGTGCATATTTTCTCCACTCTTGGTGTGCAAATTAAGCATGGGCTCTGGAGTGCATCTCAATGGAGGCCCATCCAACTACAGTACATGATGTGACACATGTGATAAACGAAATATCAAAAATAAAGCATTCTCGACACGTGAGCTTAATTTAGATCATCTATCTCTGCTATTTGTTTTAAATAGGGCTTAAAGGGGAGTTCCGCAGTATCTGATGATAATGTATGTATGAACCACTGTTAGTGGCCAATTAAAAAAACAATATATATATATGGGTGTGGCTTTAAGGTAGGTGGGCTCAAACCGGTCAAACGTCATGCAGCATATGCAGGAAGCGACAGAGTGACAATACTTACATCACACACAACATCTACAACATATGTAAACAAAATAATTATAATTTCCGTGCGATGTAAGCGCTTGACCGGCCGTAAAACGCTGAGGAATGCTCAGCACGGATTTCTTTTTTTTGTCACTACTTTTCCAGTGATCAATGGATTATGGTCATCATATTATGGTAAGAAAATGGTTTGTCCGGAACTGCCCTTTAAGTGAGCCTTTTTTTTTTTTACGGTGGTGAGATCCAGGGCCATGCACACATACACATCAAAGGGGGCTCCAGCCCCTGCCCTTTTAACTCGTCTGTAAAACAAGCAATTAACCATAGCAGCATTTACTATGGTTAAAGAAATGCACATGCCCCTCCTTCCCATGCCATACCCGGAAGGCAGCATTCAGTCTCCTGAACTTGAACACAGCATTTTGCGTTGAACACATTTGTTTAGAAATCCATGTCGTACACCGCATCTCCACTAGCTAAAGAGTGCTGGGTTGCGCCCCGAAAATAGCTGATCTACAAGCTCTCAAGCTCGTTGTGAGCTTTATAGATCTGTTATTTTTGTCCAAAAGTGCCCTCTTACGGGATTTCAGCCCCTGCCCCTTTAACACTCTCTGCACGTCCCTGGTGACATCATCATGTGGCGACTCACGGTTCTGGTGGTGGGCGGGGCCGAGGGGCTGGTGAGGGAGACCATCTCCTGGATGGCGAGGCGCAGCTTGAGCCGGTGCAGCGGGTTGCTGATGCCGATCTCCCGCTGGATCTCTGTGTCGGACAGCGCCGACATGATGGCGCCGCTCTTCACGTTGGCGCGGCACGCCGCCACGTACCAGGCGGGCATCCCCAGCCACAGCTGGAAGACATTAGGCGCTCGTTGATTAGTACGATGTTAGAGCAGTGGTTTCCCCAAACCATTTTTGCCTGTCGTCACCAAAAAAAGAAATTATAGACATTCGCCACCAGGACCCAAACTAGTGAAAATAGCTGATCTACAAGCTCACAACGTATCGCTTCACGCCGCCGCGTTCAGCTCGTTGTGAGCTTGTAGATCGGCTAATTTCCACTACTTAAATATATTTGTTTTCTATGGAATTTCTTAGAGTTGTCTTTGTGAAATTACTGGGGGGGGGGGGGGGGGAAAGCATCAGAATTTGTTTATGATTCATGAAAAAGGTTGCCTTTTTCGGGAATGTTTTTTGAAAATGTTTTGAACTCCCGATCAGGCCAACGGTGCTGGAGATTAGCTGGTAACGGACGGACAGACACACACGGACACACGGACGGATGGACGGAGTGCAAAACATACTCTATCCCCGTGCCTGTGCACTTCGATCTGCTATTTTCACTAGTTTGGGTCCCGGTCAAACGTCTAAATCTCTCTTTAGGGTCACAACCACTGAGTAGAGTTTGTAACTCTAAATGTGTGTGGATGTGTCAGGATGTCTGCAGGCAATCTGCTGAACACCAGGGGGCAGTGATGTTCGTATTATAGGACTTTTATTTCTACCAGCACAAATATTGAAAATGTAATAATTGAAAGGAAAACATAAAATGTTGATAGTTCATATCAGTATTCATTAATGCCACTGGCTATTATAATTAGTCATAATTTAACTAAGGTGATGCATGCTAAACTTATTGTAATTTAGATTTTATGTATTTTATGTAGACATAGCACTCTATAGTGTATACTCATAGCTTTACTGTACATATTTCGTACTGTTAGACAGATGCTATAGGTTCTCAGCTTTTTATGATTCTTGATGACTTTTTTATGTGTTTGATGTATTACCATGTGTTGTTCTTGCTTACTGCAAATCGCTCTGGATTAAGAGCGTCCGCTAAATGCATAAAATTGTAATGCATAACATCAAGGCATTATTATAATAAAATGCGATAATAAAAGTGCAAAGCTGCTGCAGGATGCTGCAAGTCAAATAGGAGCCCTCTGCCATCTGGGATCTCAGACAACATCCATTATCCATAAGGACAGTCACCCATTTACACAGGTGAAAATATAGGAAATACAAATTAAATATTGAGATTAGCACACGGAGGGCAGCATGGGGCCAGAGGCAGAATAATGATGCATTAATAATACCTGCTAATGTGACAGACGACCTCATTAATGGATCAATATTGCAATATAGTCCGGAATTCAAAATTTGCTTGAGTAAAAGTACAAAAGTATTGGCTTCAAAAAGTACTCGTTGTGCAGAACGTCCGATTTCAAGTTTGTTTAAAGATCATTTGAAAATAGCAGATCCATCAATAAGCTGTGAGCTTGTACTGTAGATCGCCTATTTTTAAATGGCCAAAATGTATACAGGGCTTAAGTGGTTAATGTATGTTTTGTAATGATAATACAAATCTACAAAGTAACTAGTGACTAAAGTTTTCAAATAAATGTAGTGGAGTAAAAGTACAATGTTTGGATCCGAAATGTAGTGGAGTTTAGAAGTACATGTATTGGAAATACTCAAGTAAAGTGCAAATACCTCAAAATTGTACTTAAATACAGTACTTAATTAAAAGTACTTTCCACCACTGCTATTTTGCATTCTACATGGAAATCTACGAGTAATTAAAATGCAAATGATGGCAAAGGTATCATGATGACCAAGGTCAAAGGAAGGAAGTGGTTCTCAACATGGAGTCCTAGAGGAGGTTAAGGGGATCCCCAGCTAAATGATTGATAGTTGGGAACCAAATGGACCCTTACGGACAGTGAACCAATGGAACCAAATCTGTTCAATGTTAAATTAACACTGAGGATTCTTTTGGGTCCCAGTGATAATAAAAATCATGTCAAATGGGCGCCTGTGGCATACTGCATATTGCAACAAACGGTCCCACATGGAGGTCTATTCTTTATTGAGCTCTCGCTTATGTGTGCCCTTGTTTACTGCCTGGGGACTAAAGATGAGAATTAGCCATAATGCTAAAAGTATCACCCAGGGCCCTATTTTCAGAGTTTCCGTCACATTGATTGCCGTTTAAAGTCTTTCTGTTTGATCATACTGCACCCGATACCGATACATCCATTATACATCCACTCGAGGACAGGATTTGAGATTTGACGGGAGTGAAAATAACAAAGCGATCGCCTACCTCCAGCCACGCTACGACCGTGGGGCCGTCCCACTGGGCGAAAGGTAAGCCCTTCCTTCTGGCTTCCTCCAACAGCTCGTGCCTGAGGATGGATGGATGGGGACAGAGGCAACGGCATCAAAACACATACCTGTGTGTTCACAAAGATACATATAAGTAACAGTACAAACACATTCACCCACTCCGATATAATATTGCACGCACACACGCACGCACGCACGCACGCACGCACACACACACACACACACACACACACACTTTTCAAACGCTCATTTTCAACATTTAGTTAGGGAAAGTTTGTGACAAATCTGCAAACTAAGTGCTTACCAATAGCCTCCTTCACAAATGTGTTCATGAAGGTGTCTATATATCACATCTCAATTTTTTCCAACCCAACTCCCTTGGGAAACTTTGTGACAGCTGCTGAAAGCATTCGTTTTGCAAGAAAAACACTCCTTCGGCTAAAAACGGCCATAGCCGTCATCACAAATTGAATCATCACATTTGGAAAAGTGCCTATGACCGTTTTTAGCCCAAGTAGTGTTTTTCATGCAAAACAAATGCTTGCAATGGATTCAGAATCCAGAGGTGGTGGAACTAGGGGTTCAGAAAAAACCCTAGGTTGACTCGCCACATGCTACTTAATGCAGAATATAAATGTGTACATTTTGCCTGCATATACTACAGGTTGTTAATGGTACCCCAACTTTCAGCAGCTGTCACAAAGTTATCCAAAGGAGTTGGTTTGGAACAAATTGAGAGGTGATAGTAGACTCCCTTATGCTTAGCCTTAAAGCTATTGGTAAGCATGTATTTTGCCGATTTGTCACAAATTTGGCTAACTTTCCCTAACTAAATGTGTTGCAGCAACATGGTTGTTCATGTTGGTTTGAGTGTCTGTCTCCGTAGGAAGACTGTATGAGAGCTGCTCATACAGAACGTATCTATCCCAGTCCAGCCTTACTGTACACCGAGACATTTGCAAAGGCTTCATCTTATCGCCCGTCTCTCTCTAGGCTGCGAAGGCAAATGGGCACACTTGCACTCTTTAATCCGCTTAGCATATCACCTGACACACAGACACACAGCACCGCATGAGTATAACTACGCTACAATTCATAGCGGTGGTGATCGAAAGATGAGAGATGTGGGCTTTCTCGTGCTATAGTCAAGTGGTATTGCCGTTATAAGAAACCTTTCAAATCGTAAGGGATCTCCTTTTCATACAATGCGTGCAAACGTGGCCCTGTCTGGCACAGAAGATACGGCACGTGGTCAGCCGTGTGCCGTTTCAAAGGTTCTCGGTTCAAGGTCAGGTAATATTTCCCTCTTCATAAATTGCATGAAACCACGAAGACATGTTGAACTTTTCACAAAATACATGAAAACACAACGTTACGTATTTTTGTTTTGTCACAGAAACATAGTGCCTCTGTGGCACAGCTGATATGTCAGTGACATGACATGTCAGTACAATGATGCGCTTTCTTTTATAAAATGCATGAAAACACAATATTTAGTTCAAATTTAACACCAGGCTCGAATCTTTCATTGAAGGACACACAAGAGACCCGGTGAAGTTAAGACACACATGGCATGCCTCTCCTCCTTGAGTCCTTGTGGAAAAGTACTTCCCAGTCTAGATACACAGACCAAATGTGGACCCCCTTGAAAACGAGATGATTCATCTCAAGGGGTTATTCCTAGGGATGCACCGATATGGAAATTCTTGGCCGATACCGATATTTAAAATAACAATGTAGCCGATACGGATACCAATATGTTTATTTAGTTTTCGTTGTTTTTATTTCCCCCTTTTGTGCCAGAGAAATAAAACAAATACAAGAAATAAATGTTCTGAATCTACAGCTTGGTAGACTACAGATAACCAACACACCAACATAGAATCTACAGCTTGGTAGACTACAGATAACCAACAGCAACACACCAACATAGAATCTACAGCTTGGTAGACTACAGATAACCAACACACCAACATAGAATCTACAGCTTGGTAGGCTACAGATAACCAACACACCAACATAGAATCTACAGCTTGGTAGACTACAGATAACCAACACACCAACATAGAATCTACAGCTTGGTAGACTACAGATAACCAACACACCAACATAGCCAATGCAAAATGTATGCTTATCAACAACAGATAAACATCGGCTACTGCCATTGGTTAATGTCAGTTTTATTTGCCGATACGGATATTGACCGATAACAGCAATATCGGCCGATACCGATTATGTGGCCGATACATCGGTGCATCACTAGTTATTCCCAATTATAGAATTTCAAACAAATACCAAATGGTGAAAGAGTTCAGATCAGAACGTGGTGAACATAGTGGTTATGCAAGGGATAATGTACTACAGCCACGTCATACATTATCCCACTTATTACACGGCTGCTTTACTAATAAATTGACCCAAAAGTAACAATAGAACGAGGTATTCCTTTGCTTACGGTAATGAAAGTATTCCATAAGTGTTGCGCTGTGTTGTTTTTGCCGACTAAAACTAAGACGAAAAATGTTCGTCGACTACCTTTTTTCACTGACGAAAACTAAACCGGAAACTAAATGAAAACTAAGCTATGATGACTAAAACTA
>NC_136804.1:23783589-23796089 GCF_951216825.1 Electrona antarctica | reverse complement strand
TAGGGTCATAAAACAATTAAAAATGTAATAAAACAGTCACGATCACAATGAGCCTAACTAAATAATCCAATTCCACACAGCGGTTGTTTTCAACCAGTGGTCCTTGAGGGGGTTCGACCAGCTAAATGATGGAGAGTTGGTAACCAAATGGACCCTTGCAGAACTTTAACTTTTAGAGCGTTTAAAATGAAACCAAAAGGTTATCTACACAATTAGAGAATGTAGAAGAATTGTAATTCTGATCAACATTTGCCTGGTATCTCTCCTCTAATGGTACCAACATCAATACAGCATGGAATGGTGAACAAAATCTTATCCAACAACAAAATATTCAAAATCTTGGGTTTGAGTAAATCTCATCAAATGGTGGTCCGTGGCTCAAATGCCAAATAAATAATGGAACTCAATATGAAAAAGGTTGAAAACCACTGCTATACATGATTTATGAATACAAAAAGGACCCTATCATCACAAAATATCAATAATTGGCCAGCACACAGCTGCATCTCGCTGTACTGTATCCCTCTAAGCCAAATCTTTACGTACCAGCTTAAATCCACCCAAAAAAAACGCTGATTCTCTCATGATCCCCTGGAAGCCTACAGTACAGATTTGCTTACATAAACAAAATAATATTCCTTCTCAGGATACTCTTAAATCTGGGAGGAACAAATGCTACAGATTTGCCTCTAGTAGAACAGCTGTGAATATACGTCACCTAGAAGATTAATATGTTTTTGAGGCATTGAAGGACAACAATGCACTTCTTCAATATTAGTAACATGCCTCATAAAATGAGAACATTTAAGGTGAGCTTTCATGCCTGGTGAGATTCAGAATAACCCCAAATGCCTTGGCCCGCATAGTCATAGACATTTTGCTTCAAAAACGTATATTGAATACTCAAACCCATGGACACTATTTCGCACTCCTTCACTATCGAAAAATGCAATAACTTCCTAACCTTCTTCCACGACAAAATCAACACTATTCACAGCCAGCTGGCCACCTCTCCCCCCGGACCTGAACCCGAGCCCTCCATACCCACTGCACACTCCTTCTCCTCATTTGTGGACATCACACCCTCTGAGCTTTCAACCATCATTACAGGCATGAAGTCCTCAACCTGCTCCCTGGACCCCCTCCCCACCTACCTCCTCAAGGACTGCCTCCCCACTCTCTCCCCACTCATCACAAAAACAATACACTCTTCCCTTTCCTCTGGATTTGTACCCACCCACCTAAAACTTTCCTCTATTGCACCCATCCTAAAAAAAAACTGGTCTCGACCCCGACTTCCCCAATAACTACCGGCCCATCTCAAACCTCCCATTTCTGTCTGGAGCGAGTAGTCGTCAGCCAAATCACTGCATACCTGGAAACCACCTCTATGAACAATTTCAATCCGGTTTTTGCACTAAACACAGCACCGAAACCGCCCTCCTCAGAGTCACAAACGGCCTCCTGTTATCTGCTGATACCGGTTCACTTAACATCCTCATCCTCCTTGACCTCAGTGCTGCCTTTGACACCATTCATCACTCCATACTCCTCTCACGCCTCAAATCCACCCTTGGAATCACTGACACTGCCCTCTCCTGGTTCCAATCATACCTCACTGACAGACACCATTTTATTTCTATTAACAACTGCCAATCACTCACATCCCCTGTCACCCACAGCGTCCCCCAAGGCTCAGTACTTGGTCCCCCCCTGTTCATTCTCTACATGCTCCCCCTTGGTCAGATACTCCGCAGTCACGGCCTCCGCTTTCACTGTTATGCCGATGACACACAACTGTATCTCCCCTCCAAAACCATCACCACCACCACCTCACCTCCTGCCTGACTGACATTAAAACATGGATGCAAACAAACTTTTTAAAACTCAACTGCAATAAGTCTGAAATCCTCATCATTGGCCCCGACCTACTCACCCGCTCCTCTCATGACTTCTCCCTCACCATTGATGGCTCCACTGCCGCTGAGACACTCATTCATGCCTTCATCACATCCAGACTCGACTACTGCAATAGCCTCCTGTACGGAGTCACCACCAAGGTTCTCAAAAAACTACAGTATGTTCAAAACTCTGCCGCCCGCCTGCTCACCAGAACCTGATCCAGGGACCACATCACACCTGTCCTCCGTGAACTGCACTGGCTCCCAGTCAAATTCAGAATCGACTTCAAAATGCTCACCACCACATACAAAGCCCTCTTCAACCAGGCCCCCCTCTACCTCTCTGAACTCATCCAACGCCATGCCCCCACCCGCTCCCTCAGGTCAAGCACTCAGTGCCAACCTACTGGAACCCCACAAGTCCAACAAGAGAACCTGGGGTGACAGGGCCTTCGCAGTGGCCGGCCCCTCATTGTGGAACTCACTCCCAGCCCACATCAGAGCACAGCAGAACCTTTGACATGTTCAAAAGCACACTCAAAACCCACCTTTCCCTACTTAACCTAGCCTCGCGTTGCAATACTAATATACCACTGCGCTGGGCTACGAATCCGCCTCGGGGCATATGCATATGCAATAGGGGCACACACACACACACACACACACACACACACACACACACACACACACACACACACACACACACACACACACACACACACACACACACACACACACACACACACACACACACACACACACACACACACACACACACACACACACACACACACACACACACACACACACACACACACACACACACACACACACACACACACACTTCTTGTTTGTCCACTTTGATTTTGATTTCTAGTTTTTAACCTTTTAACTAGTTTTTCTAATACAAATGTTTTACTTCTGTTCTGTAAAGCGACTTTGGGTACCTAGAAACGCGCTATATAAATCATATATATTATTATTATTATTATAGCTTAGTTTTCATTTAGTTTCCAATTAGTTTTTGTCAGTGAAAAAAAGTTGTCGACGGACATTTTTCGTCTTAGTATTAGTCGACGAAAACAACAATGATTAATTTCAGGCACCGTAATACAGCAGATTGAGCTGTGATCCGTGAGCTTGTAACTATTTTGGGTGCAGAACACCGGCGTACAACGCAGTACCCCCACTGAGTCACCGACAACAACAACATTAAAACCTGGACCTGCTGATCATTCAAAAGTTCTGCACTTTCTAGCACGAGACCAGCAGTGCAGAGTGAACAGAAACACATTTTTACATCCATGAATTGTTAAACGATCCAGCTTTCACACGCTTCATAAGTTTCACTTTAGCAGTTCAGTCAGATAACTCACAAATTGATTGAACACATTATTATGGAATGAGAATATAAGTGAGCATATCATATTTTATCTTGGCGTTCGGCTCTGCTACATTTTTCACCCTGCTTGGCACAACTACCATTAACCATTTTGAGCAGGGTGATAGATATTGAGTTTGTTTATGAGGGGACAAACTTACATGCTGTACATACCGGTACATAAAGTACATAATACATAGTTATATAGACTTAAATAAACATGGAATAAATATCTTGATAAATGTCCCTCACTTGCCAGTTCATTTGTATTACACCCTTCAGCTGGCCAACTTGTCTGCATGCTTACCAGACCCAATGGAAACCCAATGGTAGCAGCTTGCTGATCCATTAACACGGCTAACGATGGTAACTTTCCATTTCACAGTTAACAGACTTGACAGACTGACAATAAAAGTGGTTCTGACTCGGAGGGGAATTGCCAGCATTGCCATTAAATCTTAACAAACGTCACTCAGTCTCCAGGTCTAGGACGCATGCAGGCGAGAAATACAACACGGCTCCAAAAGTAGAAACCATCTTCCATTCTGAGAAAATGTTTATATATTTTATAGATTATATATACTTTTTGGACTGCATTAACCCATTTAGGATGGGAACAAATCTGGGGGGGGGGGGGGGGGGTGGCTGTGGGAGGAGGGTACCTGGAGCTACATATTTTCAGATGTGGGGTCGGCGGCCAAATATAGATAATTCTGGGGGTCATTGACATGAAAAAGGGTTGAGCACCACTGACATAGAAACATGATCCTCATGAAATCATGACATTTGTAGAATCAGTTCTCAGGTCTAAATGGGTTAAGATCCAATTAGACCCCTTTTCGCCGGTCTCGTTTGGCCTGGATGTTCAACTACCCTTGTGCGTCGTTGTACGAGGAGGCCGGCAGGGTGTTACCTACCCTCGTGCGTCGTTGTATGAGGAGGCCGGCAGGGTGTGTTACCTACCCTCGTGTGTCGTGGTGCGAGGAGGCCGGCAGGGTGTTACCTACCCTCGTGTGTCGTGGTGCGAGGAGGCCGGCAGGGTGTGTTACCTACCCTCGTGTGTCGTTGTATGAGGAGGCCGGCAGGGTGTGTTACCTACCCTCGTGTGTCGTGGTGCGAGGAGGCCGGCAGGGTGTGTTACCTACCCTCGTGTGTCGTGGTGCGAGGAGGCCGGCAGGGTGTGTTACCTACCCTCGTGTGTCGTGGTGCGAGGAGGCCGGCAGGGTGTGTTACCTACCCTCGTGTGTCGTGGTGCGAGGAGGCCGGCAGGGTGTGTTACCTACCCTCGTGCGTCGTGGTGCGAGGAGGCCGGCAGGGTGTGTTACCTACCCTCGTGCGTCGTTGTAGGAGGAGGACGGCAGGGAGTGTTACCTACCCTCGTGCGTCGTTGTAGGAGGTCGGCAGGGTGTGTTACCTACCCTCGTGCGTCGTTGTAGGAGGAGGACGGCAGGGTGTTACCTACCCTTGTGCGTCGTTGTAGGAGGACGGCAGGGTGTGTTACCTACCCTCGTGCGTCGTTGTAGGAGGAGGACGGCAGGGTGTGTTACCTACCCTCGTGCGTCGTTGTAGGAGGAGGACGGCAGGGTGTGTTACCTACCCTCGTGCGTCGTTGTAGGAGGAGGACGGCAGAGTGTGTTACCTACCCTCGTGCGTCGTTGTGCGAGGAGGCCGGCAGCGTGTGTGTCATGCGGACGGTGCGCGGCGTGGAGGGAGGGGACGTCTCGCACGTGATGGTGGTCTTGTCCTCGTGGCCGTCCTCGTCCACCGCGGCTATCTGAGGGCAGTGGTGGAAAAAATACCTCAAATTGTTTTACTGAAGTAAAAGTATCAATATGGCAATGTAGAAATACTCCGCCATCAGTGTATGAAAGTGTGAGTGAATGGGTGAATGTCTATGTAAAGCGCTATATCAATGCACCATTTACTACACAAGAAATATAGCTTCACTCCTGAAAAATGAAACACGCGACATGTCTTTTTTAAACTTTTGTCCAAATAAACATCTGGAAAATCACTGCTATAGGTTACAAAGAACCTGAAAATGTACCTTTCTCCTGTGTTTCCGCAGATCACTGGGCTGTTGGGCAGAGGAGGAGAGGAAGACAACAACAAACAAACATCATCATCATCAGTAGGTGTGGGTTAAGGCTAAACCAACGAGACATTAACGATGCATTGGCAATAAATTAAAGGTGCTCCGTCATTCACACATCACATAACATTAGGCACCCATGAGCTGCTCTCCAATGCCAGAGGACCAATCTGAGATCAATAGTGTGGGAGAGAGACTGATTGGCATGTCATTTTGATGGATCAATGAAATCAAACACTTTTCCCTTTTAAAGCCCTTGGGTATGAAGACATTCACACACTGCCTAGAGTACATTGTGTGGGAGTATCTTTTATTTTTAGCATGCTTTCTTTAAAAAAAAAAAAAACTCTCCATAGGGGTATCTTGAGTGACAGGTGGATTCAAGAGGAAAGACAGTCAAAGAGAGAGAGAGAGAGAGAGAGAGAGAGAGAGAGAGAGAGAGAGAGAGAGAGAGAGAGAGAGAGAGAGAGAGAGAGAGAGAGAGAGAGAGATTTGATTTTTAAAAGCTCTGTATTAAAACCACAGCTTTCCAAATCAGCTCATCTCGTTACAGAAAGGCAAAAGACAAAATTGTTCCACCCTCAATCAGTGAGAGAGAGAGAGAGAGAGAGAGAGAGAGAGAGAGAGAGAGAGAGAGAGAGAGACAGAGACAGAGACAGAGACAGACAGACAGTGAAATGTGCTATGAACCTCTCTCCCCTTTTGTCACGTCAAAATAATGCTCACTACTTGAGACGGTGCATAACGTTCAAACTCACACCAGTGTACATATTGTACTGCTTTAGACACTTGTGCCAAGCTAGCAAAAACATGTTCTTGAGGATATTTAAAATGCAAGGCTTTTTAAAGGGTAGAAATGCTGGATTCTAGCATTTCTTAAGCTAGAAGATCCGCCTTTGTTAAAGTGCTTACTGGTGAATAAGAAGAGGGAAAGAAATCCCTGCAAATGAACAAATGTGCATGCACACGCACACGCACACACACACACACACACACACACACACACACACACACACACACAATCGTAATGCTTGTACCCAAACTGTACTTTGTGATTCAAGCTTTAATAAGGGCAGTAAACCCCCTGCTTGATACAGTGCATCGAACTCTATCCATCCTAAGCACTATGCAGTATAGTATGCACTAATGTCTAACTAGAACTACAGTTGGGTGCCACCGATATTGTCCTTTATCATTTGACCCATTTAGGCCTGACCTCAAAATTTTGAATAAAAAATCCTCCAGTTTTCTGAAATAAATATTTTCACGATTTTTCAAAAATAGCAGACCTACAAGCTCATAGCGCGCCACTCGGTGGCGCGCTATGAGCTTGTAGATCTGCTATTTTTCAATAGCTAAATTATAACATAATGTTTAAAACACCAAAAGGGGTTCCCGCCCAAAATGGGTTAACTGTCCTTTTGCGCAGATCACGCAAACCTCAGCAAAAAGAAAAGGACAATATCGATGGCCTCCAACTGTATACTAGTTTTGAAACATCAGTCGTCATGGGCCATGTATAAGGCCACACCTATTGAGGTTTATTCTCCTTTATTAGGTCATAAAATAAGACTTGAATGAACTAAGAGATGAAACACTGTCTAACTGTACAGCAGAGAGGGTGATTTTGTTGAATCATGGAGCAAATTTACTCTCCAAGGCTATGGACGTGTATGTGCGCTTGTCTCTCTCTCTGTGTGTGTGTGTGTGTGTGTGTGTGTGTGTGTGTGTGTGTGTGTGTGTGTGTGTGTGTGTGTGTGTGTGTGTGCGCGTGTGTGTGTGTGCATTGGCAGAGTGCTAGGGGTGAGATGGAGGTTGGATGCTAGGGGGAGCGCATACATGTACGTTGGTCTTACGCACTAACAATCCGGCGTGGCCGGTAAAGAACGACCTGTGGCTCCCGACACGTGTTGCCGGTTAAGACACATGCGTGGCCGGTAAAGACTGACCCGTGGCTCCCGACACGTGTTGCCGGTTAAGACACATGCGTGGCCGGTTGAAACCCACCCGTGGCTTCCCTGTGAGGCTATTAGGGTAAGGTTTGGGGTAGGGTGTCGGGTGAGTAATGCCCGTCGGACTGTTAGTACACGTTGGACCAAACACATGCACCCGTGACGGACGGTACCAGTGTCATGACGCCCATGCGCTCCATGTCCATGCGGGGGTCCATCTTGGGGGTGGAGTGGCCGCTGGGCGGCGAGGAGGAGGCCAGGGAGGAGGCGGTGGCTGAGGCAGTGATGGAGGCTCCGTGGTGGTGCATGCGGGCCAGGTTCAGGCCCTCCAGGCTGACGCTGGCCACGCGGTTCTCGATCTCCTCCGCCCGGAGCTCCGTCGACTCCTTCTCCTCCTGGATCAGCCTGCATGCAGGGCCGGGATAGAGGAAGAGGAGGAGGGAGAGGAGGAGGAGGAGTGGAAACTCAGCTGTTTTACTTGAGTAAAAGTATCAATACTGCACTGTAGAAATACTCCGTTACAAGTAAAAGTCCGGCATTCAAAATGTACTTGAGCTAAATTACAAAAGCATTGGCATCAAAATGTACTTAAAGTACCAAAAGTAAAATAACTCACTGTGCAGAATGTCTCATTTCAAGTTTTCATATGTATACATTTTTTTTGAAAGTAGCAGATCTACAAGCTTACAGGCATACATGTCCAAATTGTATATCCGCTGTATTTGAATTTAAAATTTTGCATATACTGTAGCGCTTTTATCCAAAGCGCTTTACATAGATTGTGCATTACATTCACCCCTTCCACACACATTCTTAAACCAACGGCGGAGGAAACCATGCAAGGCACCAACCTGCACATCGGGAGCAATTAGGGGTTCAGAGTCTTGCTCAAGGACACTTCGACACTAACTCTGGGGGATCTCGGGATCGAACCGGTTCCCATCCGGCCACTAAGACTTCACAACCCTTGTTATAAATGTTTATGATTATGCAAAACAACTGATCGTGTGCCATCTGATTAGCTGGTGCTGCATTGCTTACCAGCCTGCCATGTTTTTATCCTGCTCTAGTTTTTAACTTGAACCAGAAAACAAACTGAAAATGTATTTTGTTTTGCTGTCATGATCACATGTCACATGATGCGGGTTAATTTTTACAGCAGTGTATTATGCATTTTACACTAGTGTGTTATGCAGAGAGATGATCGGCCTTGATCAAATAACATGAAGCATACATGAGATAAACAGATTAACTATTAAAAACAGTCAGCTTAAAACGTTTACTAACGTGAATGTTTTTCCTGTGGCAATTTGCATGAAACAGAAATCCTCCGAGAGCTCATATAAGATGCTCTAATTCCAGAGCACAGTGAGGAGATGAAAGGTCTAAAACTCAGTTCATTAGCTACAGCCATAGCAAGGATCTGACTTGCTAATTAAATGAAAGCTTAATTCCCGGGGCTTGAGATCGCTATCTCCCGTTAGAGGTGAACTCTGTGATTGTAGTTACACGCACACTTTTCCTGAATGCAAATTGTGCCATGTTCCCTATCGATTGTGTTGCAAATGAGCAAAGAGGGCTGAACGACACATTAACCACACTTGAGAAAGTACTAATAAACCTCGTCTCTGGGTGCTGAATGCTAATCTATCAGCATGAGATAATTGGAATAACAACCGAGTCGCATATTTTAGAAAGGAACCTTTTTGACTGTGAAAGCATGCTCAGATGGTGAAACCATGCTCAGATGGTGGAAATAGTGATTGACTGTGAAACCATGCTCAGATGGTGGCAAATAGTGACTTTTTGACTGTGAAAACATGCTCAGATGGTGGAAATAGTGATTGCAGGTGCAATAAACATTACAAAGAGGCTATCCCCAACATGGCCTGATCCAACCAGAGGGGATGAGGCATTATACGATTTTGCATTATACGATTTTGCATTATGTACAGTATACTTTCTGCTGCATGAATGAGGATGAGAAAGCTATCTGTACATAATGTGTGTACTGTGTATTTGTATTGTATGTAATGTTTTGTCTGTGTATAGGCCCCACTCTAAAGTGAGAAGGGGCTATCCTCTCAATAAATTCTGACCCAAGTCTGTATGTATATTGTTTTCCAATCCTACATTTTCTGTATACGGTCATTTTGCACACCAATACGTATATTCACTGAATTCTCTACACGGTACACCTACAGTTGGAGGCCATCGATATTGTCCTTTTCTTTTTGCTGAGGTTTGCGTGATCTGCGCAAAACCCCTTTTGGTGTTTTAAACATTATGTTATAATTTAGCTATTGAAAAATAGCAGATCTACAAGCTCATAGCGCGCCACCGAGTGGCGCGCTACGAGCTTGTAGGTCTGCTATTTTTTTTTAAATCGTGAAAATATTTATTTCAGAAAACTGGAGGATTTAGAAGGATTTTTTTAAATTTTGAGGTCAGGCCTAAATGGGTCAAATGATAAGGGACAATATCGGTGGCACCCAACTGTAATCCACTTAATCACTTATTATTGCTCAGTATTGACTGATATTATACCTATAGTTTTGTAAGATACTGCTCATTGTATGATGAATACATCTCTAGTTTTGTAAGATACTGCTCATTGTATGATGAATACATCTCTTTGTAAGATACTGCTCATTGTATGATGAATACATCTCTTGAGTGTTACATCTTTTCCAAGTAATCTGTCCATAATATTTACATGCCTTAAAGCCATATTGATCTACAGTATTCTCCATTAACATTACATCCCAGAGGCAGCGATCTACATCCAGTGCCAACAGAATGCACGAAAAGGCAGCGAAGAAGACAGTGTGAACCCGTTCCGTGAACCGGAAGTACTAATATTGACCATTTCAGAATCAGAATTAGTGTGCGCCGTTGGAAGGACTTTTCCTTAATGCTATGGTACTTATAGCTCTGGTCCATAGCGTTAGAAGGACTTCTCCTTAACACTATGTTACCTTTAGCTGCACAGAGTTTTTTATTTTCGATAATGGAAGCCATTGTTGCCTAGCGACGGATGCTAAAAACAGCTAACACACGGTAAATATAATAGTATTCATTCTGGATTAATATACATTAAAGAAACCCGACATTTCCCGGGTTTGTCACAGGAGGGTTTTAAGCAATTTGTTTGGCATACATTGTGTTAAGACATGTCTAAAACATGTGTGGCACTTCCAGTCATTTCCAGTAACCCAGCGCGTGTTACCGTATCTCCTTGTTGATGGCGTCCAGCTGTTCCTGCAGCATCATGGCCAGCGTCTGTGCGTCCGAGTGGCCGCCGGGCGACAGCAGGTCCATGGAGCTGAACATGGTCTCGCGGTCGTCGTCGTCTATGTCCGACATCTCCGTGTCCGACATCTCGAAGGGATGGCCGCCGCTCAGGACGCCCCCCATCTGCTGCGAACGCCACTCATGCTCCCCGAGCGATTTGGCCTAGAGGGACGGAGACAGAGATGGAGGTTAAAGAAAGGGCCACTTCGTTCACCCCTTTTGCAACCAGATCTTATTTTAACCCATTTTGGGCGGGAACCCCTTTTGGTGTTTTAAACATTATGTTATAATTTAGCTATTGAAAAATAGCAGATCTACAAGCTCATATGAACTTGTAGGTCTGCTATTTTTGAAAAATCGTTAAAATGTGCCTCAAATCTTTCTGAAAATTGTCATTATTTAGAAGACATTTTTTTTAATGTTGAGGTCAGGTCTAAATGGGTAAAGATGGAATTCCGTGATTGTCTTCCCCCCTAAAACATGATCATCATTCTTTGTAATGTTTATACTAGGAGAAAGATGTTTTTTTGCCACACCCACCAGTTCATTAAGTATGCCTGGTTTGCCTGGTGGGTGGTGATGGGTGGTGATCCACCTGACGCCGCACCCACAGCTGTTGTTGTATGATAAATGGGGAGGGGATGATATTGTGATGTCACTATATCACTGTCATTTCGATTGGGCCTTTTGACTCAAAGGCTTTCAGCAACTGTGTGAACTGAGCAGTGCAACTATACGTACTGTACTGTATTTCTGGGTTTCAGTTTTTTTCCGCTAATTTTAGTTAACTATAATAACATCCTATCCTAACATCATATTGAGTGATGGAGAACAGGACAGACAGAGAGAGAGACGGAGACAAATGGACACAGAGACAAACGGGACTCGCCTTGGTCTCGTGCAGGCCGACGCGACCTCTCCTTGGCCGGCGGATGACCTTGGCTGACCTGTAGTGGTCCGACTGGGTCTCCGCCAAGGAGCCCAGGGAGAAGCGGAGCTCCGTGGACGTGTCCAGGTGCGACCTGCTCACAGAGAGGGAACACAGGGGTTGGGGGGGGGGGGGGGGGGGGGTTTGATAACAGACTTAAGTTAAGTAAGTACATTTTATTTATAGAGCTAAAATGCCAGAAATTGTTTTTTTGAAAATGTCTGAAAAAAGAAAGAAATGTAGGATATTTACTTGTGACACAAAAAATGGGTCCTCACAAATTTGTGTAGTAATACAATACAGTAATACAAGTACACACATGCACACACGGTCGCACACACACACACACACACACACACACACACACACACACACACACACACACACACACACACACACACACACACACACACACACACACACACACACACACACACACACACACACACACACACACACACACACACACACACACACACACACACACACACGTTGCCTGCCTACCGTGACATGGAGGGTTCCGTGAGGGAGCCTGCCCTCATTCTGAAGTTATCCAGCTCTGATCGGAGTTTGTCAATTTCCTCGGCCAGGTGAGTCTGGAGGAAATGAGAAAAAGGCCCTCAGACCATCTCACAGATGGAATCAACAACTTAAACCCCCATGGGTCTATACAAGGCACCCTTCTTTTTTTTAGCCTGGCATTGCCAGAGTAATATCACTGCGTAGATATTAGTCCAATGGGGCAAATTGACAACTAATTTACTGCCGACCCGAGATTTAGTCAAACTGCCGAATGTAGCCAAATGTCCCTCACTGCTGGCCATAGAAAAGGCGTCTTGTATTTTGAAAACGAAATTCACCCGGAGAAGAACCGGAAGTAAAAGTAAAACCCACACAAGCCACCCTCATTATTCTCCCATTAAAGAGTACTTTATTAAGCCAACTTCATGTA
>NC_136804.1:23641089-23778589 GCF_951216825.1 Electrona antarctica | reverse complement strand
CTGATGTGCTGGTTGGTACCTTGCATGGCTTCCGCTGCAATCGGTGTATGAATGTGTGTGTGAATGGGTGAATGTAATGCACAATCTATGTAAAGCGCCTTGGATAAAGGCGCTATATAAATGCAGCATTTACCATTTACCAATGTATGCTTTGTAATAATAATGAAAATATGCAAAGTAACTAGTAGTAATTAAAGTTTCCAAATAAATGTAGTGGAGTAGAAATACAATATTTGGATCCAAGACGTACTGTAGTGGAGTAGAAGTTATTTGGAAATTGGAAATACTCAAGTAAAGTAAAAGTACATCAAAAATTAAAATGTTACTTAAAGTACCGTACTTGAATAAAATGTACTTCCGTTACTTTCCACCACTGGGGATACAATATGTGTATTGTGCAAACGACTCATTTGCCACTTACACACAATACACATAATGCTTCTCGCGTGTGAAAGGAGAAGCACACAGATGCTGCTCTCATACACACACTGTGACTGAAATCAAACTGCCAGTTGAGAGACTATTATTTCCCTGTCGTCGCGCACAAAAAGTCTTTGACTGTCCCCCTCTCTCAACTGATCGGCTCTAAGGGCCGATTCATACTCCTATTTTAGAGCAGAATAAAAGTCGGTTCGGCGCTGTAGAGCCTACAATGTGACGTCATTTGATTTCTGACGAGCCGAAATCATTTCGGCACTACAGCGCAGAAACAGCGATAAATAGGAGTATGAATCGGCCCTAAGCCGCGCCGCTCCATTTTTGCTGACTGTTTGGCAGCCGCCCCCAGTCTGTGGCACACACTCAAAATTAAAGCCCCGGCCCTGGCACTCCAACACACACTAATTAGAGTGGTGCGAGTCGTGTGCACGAGTATGAACACAAAAATCCCTGGGATTCATTTCACTCCGAGAGAGTTTGATCCGTTAAAGCATCGGTGTCGCCTCACTTTTAACCATTATTGTACACTTGTGTTGTAGTTGTCAGTGGTCACCTCTTCACCTTAGTCTTAGTCCTATTTAGTCTTCTGAAATGATTTAGTCTTAGTCTAGTCTTAGTCGACTAAATATCAAAAACCTTAGTCTTTTAGTCTGGTGCCTCATGCACCGCCATACACACTGCTTCAGTGACACACGCACAACCACGGCTGCCATGGTTGTGATTGTGCATACACGTCATTGCAGATTGTCCGTGCATGTTTGGGCGTCTGTGTGCACTTACTGGGCACTGTGCATGTGCACTTACGCGTGTGTGTG
Organism: Electrona antarctica; assembly: GCF_951216825.1. Lineage (NCBI taxonomy): Eukaryota > Metazoa > Chordata > Actinopteri > Myctophiformes > Myctophidae > Electrona > Electrona antarctica. Next base: position 23,777,336 of record NC_136804.1, on the reverse strand, counting down.
TGTGTGTGTACGTGCATGTGTGTGTGTGTACGTGCATGTGTGCGTGCGTGCGTGCGTGCGTGCGTGCGTGCGTGCGTGCGTGCGTGCGTGCGTGCGTGCGTGCGTACATGACCTATGCTTGCTTATGTGATTATTACATTCTGTCTATCTCCATCCAGTTGGACCTCAGCTGGTGGTTGTACAGTAACTCATATTACCTAACTGTGTTCCAACCTTTTCTGGGCAAATCAATCATCAAGGGGATTAAATCCTGAAGAACATAAGGATTTAAAACTCGCAGTAGCATCATTTGACACAGATTTAAACTAATGATAGGAGGGCCTTGCACCTGTGCTTGTGTGTGAGTTTTAAACCCCCATAAAATCAAATAAATATGATATAAAGGTCAAGCTGAGCTCTCATAATTAAACTCTGCAGTATAATATCACACAGCCAAGCTTCATGGTCATAATGTACTGTTGCAAACATTTAAGAATTCAGCCTCCTGGTGTGCCATAAAAGGAGGTTGTGAAAAATGTAGGGCAGAGTTTTTTTCCTTGGCGTCTAGGGAGGGTGCGTTCAAAGTTTCACGCTGGTCCAGAAGGCCTCCTTGTTGGCCTACACTACAGTAATAAGTTATTTACGTACAGTATGGAACAGACCTGTTTGAGGAAGGCCTCCTTGTTGGCCTACAGTCCTACACTACAGTAATAAGTTCTTTACGTATGGAACAGACCTGTCTGAGGAAGGCCTCCTTGTGGGCCTATACAGTAATACGTTCTTTACGTGTGGAACAGACCTGTCTGAGGAAGGCCTCCTTGTTGACCTATACAGTAATAAGTTCTTTACGTGTGGAACAGACCTGTCTGAGGAAGGCCTCCTTGTTGGCCAGCTCGTTCTCCAGCTTGTCGCTGATGTCGTGCAGCGAGGTGGACTCCCGCTGAGCGCTGAGGTAGCGCTTCTCCAACGTGACGATACGCTCCTCCATGTCCTCCTTTTGACACATGGCCTGGACGCACACGCGCGCGCACACACACACACACACACACACACACACACACACACACACACACACACACACACACACACACACACACACACACACACACACACACACACACACACACACACACACACACACACACACACACACACACACACACACACACACACACACACACACAGCGTAAGTCTTATGCTGGCCACATGCAATACAATCTAAGCAAGAAAAAGCTAACAGCGATATAACTAAACTGCCACTCTAATGTGACTGTATCTCAGGAACACAGAGTACATTTCCTCTGTGACGAGAGAAGAATGCAAGAGGAACACACACACACACACAGGAAACATGGTAGCCATTGCATTGATAAGCCCACTCTCTCAGAGGGTGGAGCGCGTGGTAATAACACGCGCCTCTATCTGATAAGACCACCCCTCACACTTTCGGGGACCACTGAGATCCCTGGTTGGCTCTGCCTGCCTGACTAGGTGCCGGTAATCAGTGCAAGCAAATCTGCAATCTGTGCCGTCCGTCCGTCCGTCCGTCCGTCCGTCCGTCCGTCCGTCCGTCCGTCCGTCCGTCCGTCCGTGGGCCACGTGGGGACCACCCGTATACTGTCACTGTCGGGCTGCCAAAAACCTTGTATGTCACTGGTTCGGGACCCAATTTTTTGGGTAATTTATTTTTCCCATATTGTTTTTAATTATTAGTTCAAAAGATTTTTTTAAAAAAAGGTCAAATTCTTTGGTAATTTCATAAAGAAATCAAATAAAAATCTAAGACATTCCATACATTTGTTAAATAATTATTATTTTTTTTCATAAATTAATGCCGTATTTTACACTTTGTCGTATAACGACAGCGCCTTGTAAAAGCAGCAAAATTGCCAAGCTCAGGCTTAAGCTGAAACTCAAAATGTGTGGCGATGCACCGGCCGCTTGTGACCTCATAAGATAGCCTATTTTTGAAATATTTCACAGGTTGAAATGATTTATTTTTCCATTGTCTTACAATACAAGGCTTCCATCGGACAGCCCCTTATATATTATATTCATATGCAGCAGTGGTCCACTTCATTGACATTCACTTCGCGGTGACATTTCCAACATACAGAATGGGGCTTCGGTGATTGCATTCTTAATTGCCTATTTGTGGCACAAACCTCATTTCTGTTGAAGTAGCCTCCTGCATTCTATATGATGGTCACACCCACGTCTGATTTTACAGGCTTTGAAACAGCTTGTTAAAAATCCATCAGGCAGCGTTTCCACTGAGTGTTTGTCAGTGCAGTGGTTATACGACCTAGTAGAGAACACGTGGCACAGATTGCTATCGATTGCACTGCTAACTGGCAGGCAGAGCCAACCAGGGATCTCAGTGATGCCCCAAAGTGTGAGGGGTGGTCTTATCAGATAGTGGAGGTGTTATTCCCACGCATCTCCCACCTCTGAGAGAGTGGGCTTATCAATGCAATGGGTACCATGTTTCGTGTGTGTGTGTGTGTGTGTGTGTGTGTGTGTGTGTGTGTGTGTGTGTCTGATGTCTCTCTGGTACTTGTTGCTCATCTCCTCAGACTTGGTGAGGTCCTTGCGGGCTCTGTGTGTGTGTGTGTGTGTGTGTGTGTGCGTGCGTGCGTGCGTGCGTGCGTGCGTGCGTGCGTGCGTGCGTGCGTGCGTGCGTGTGTGCGCGCTCACCTCCCGGTTGTCTCTCTGGTACTTGATGCTCATCTCCTCAGTCTTGCTGAGGTCCTTGCGGGCCGTCTCCAGCTCCAGCTCCACCTCGGAGACTCGCGAGGACAGCGAGGACATGCGCTCCTTCATCTGGGCCAGCTCGTAGTTCTGCTTCTCCAGGAGGTCCTGCAGCTCCACCACCTGGCTGGCCTCGTGGACAGACTCCAGGGAGCCGTTGGACAGCCGCTGTATGGCACAACATGGCATGGGGAGACCGGAGAGAGCGAGAGAGAGAGAAAAAGACCACGTTAAGACCTTTAGAACAGTGGTTCACAGTGGCCTCTCAGACCCAAAACGATAGAATATTTTGTTATCGTTGGTTAACATTTTGTCCACAATTCCATGCTGTATTGATTTTGGTACCATTAGGAAAGAAACAGGCAAACAATTCTTCTACATTCTCTAATTGTATTCTCTTAAGTGTGTGAAATGAAACAATGAAACATGAAATAGCAAGAGGAGTGCTATTTTAAAAACAAAGATGTGAGTTAAAAACGTTTGCTGTGAAAGAATTAAGTGATAAAAAGATATAATCATTAATAAAATAAATAAATGTCTCAAGGCCTGGATGAAGAGAGGAAATACTGTTTCCGTGACAAAAGCGGCGGTTTGAGAATGAGATGTATGGGTGAGGACCAAAGATGGTGTGTGAAACATTGGCCAGATTGAAAGGAAGAACAAGGAGAATAAAACAAGCTCCCGATTTGCTGTCAAGGCTGTCCTAGAGAGGCTTTGAAAGATCACTGCTGTTGTCACCATGTCTTCTTTGGAGAGTCACTCACTGTAGGAGTCTAATAAATTCTAATTCAGGAGCTTGACGCTCGGCTCTTCCTCACGTACTTTACATCTGGATGGTGATTAAAATAAATCACTGTCGACTGCATTCGAGATGATATGCTTTGATGCCTTGCGACGTGATTAGAGTCCACTGGCTCCTAACTGTATACTGAACCCAGAAGCTGTGTTTGAGGTATAGATTAGGGCCGGGACTTTAACGCGTTAATTGAGATTAATTAACTACAGAAAAATTAACGCGTTAAAAAAATTAACGCATTTAATCGCACCTTTTTTTTCACGGCGGAACGTTTCTCACTGGGCACATTTCTAGGCTCATTAGGCTGCTGCACTCCTTGCACGGCTTGCAGGGGGAGGAGCAGCAGCAGCAGCAGCAGTCCACTCCACTCCACTCTACAGCTCCGTCAGACAACAACTTACAACACCCAAACGTTTGCTCCGTGGATGGGACATTTAGATTTAAAAGCTATCGGATGGACGCGTGGATAGCAGCATGGTTGTGTGCAATGTCAGAGGGAAAGAATCCATAAGTAGCTTCCATGCTAGCTCTGGTCCATAGCCAGAGCTATGGATCAGAGCTAGCGTCCATGCTAGCTGCTTCAGCTTAGCATGTCTCGCAGAGTAGAAGCTTGCACGCCTTGCAGAGGCTCGCGGAGATTTCACCACAGCACGAAGCTGTCAAGCTGTCCTCGATGCGAAACATACTGAAGCAGCAAGTGTGAAAGTCCGTGGTCAGACAATGGTCTGCCCCAACCCCATGTGAAATGCACTCCCCAGCTAGTTCATTCCACCGTTTTTTATTTTGTTCCTTTGTCTAAGTGTTTACCCCCTAATAAAGTTGTTTTTTTTTCCTCATGCCCCACCATGTAAAGCACATTTGAGTATTCATAGACACTTTATATAGGCACTTGCTGCACTTGTTTATCTGTTGGAGAAAAAAAAGTTGTATTGCTTAAAGGGGAATACCCCTCATTTTCAACATTTTTCTATGGAGTTGTGTGGAAAACTGGAAATAATAAAAAGTCACCCCATTTTGTGTTGCCTAGAACTGGAGGTCTGACATAAAACAGTAACACTATGAAGTACAGCTTTGTGATGTTACTGTTACTGATTTTTGTCAGACCTCCAGTTCTAGGCAACACAGAATGGGGTGACTTTTTTATTATTTCCACACAACAGCACAAGGTATATTAATGACAGTAAAATGTTGAAAATGAGTGGTATCCTGTAGTCACTATTCATTGATTCACTGGGATACCAAAAAACATTTAAAAAAAAAGGTTTGTCACTGTTCTCGGGTTGAATATTTATATGCGATTAAAATGCGATTAATCGAGATTAATTAATCACAAAGCTTCTAATTAATTAGATTAAAATTTTTAATCGAGTCCCAGCTCTAGTATAGATTAATGAGGTGTCAGAGAAACAGGTGTTTATTTCAGAAGAGAAATAAAGGCTAACAGAAAGAGAAGGTTTGTGAAATGGACAAGGCATCAAATAATAATGTTAATACACGTGACAGTGAAGGCAGGTTTTTTCCACCTACCTATGACAAAGAAATAAGCAAAAATAAACGTAAACTAGATATGGAACGTTGTTGAGACTAGGTGGGTGCTTGGGATATACATGAACATTGCAGGAACCTGCAATGCTGTCCAGTGTCATAAATATTCTGAATGCGTATTGTTGTGGGACACAGAGAGCGAACAGAGCAACAGGCCACATGTGTCTGCCTGCGTTAGCCGATATGTCAGCTTGACGAGGTTGTAAGAAGGTGACCTCTTATTCCCTAGGTTAATGTGCACTCTGTAAGCCCCCTCCTCACTCAGCATCCCATTCTCTATATACCCTCTCGCCATCTCTCTCTGTCTCTCTCTCCACTACTTATCAACACAAACTGATAACCGGTGAGTGTGTATGTCGGCGCATGTTTGTGTGTCTCAGAATGTGTAAACAGCCCATCTTTAAGGGGCCGCCACCACCATTACCTTGCCCATCTTAGACTGCTGTGAATTGGAAAGGTTGTCAGTTCGACCCTTGGCTGGCCCCGAGTGGAATAGTAAGAGAGTGGCGACACGCTTTGATCTCGCCGCAAAGCGGGTGCCTATAGTTCCAAACATTGGAACTATCCCATTGAGATAGAATGAGCACTTCCGCATTCCATTGTTACAATGGGAGTCAACGCTCCTGGTCTTGATGTAGTGTTTGAGTGGTTTGGAGAGCATTTATGTTTTGTTGTAAGTGTATTGTGCTGTGTCGACATGTTTAATGTATTGTTTTGTCTACCTGTATGTACTGTATTCATTGTGTTGTGCCCGAGGACCCCCTCTAAAACGAGTTGATACAACTCAAGGGGCTATCCTCTAAAGAAATACAATTTCAATATATAGTGTCGCCACTCTCTTACTAGATTACTCTGGGCTGGCCCAGTCAACGTGTGAGCAAGACAATATGATGCTCATCATAACTTGCCGGCCTTTCTATAATTCTAGTCTCTCTCTGTGTCTCCGATGTGGGCGGTGGACAGTTCAGGAAAAACTCTTATAGATGCGGGAACAATGGCTTCCGTTACAGCGTGCTAACTTTATAGAAAGAGAAAGACTGTCGTTTATATTGGGTTTGGAATCCCCATCAACAAGGTCATTAGTCGACAGGCTTCTGAATGGTCGGTCCACAACGAGTAGAACGAGTAGCAAATTTTATATTGAGAATTAGTGAGGACCAATTATATGAAGATAAGGTAACCGTTCCCCCCCGTGCACTCATCTGAGCAGCCTTCTGGTGGGCGAAGCCGTAACAGAAATGTCCCCCTCCCCCGTGGACCAGTAAATATTCCTTTTCCTTTCACTTGCTCTCCATCATTTCACTTGCTCTCCATATGTACAGTATGTACAGTATGTTGTATATCATTATATATGTATATATATTAGGGCCGGGACTTTAACGCGTTAATTGAGATTAATTAACTACAGAAAAATTAACGCGTTAAAAAAATTAACGCATTTAATCGCACCTTTTTTTTCACGGCGGAACGTTTCTCACTGGGCACATTTCTAGGCTCATTAGGCTGCTGCACTCCTTGCACGGCTTGCAGGGGGAGGAGCAGCAGCAGCAGCAGCAGTCCACTCCACTCCACTCTACAGCTCCGTCAGACAACAACTTACAACACCCAAACGTTTGCTCCGTGGATGGGACATTTAGATTTAAAAGCTATCGGATGGACGCGTGGATAGCAGCATGGTTGTGTGCAATGTCAGAGGGAAAGAATCCATAAGTAGCTTCCATGCTAGCTCTGGTCCATAGCCAGAGCTATGGATCAGAGCTAGCGTCCATGCTAGCTGCTTCAGCTTAGCATGTCTCGCAGAGTAGAAGCTTGCACGCCTTGCAGAGGCTCGCGGAGATTTCACCACAGCACGAAGCTGTCAAGCTGTCCTCGATGCGAAACATACTGAAGCAGCAAGTGTGAAAGTCCGTGGTCAGACAATGGTCTGCCCCAACCCCATGTGAAATGCACTCCCCAGCTAGTTCATTCCACCGTTTTTTATTTTGTTCCTTTGTCTAAGTGTTTACCCCCTAATAAAGTTGTTTTTTTTCCTCATGCCCCACCATGTAAAGCACATTTGAGTATTCATAGACACTTTATATAGGCACTTGCTGCACTTGTTTATCTGTTGGAGAAAAAAAAGTTGTATTGCTTAAAGGGGAATACCCCTCATTTTCAACATTTTTCTATGGAGTTGTGTGGAAAACTGGAAATAATAAAAAGTCACCCCATTTTGTGTTGCCTAGAACTGGAGGTCTGACATAAAACAGTAACACTATGAAGTACAGCTTTGTGATGTTACTGTTACTGATTTTTGTCAGACCTCCAGTTCTAGGCAACACAGAATGGGGTGACTTTTTTATTATTTCCACACAACAGCACAAGGTATATTAATGACAGTAAAATGTTGAAAATGAGTGGTATCCTGTAGTCACTATTCATTGATTCACTGGGATACCAAAAAACATTTGAAAAAAAAGGTTTGTCACTGTTCTCGGGTTGAATATTTATATGCGATTAAAATGCGATTAATCGAGATTAATTAATCACAAAGCTTCTAATTAATTAGATTAAAATTTGTAATCGAGTCCCAGCTCTAATATATATGTATATCATTTCCCCGCATGGTGCAGACTGCATGCAAATGGAGGATCGCCGCGCTTCCTGGAGTGGAGAGGCTCCTTCACTGGGTTTTGATGTTCAAGATACGGTACAGTGCCATTATTTGTGCCTTCTTCTCACAACGTTAAGATACAGCGACGCATCTCACCACAAATTAATAATCAAGACACAGTTTTCTATTCAGCCATGCAGATGCGCGAGTGCTCCTACATAATGGCATTGGCCGAGGTCATTGGAAGTGCATTCACCTGACTGCGGCTGTCCTTCAGAATGCCTGCACAAAAGGAAGTCATGGTAATAGGATAGAAGACCTAATATCGCAAATTAAACACCCCCGGTGGGTGCTGAGTGTACAAACTTTCATTTGAAATGAAAATATATCGACATATTAGTATGTGCACAAATGTACCAAAACAGATTCAGACTGGAGCTCTGGATATAATGTGCACACTGACCTCCTTTTGTACCCCAGCCAAAGCTAATGTTGAATAGCGAGATGGAGATAGATCAGTGGTTCCCAAACTTTGTAGCTCAAGACGCAAGAGCAAAATTAGACGTTTGCCTGGGACCCAAACTAATGAAAACAGCAGTTCCAAGTATATAAGTCCAGATACAAGTGAAAGATAATGGTGAAACAGGGGGATGGGACTCGAGACTTGCTTGACTGCTGAATTGTACGAGGTGGTGGGGGGGCGTGTGCACTGTGCACATGGTGTGATCACTGCCTGTCTCCTGTGAATCATTTCATTTTTTTTTTGTTCTAGTAGAACATTTGTGACCAGATTTGACTGAGCCTGCCATCGCGCAAATTCCAGCTTTTCACCAGAGAAAAACGTTTTTTTTATTTTTTATAAATGAGTTAATAGCACAGGCAGACTCTTCACATACTAGAGCATGTCTGAAAAAAGTGTCAGAGCTGAAATCGTGTAAATATGAAATAAATGCTTAAACATGTAGCTTGGTGTAATGTTAGAGACCACAGAAGTGAACCTTTCAAGCCTGTTTTCTCAACTCGCTGTTTCTCCAAATCATATCTCCAAAACTAGTGGGTCAAATTGAACAACCAATATGTCAATTTGAAGCTATGATTCCCTGCTTTCAAAAAACAAACCAATGGCAGTCCCTTAGTCAAATTTGGTCACATTAAAAAATATATATATATATATTTATGGTAATTGTATTTATGGATTTTCTTTTTAATATATCTATATTGTTATATATTAAATACTTTTGAAACATTTGGAATAGTTTTGAATTGATGAAAAGTTGAGATCTTTTTTCCTTCTTTTATCTTTTGGAAAAAAAAATCAGACCCGTCTGAAGTAAGTGGTACTGTACTGTACTGTACTGTACTGTACTGTACTGTACTGTACTGTACTGTAAAAGCCCTCCTCCCTGGTCTGTGTGTGTCAGGCTGTGCAACAGTGACACTTGGTGGTGAACAAACACTTAGTGCTATGACTATTTTCGTGCTTGGACAGACAGACCCAGGGACAGACCCAGGGACAGACCCAGGGGGACACGTGGCTGTCTAAAGGAGTAGTTGCACCACTCAAAAAATGTAGGAAACAGAAAAATAGTAGATATATATTTACTCAAGACCCATATAATTGGTCCCCGACCCGACCTTGGGTCCCGAGTCCTGAGCCACTGTTTAGGAACCAGTGAGACAGAGAGGACGCCCACCTTGTGCTTCTGCTGAGCCTCGCTGGCATCCAACAGGTCCTCTCCCTCCCCAGAGGCCACCTTCCTCTGAAAGTGGGCATTCTGCTCCCGTAAGGCCACGATCTGTATGGAGGGAGACAGCAACAACACAACACTGTAACACAGTAGTTCTCTGTAAAGTGAACCATTTGGTTCTATTTAATTTTTTGTTAAACATCCGCATTACTTCCTTTACAAGAGGTCTACACAATTTCAGAATGTAGAATCATTGTTAGTTTGCCTGTTATCTCTCCTAATGGTACCAACATCAATACATCATGGAAGTGTGTGTTACCAAGTGGGATTGTAGATCTGCTATGTGTCAGTAATAAAACCTTAAAAATGACATAACGGACATGAGGCAGACTTGCAGGTGAAAGATAAGTTTAATAAGTTCCAGGCCTGGACAACATAAGTGAAATAAGTGAAGAAAATAACTCAAAGAACATAACTCAACATAACTTAACAGAGAGGTACTGGAGTCAACCTCTCCCCATGGCAGCCTCCTCTCTACTGAACCATTTCCCCTTTATATAGACTCCTGACTCGACCCCTGGCTAAGCAGTCAGCAAATCACAATGCATTTAGCAACACACAAGACGCTCCCCCTAAAGCAATCAATCAGAGCTCTCTTCAGGCAATCAAGGCAGCGTCCCAATTACAGCATCTGCATAGATAAACACAGGTATGTTAGATTCACATGTCACAGCAGAATGTGCACCTTCTGTGGGACTGAGAATCCAAATGTCAACATACAATACAGCATAAACACAATGAATGTGTTATGTGTATTGTTGAACAGCATACATTACTGTGACAGAGGCTGCTCTCAGTGTGGACAAAATCCTATCCAACGACAACAACATATTTAAGTTTTCTGTCTGTCTGAGAGGCTAAATCTCATCAAATGGTGGTCTGTGGTGAATAAATAATGGACCAGGTGAAAAGGGTTGAAAACCACTGCTCTAACACAATATCTATCTTTAAATGCACCATGTCTCTGTACTGTACGTTTGTCTGTACGTACGTGTGTACGGCTGTAATGCACGTAACTCGAGAACCGACTTCAAATTCGACACACGCGTTCCACACCCCCGCAGGGAGGGCAGTGCACGGTTGTCCAGAACTGCCACAAAAGGCCTCTGCCCGGGCTCTGGAGAGGGCCCCTGCCCATGCTCCATATATAGAGCTGGCCTGTTCTGACATCATTCTGACATCTGTATAGACTCCATATTTGGGCATGCCTGACAAAGAACTCCATCTATGGGCATAAAAGGGACACATAATAACTGGGTGCGTGGGTGGGGCATGCATTTCCAACTTGTATCGTTCCATGTAGGCCAGTGCCCAATAGGGTTGGGTGACGATACGAATCTATCGTCAATCGCGAATGTACGAGTCCAATCGCCGAATATTTTTATTAGGCGATTTTTCGGGACGATTATTTTCTTTTGCAAAATATTAGCCCAATTAACCTGTAAAGTGTGAGCAACATGTGAATCAATTTGGGCCAGCAAAGTAGTAACAGCGGCCGGGTGGAAAACCCCTCCTCCCTGGTATGCTCCCAGTCCCCGCACCGCAGCATCGGGGAACACTCTGGCAGCCAGAGTAAAGGCTGGGAGGGACCGAGCCGAGGGAGGCTACTGTACTGTAGCCTACATGTTGTTTATGCTCCGGAGTCCAGACCCATGCAGTTTAATAATATACAGTCACAACAGAATGCACACTGCTGTCTCGTGTCTCATCACAATCCCAATGCGCCACCCGTGAAGTCGGGGGGGAAATAAAAAACAGGCTGCTAGTGTTAGTCTCGGGGATCGTTAGCTTAGCGCTTAGCTTAGCGTGTAGCTACTGATTCAACCCACTGATTGAACTTCATCTCCGCCTGTAATCTAGGTTATTTTTTTATTGACAACGTGAACGAACCCCGACACCAGCGCTGCAAAAATAGACAGATCTACAAGCTCTCAACGCGTAGCGAACGGCGCTGCAAAAACAGGCAGGACGCGATGCCTTGAGAGCTTGTGGATCAGCCGGCGCTCCGAGGGGAGGGAGGCAAGAGTTCTCCGGGGAGGAGGAGAAGTTACCAGGGCAGGCTACATGTTGCTGCGGCTAACAACACTGTCACCAGCCAGTGGTTGTGATGTTAGCTTGGCTTGCAGCTGCTTGTACGTTCCAACTTCACTTCATCTCCACCTGTAACTTATTTTTTATTTTGTTACCCTGGCTGCGCGGCTGCGCTGCAAAAATAGACGGATCTACAAGCTCTCAACGCGTAGCGAACGGCGCTGCAAAAACAGGCAGGACGCGGCGCCTTGAGAGCTTGTAGATCTGGCTTTTTTGCGACCTGTAGTGAGCTGTTCTCACTTTACTTTTATGACACGAATATATCGTCCATCGGCGATTTTTGGACAGACGATGGGCGATTGAAAAAGATTGGCATATCGCCCAACCTTAGTGCCAGGCTCTGGACAGGGCCCCTGCCCAGGCTCTGGACATTTAAACAAAATGCCTAATAGTAATAACTAAATGTGATGTCAAAGAAACAGAACTCATCTCACATTTCTGTCTTGACTAGTGTGAGACCAATATAGGGCCCAGTTTAATGTTTCTTAATGATGTGTCCAGCGACCATTCATGTTTGTAAATCAGACAATTTAACCAAATGGACCATTTGGTTCCATTTGTACATTCTCAGAGTTAAATTAACACCAAGGATTTCACACACACACACACACACACACACACACACACACACACACACACACACACACACACACACACACACACACACACACACACACACACACACACACACACACACACACACACACACACACACACACACACACACACACACAATATGTAAACTCATATTACAGAATCATACTGTGTATCATAATCAAATGATGCAGCATTGATGTTGCCGATTCAAAGTTACCGAGCTAGAGAACCTCCTCGGGAGCTCAACATACAGTGCCGTTCTTTTAAACAATTAATGTTAACACAAAATCCCACAGGCAGTGTATTTATCACTGAAGCGTTGCACGGTTCTCCTCACATTAACATCAGGGACTTACAACTGTGGAAGGAAGCTCTAAATGTTTCAACAGGACATTAGTATCGCTTGTATAGTATTGTTTGGTGAAGAACTCTTCTCCAGCGGAGCTTCCCCTCTTATGCAATCCCAATAAACCACAGTAGATTACCTCTCATCAACAGCCAGCGTTTTGGAATGTCTGCAACACGGCCCTAATCAGCGATAAGACGCACAACAGCATATGTGCACTGAGACAATAACTATAATTATCGTGTTCGGTGGACCTCGTTTCTTGCTCTATCAACTGCAGCATCTGTCGTTCCGTCATAATCCTGTTGCCAGGGGTGACCGCAGCAACAATAATTAGGGTCTTCCTTGACAGCGGTGTGTGATTATCTCTTTTTGATTGTTGGGGAACAGGCAGGAAGAGACAGCTGTAATCGCCCAAATTGCTGGCCAACCTGGGCAGCGCACGTAACTCTGGGTACATCCCATTATAGACTTCATAAACAATTTTACACCATCCCATTAAAAACAATGACAGCCACCACGGCGCAGAGAATTGATGGGTTCCTCATTTCATCACCTGCCGCTTTCCAAACTAGGCTTAATTCAGCCTGAAAATTGGGAGTGGAGTCTAGGTCATTTGCAGCCGACTACCATTAAAAATAACACGGCCGTGTCATTATTTTGTCAAACTTTGCTTGAAGTATTGTGCTGAGATCACAACAGATGTGCAGTATGCTACTGAGATATCATTGCTCTCGGGCAAAAACCTTGTATCTCCAAATTTCATCTTTATATATTTTTTATACTTTGTTGTGTGATACTTATGTTGCTCAAAAGTAAGGAAAGCATCTGATCTACAAGCTCACGTGTCACATCGCAATTCCATCCGTTGTGAGCTTGTAGTTTGGCTATCGTTCAGGGCTGGACTGGGACAAAAATTATAGCAGAAACTATACCGCCCGCTCCATCAAACACACAAACAAGCCCTAATACCACCACTTTTACAGAACAACATAAATGATACAAACCAACAGACAACTACACAACCCTTTGTTGCTCTCACAAGAATGATGCTGGCAAAAGGATTCAGGATAAAAGAGGGTTTATTTGTCACTCACTGAGTGACAAATATCACTGCGGCTGACCCTATGATCGTGGCCCACCGGGAATATGCCCGGTACGTCCTATATGCAGGCCTGGAATTTCATCCTTTTAGGGGCAAGGCCACTTGGCCTTTAGTGTGGTCAACTTTTTGAGGGCACAAGGCCAAGTGCCAGGGCATGAAGGCCATCAATTAAAACAATGATTTTAAGTCCCCGGTCATCATTATTTTAGCTTAAAGGTTAAGGATGATTACATTTTTTTTAATTTAAAGGCGAACATTGGTTCAGAATAGTTCTTCTTAAATAGCCTACATTCATTGTTATAGCCCTATGTTTCTGTTCTGCCTTGTTTGTTTTTCTTCTGCTATAGTCACAACTGTGTGATATGTTCCTTGTTTTTAATTTTCTTCTATTGTTTATACTGTGCAAATTGTTCAGCACCTTCTAACTTTGTTTCAAAAGGTGCTTTATAAATAACATTTACTTAATTACTTACATAACTTTTGAATGAGGGCTTGGTTTAGAAAAGCCTATATTTTGTGCTAAAGTAATATATTGAATAACATATAAATGTAGATTTTAAGGCTAGACTGGCATATGGCATTGTGGGGCTGCAGGACTGAGGACTCTGGAGATAAGTCAAGTGTAAAAAGCATTTTGTACAATTGTGTGCTTATGAACATTTACCACGTTATGTCCGCATTGATACAGAAATGAATGATTATTAAGCGAGCGACGCGTGGTGTACAGTGAGCGCGCTCTGGTGCTTGGCTACTAGCGTTTGGCTAGCGATATTAGCCGTGTAGTGGCCAGCGTTGGCTGTTTAAACAATTTACTCTGTCAACTAACGTAGCAGACGATAGCGTGGTAAATGGTGGAGGAGTCCTGCAGTCTATGCTGTTGCGTGGTGTTGTTTTGTGAGTTTATATGTCCATGAAGACGAGTCACGTTGGTCTTAACACACGGGCTCTGTGTGATAATAATCCTGAAGCGCTGAGTGTCAGTGTGAGTGAGAGCTGTCAGTGCGTGTATGCGTGCATGGAGCGGAGGAGGAGGAGGGAGGAGGCAAAGTAACGCGAAAGAATCAAACCACTTGGCAAATGGCAACACAACTACAATAGCCTACAGACAATACAAGTCTGCGCGAGACGTTTGGGGAAGGTTACCGTAATGACTGGAAAATTGCGCAGAGGACAAACGGTAAAATGAACTGCTGTGGGCGCCGGTCGGGGCACATGGGCACCGCGGCCACTGTGGCCGTCTGGGCATATACTTTTTCGAGGGGCACAAGGCCAAAGAGAGGGGCAACGACGGCCATGGCCGCCGTGGCCGCCGTGAAATTCCTGCCCTGCCTATATGGCCAGTCCAGCCCTGCTAGCTTGTGTGTGTGGGTTTTATAAATATTAAACCAATGAAATATACTGCCGAAATAACTACAGCGGAACATTTGGAACACAGGTTATAGAATCGGCCTCAGTCCAAAATGGTAGCCTTGCCGAGCCATGAGGCCCATAGGGCAGGAGCCTATCTCCTGTTTCTGTAGTGTGAGGCAGCTTGATGTACACCCCCTGGACATGACGCTAGTACAGTATGTTGCAGGGACTTACCCCCAATCCAACCCTTGATGCTGAGTGTCAAGCAGGGAGGCACTGGGTCCCATTTTTAGAGTCTTTGGTATGACCCGGCCGGGGATTGAACCACAAGGCCACTGAGCTGGTCAGTCCAAAATGGGTTAAAACATAATTCCTCACCTTCGGCCAGTCAGGCCTGACGGGGATAATCAAGACTCCATTGCAAGATACTGAACATTTGTTATCAGAACTTAACCACACAACTCACTCAGGGTGTTGTTGTGTGTAGAGTAGACGGTTATTGGAATGCCATCAGAGTCCAGAACCAATATGTTGCGGTGCTCAAAATTCCATTAGTGCCTATATATATGCATACACTACCCCAAGGAGGAAATTCTCTCCAGCCAGACATTAGGTGCGAATGAAAGCATGAAGGAAGAGCTTCAAGTTACAGCTCGCACTGCAATGACATGTTCAATGACGTTTTAGTCAATATAAATTACGGCTGTCTGGTGACTTCATCTTGCTCTAAATGCTGTAGCTCAGACCTCGCCTGGAATCCATAACCTGCCACCACCTGTCACCGACCAAGGTGACAAACTGAGTTGTTTTAACCCATTTTGGACTGAGGCCGATTCTAAAAAGCCCTCTAAATCCTGACCTAAGCTTTCTGAAAAACTTCAAATATTTATATAGCAGTACATACTGTACAGAACCCCAAGAGGGGTTCCCGTCCAGAAGGGTTAGAACACCAAAAGGGGTTCCCACCCAGAATGGGTTAAAGGTATATTCAGTGATTTCACTTAATTCAAATATCACTTTGTTTTGTTGTGATAATCCTCCCTACTATAGAGTGTGCTGATCATGTTCCTCCCTGTCCCCAGTTAACCCCTGGGGGTCAAAAAACCTTACAGTAGATTTTGTTTTTGGCTAGGTGGCTCAACCTTCATCCAATCAGGATAGAGAGGGACCTTCCGCCAATCACGATCGAGTGGGGGCGGGCCTTGGTGTGTGTGCTGTTGGCCTGTCGCGTGTCCCCCACTGTAGTGCGTGCATGTGCACATCTTGTTACCGGGGCGGACCGGGGGGTTTTCCAAATCACCCAAATCACTGAATGCTCCTTTAAGTTGAGGCCGGAGGCCTATGTGAAGATATTACCTCTGATTAATTATGATAGGTGGCGTCTTCCACTTCTCATTAAGATCGGACATTCACTCTGAAGATACTAATGGGTTCACTTGCCATGAATGCACAATAAACTCTACCCATTGCTTTTTAATGAGGGCACACAATTACAGCATGCCTCCTTCCTTATGTTGCTGTAGTATTGAACAGAAGCTGCCTGTAATTTCCCCGGCTCAGAGATCAAACGCCCACACAACCCCCTGACAGGCTGCAGGCAGCAGATGATTGAGGACAGTGTTAGGGATGTGTCTCGGGGCTCTCAAATTAGATACGTTTTCCAGAAACGAAATGAACATGACTCCCTTTCCCTTTTGATGTTGTTGACCCCCACCCCACAACTTCCTTATCAAAGGCTACTGTCTGAGACACAAGGACAGCGAGCAGGAGAGGATAGCAGCAACGCTAAAGAGCAAAAGGTGTTTTAATGTTTGCAGCCCATATTTAAATAAATGGCTTTTACTTATAATTCCACCGTGAGTACCTAGACTTGGATTTTTATGCTTTTGTGTTTGTGGCATATGTTTTATTCCTCTCTCTCTCTGAGGTGTATTTTGTTATTGACTGAACAGCGACATTATTTCTTCATCTCTCTGACATGTTTGACATGTCTAGTGCAAGGCCGGAAAGTGCATGGTGTGAAGGACAGGGAGGAGAGACAGGACGGACATGCATTGCAGACAGAGGGATCGGGGTGCTGGCTGGTTCCTCATGTGTATAAAAAGATTGATCGTGTCAAGGTGAGAAGCCGGGTGCACGACATTCTCTGGTGCAATGCGCTTGAATTAAGATCAATCACGCATTTTGGAGCCAACACACGTGCGTGTACTGTACAAAGTACTTTACACTCTGTCGTACTCTGCACGCACAATTCCCACACGCACATTTCCGACACTCAAAAAAACAACTGTGTAATAAGAGCGGAATGTCTTCATTTCACTACATACGGAGTCTGCAACACCTTGGGATTCCTTTAACGAGGCTGTGAGTTGTAACAATGCGATTGGAGCTGACAAGATAACAGTATGTTCTTCAAGATCTTCCGTGTTTCCTGACAAGGTCTTTTATCTTATTCAGCCTACACTGGTCCCATGGTGGCCCCAAAATGCCTTCACAGAACAGCTGGATTCAATAACAACTTCAATCTCCCCTTGGACACATTCCACTTGGATCCATTTAGGCCTCCGTTAAGGCACGGCCCATGACAACACATTCTAACGAGAGCAGGATAGCAATCAGTGGGCAGCCACTTAACCACCTGTGACTGTGTGAGGTCAAAGGATATTTAATGACATTTATGTCATCAGGCACGGTGGCGGTCTCTACAAAACCCAGAGGGAACAGAAGGGGTGGGGGCGGGTGGCTGCTCGGACCACCAGACCTCTATCCCAAATCAATTAGCGGCCTACTGGCTTGTCAGGCAGCCAGTCGAGGTCCCTGGCTGGCTGGCTGTCTCTCCGGAGCCTCTGGAGTGTGGATGTTTCTATTCAGGCAGGCCTGCTTTAACCAGCTCCTCCCCTGCATCAAGGTCCCATCAATCAGTCATCTGTCTGGTGCACTGGCGAGGCACCAACACCACCGCATATCGAGGGAAAGGCCCGGTGAGTGTAAAGAGCTGCGTTTAACCTTGTGATCTGACACAATTCCTCACAAGGCGGCATTTATTAAAGCCTCTGTCACGGACTACATACACGTCAGTGTATGGAAAAACTGTGACAAGAAAAGAATGACAACCAGGCTCTCTCTCCTCTCCACCCCCGAATTCAGGGGTGGGCAACTTTGATGATGGAGAGGGCCACTATGGTTCCACATTCACTCCAGAGGGCCACATTGCATATACTGTCATATCAAAAATAGCATCACCATATCATCATCACCATACATCATCATCGTGATAAAAGGCACCACTCGCTCACTTCACATGGGTGTGAATTATGAAAGGCGCTAGCCCCTCCAACACCTGGCTTTGTGCCCCCCCCCCCCGTGATGTCATGTGTTTAGCCAAGTCTATGGACTTTTTACGTTTGCTTTGTGTGTGCCCCCTGTGACGTCATGTTTGTGCGTGCCCCCAAAGGCGCCCCATACTTCACAGGAGTGTGATTCTTCTCCCCAGGACTGGGTGGCAGGTAGTGTAAGCAGGTGTGGCAGTCTGGCAGGCAGTGCAATGCCAGCCCGAGGGGGTTCTTTCTCAGCTGGAACAGGACCATCTGCACTGACGTAACCGCTGGCATGAGACCAGAGGTTGAGGACGGGAGGGGGCTGTAGCGCCCACCCACACCCCCCACCAGTCCGCCCACCCATCTGCCCAGACCTGCCCCTATATTCGGTACCTCATCTGTCAGCACCACCGGTCACTGTGGTCAGCCACTCACTCACATGTATACAGTCATATTCTATATTCCTTCTGAAGGCGTGCTTTTCTTCCTCCAGCTCTCAGATTGATCAATGAACCAATCAATTTCCAATCTTTATCCATTATCCATACCAAAGCATTCATCATATCCATCCATTCAGCCAACCACCCACCTGTATACATACTACAACAGGGATGAGCCAAACAAAGAGAATGGGTGTAATAAGCCAAGTATTTAACGGAACTGACCCCTAAATTGACTGTTTTGTTTTACATGATCTAAATGTGATAATAATTGTACAATGCATGGGACATAATATTCATCGTTGTGATATTAAAACATATTTAGAATAGTGAGTCACTCATGAATATTTTTCTTTACTGCAATAACATCAAGCGCATTTAGTACGAGAAATTAAACTACAGTGGGGCCTATTTGGACAGGGGTCCCGACCCCTTATTGGAACCCCATCTAGAAAAACACTGGAATAAGCTGTGTTAACGTAGCAACTCCTACCTCCTGACTGGCTGTTGTAAGCTCCTCCTCCAAGGCCGACACCCTCTCCAGCGACACTCGTAGTCTCTCTCTGACCTGAAACCAAAGCAACCGATAATTCATCACATGTTCTCCGCAATGGACCCGTGGTCTCTGCATCATCATCCATCATCAACAATCCAATCCATGTTGCATGTTTGGATATGCATTCAGTATAATAATTATGCATTCATTCTATGCCATTCTATGCCTAAGGACCCCCATGTATTTGGCCGCGGACCCCCTTCAGAAAATTATTTGTGCCAGGGACCCCCAAACACAAGATTTGTGTTTAAAAAAAAATATATATATATATATATTGTTGAAGATAGTCAATCTACAAGCTCACAACGTAGTGTAATGTGACACCTCGTGAGCTTATAGATCAGCTATTTTCAAACGTAATGTACTGTATGCTTGTTTCCCCTGTCCATTAGCCTTCCACACTCCTGAGGTTAACGTGATAAAAGAGAATCCTTTCTGCCAGAGCCAAGGGAACCCTTTTCTGCCCTCGGCCTTACATTAACACTCCTGTCATGTGCTTTGAATCCAAGGCTAAGCTTCCGTTCAGGCCTATATGAGGCTTTTACGGCTTCTAAAGCACTGGTGGGCTGAGAGGATATTCCTGTGCGTTCCTCTGCTGCATCGGCGAAGAGTGGAGAGGAAGAGGGGAATTCATGGCTTAACACATTCCCTCCCGTTACACTAGGCGGGATCGTGAGGCCAGTGCCGGTCAAATGCGCGAAATACCAAAGTAGAAGAAGAGAAAAGGAAAGAAACATGCGCAGTTGAGACCAGGAAGTTGTACATGCACAAATTTGGGCATGTACAACTTCCTGGTCTCAACTGCGCATGTTTCTTTCCTTCCATGGAGCACCATGGAGCAACATGGCGTCGCCCGTACGCTCTTCGCGTCTCGTCCTCTTTAGACAGTCCTTGTGGGCAACCAGGAAGTGCAGCCCCCCAGCACACTACAGTGTGGCTCACTCTAGCCTGTGGACGACCCGCGACGGAGTTGTTTTTATCGGCGCGATGTTGATCATGGATTTATAAGCTCCCAAACCTCTGATTTTGTCTCATTTTGAGCAGAAAAACGACGAATAAGCACGTGCACATGCATGACGGATTATCTCGTTTCAGCACAGATTGTCTTAAATGCTTTCTCCTCCACGTTCACATATTTGTCATGATGGAGCAGTTGCGTGCGGCGATGCCGTGACCCCGCCCCCTCATTATTTGGCCCAATAGGACCTTAGATCTCAGAAGAGGCTGATCCTGGATTACAGGCTAGCCGAGAGCCTCCATGTCCTCAGGATGGACGTCAGGCACATCAGCCGACCGGTAGGGTTGTCACAATTGTTACATCATTGTCCAATCGCTATTATTAGAGATAATCGCATTATTCTGTCATGATCGTGTCCATGTTGAAAAATGTTCATACATAAAAAAAAGGAGAAATAGCTGATCTACAAGTTTACAATGCTTGGCAGGGACCCAGAGACACACAAAGCTCCGTATAGGAGTGGTTGCACCACTCAAAAATGCCAAAAACACAATTCAATCGTTCATCGCAATTATTTCTGTTACAATATCAATCATCAAACAACATGTGTAATGGTGACAGCCGTATGGCCAACTGGTCCATCCTTTATTACACTTCAACAGCCTGCAGTTTGTAATCGATGGCTTTTTTGTTGAAACGGCTGAATGGATTATGGTGTCGCTGGTGCTGATAACACATCCAGTACAGTAGGGGTCAGCAGTCATAAATCAATGGGCTCTGAGGAGCCGTTTAGGAGGAGAGGTGGGTAACGCCCAAAATGAAATCAATCATCAATCATGACTGTACAATAACACGCAGGAGGACACTCGTAGTGTTACCGCTGGCGCAGCTTTAACAGCATGTACATTTATTTAAAATGGACTTTGGTTACAGTTTGTGCAATCTGGGAAACCATCTGCAAAAAAGAATACCCTTTATAAAGTATAAAAAAAAGAAAATTCAAAGGAAACAAACAGCAGAGTTTGTTTCCTTTTTATACTTTATTTTTTATTCTTTTGTTTTTGAGAATAGGCAGGTTATCTCGGACATCACAGTTCAATATATACATGTTACATTTCAGTTATTATTTGTTATACAAGTCATCCACGAATTTTGTATTTCTGTTTGCCTTTTAGGCTTCGTAATTACAGAATTGCACAGGGCACAAATGACAAAGTACTTAAGGCTATACAAAGAAATCACTGTTGTTAATTGCAGTGACAATTAATCGTCAACTTAAATTTGTAATCTTGACAGCCCTACACGTGTTCTGAACACCCTGCCGACAGATTCAGATTCAGGATTTAGTTCTCCAGAGATTACAGTTTGTGTGTGTGTGTGTGTGTGTGTGTGTGTGTGTGTGTGTGTGTGTGTGTGTGTGTGTGTGTGTGTGTGTGTGTCGTTCCTTACCTTCTCGTCTAGAGCTTTGTGGTGTTCGAACAGGGACTTGAGCGCTTTGAGGACCTCCACCTCGCTGGACACGCCGGACGGAGACTGCGCCTGCCGCTTGACCACCGTCATGCGGAGGGAGCGCTCATGTCTGGACACCAGGCACTCTAGATGCTCCAGGAGAAGCTGGAGAGACACAGAGTCAGTCATTATCTGGTTCATCATCACTGTAGCGGTGTCGACTTTGACAGCAAATTTTGATTTAGTTTCAGTCATAGTTTCGGTTTTAGTCTAGTTTTAGTTTTGGCGGGCCTTGATGACCGAATTTACACTTGGATTCATGCTGATGAGCTTGTAGATCTGTTATTGTCAGAGCACAACACCCGAGCGCAGCCAAACATAAAATTACTTTGTCTTTTAGTTCTACTGGATCTCTTCTCCACTAGTCCCTCCCTAAGACGACGAACATTTACACCATAGTTTTAGTCGACGAAATCAACACTGGATCAGAGATACAGAGTCGTTGTCATCCACATCATCTGTTATCATCATTGTCCTCAGCAGCTCATCCAACCAAAACAATGAAAATGTGCTCAAGTGCCTTATTGGTTTTACTGTCAATACGACTCGTGCTGGATGGATATCTGTCTTCCGTCCAGTGTTAACATCTACCGTCAATACTATCATCATCATCATTGACCATTTTCCACACGGTGGCTCGCCCAGGTGTTTTCACCCCCAGGGCAGGCAAATATTAATGAATTCCTTATTGTAGCCTCTGCCATGCCTTCCATTCTGAGCAGATTTGCTTGAGGCAAAAATTACCCCAGGTCCGTGAACCGAGAGTGAAAGCCACAAACATTAAATCTATCGGATCGCATATCTAAGTCAGCCGAAACATAAACCTTGCAACCGCGACGACTAGCCATAAACGACGCCATAAACCATAAACCATAAGCCATAAGCCATAACCCGATGCTCGTTTTGATTAGAATCGGAATCTGGTATTGGAATCTGAGATAAAAGCATCTGAAAAAGGTAAACAGACAAGGAGTCAATGGGTCTTTTAGATTTTTCCACTGTCAAAGGTTCAGCCTCCAGGAAGAAACCCTAAATACAAAGTTAATACACCATTGCACATAAAAACGACTCCAGGGTGTCTAATGAAGTACTGTCACCTCAAAAAACTGGAAAAAACTGGAAAACTGGAAAACTGGTTGAGATCCATTGGTCTAATGGAACGGCCAAGCGATAGTTTTCTGGTGAACAGAACTGTGGATGGATAATGCATAATAACTACTGTGGTAAACCACGCATGGAGAGTCCAGTTCCCACTGGCGTCACCGCTGAACAAAACACGCCTGACATGTCTTGATCCCCTGCTAAGTATTATATTCATAACATGTAATCATTCAAATTAAACGTAGAAGAGTGTGGTTTTGCGGGGAGAGCAACTGTATAATCTACGATAATAACCTCACTAACTTCCAAAACCTGCCGCTCACCAGGAAAGCGAATTGGCTTCTTGAAATTCAAACGATGACCCCGGTCAGTAATTTTGCTATAGGGGTTGGGTAATGATATGATATATCTATCATAACCCACTCCAGAGCCAGTTGTAACAAAGTGTAGACTAGAGGATGGGAACAGAGTAGCGACAGTAATGGTGGGCACTAACTGAGCAACTACAATGCATATGGGGCGGCGGTGCCGAGGCAATGAGAAGCAGTGGTGGAAAGTAACTAAGTACATTTAGTTAAATGCGACCTGTAGTCGCATTTACTATGAAAATGTGCGTCCGTTCGTCACCCCACGCCTCCATATATGGTCATGCCTCATGACATCACGTGACATCAGACAGACAGTGGCCTTGTGGTTAGAGTGTCTGCCCTGAAACTGGGAGGTCGGGGTTCGATCCCCGGCCGGGTCATACCAAAGACTGTTTAAATGGGACCCAATGCCTCCCTGCTTGGCACTCAGCATCAAAAGGGTTGGATTGGGGGGTCAAATCAACTAATCAAATGATTTCCAATGCGCGGCACGGCTGCAGCTCACCGCTCCTTGGCTGCGGCTGAGTGGCTCACCGCTCCAAGAGATGGGTCAAATGCGGAGAACGAATTTCACTGCGGTAACGTGTGTGACAAATCGTACGACTTTCATCAGGGATGGAGATCCCTGATGTCATCAATATTAAGCCCATATATGGTTGCCCATATAGGCTCTCAGATTTGACTGAGAGCCTGCCATCGCGCAAATTCCAGCTTTTCACCAGAGGAGAAAAACCTTTTTTTCCCCACAAAATGAGTTAATAGCACAGGCAGACTCTTCACATACTAGAGCATGTCTGAAATAAGTGTCAGAGCTGAAATCGACATGTAAATATGAAATAAATGCTTAAACATTAGCATTAGCTAGGTGTAATGTTAAAGACCACAGAAGTGAACCTTTCAAGCCTGTTTTCTGCAAAACATTACTCTATAAGCCATATCTCCAAAACTGGTGGGTCAAACTGAACAACCAATTATGTCTATTTGAAGCTATGATTCCCTGCTTTCATATGACATGAAAAAACGAAAATGCAAACAAATTCAATGGCAGTCCCTCAGTCAAATTTAGATCTCCATATATCCTGTTCTGACATTCCGTACTGTATGTTGATCCTTGTTGATCCTGACCCATCCGTCCTTCCTCTTCGATGTCTCCCTTTTGACTGATACCTGTCCATTCAAACTCTAGACGGCCCCAAAGTTATTAGTGCAGCCGCGCCCGGCAGCCGGCGAAAAATAGAAGTTCTGAACAGGCACCCTCATCAAACCCTGTACACTGCCCGATCTTCGATCTCCATGTATGGAGCTGACCTGTTCTGACATTCCATATGTTGATCTGACCGTGAACAGAACAGACATAAAAGGTTGAAAATAAGGAGATGCAAGGCTTCTGGCCTGACTGCAAAGATATGGAAGTTATTTAGCTGTGGCACTGGTCCAAAGGTATCTTACAGTCAGAGCTAGCATAGCATCACACAGACAGCAGTTGTTAGCTCTGAGGTCCACTGACTACATATAGGCCTTAATTATGATTTAAAAACAAAAATCAAAAAACAAACTTAATTAACACCTGTCTTGCAATTTCCCCACGAATCATTCAAGATGATAATGAAGTGAGAGCAGAGGCGTATCTACAATAAGGCGAGGGCAGGCGTCCGCCTGTCCAAATCTATTTCTGGCCTGGCCAAAATCCATACAATGAGACAAAAACAAGACCTACCGTTGCGGTAGAGCGCGACCCTCAATCACCCATTAGAATGTAAATGCATGCCTTTCAGCCTTTGTATCCTACTCGTCTGGCAGGTATATCTCTTTGAAAACCTTTAGTGCTACGATTGTGCACGGGGAGACGACAATTAACACATATCTTGCCTGCCCAAAATGTAATTCCTGGATACGCCACTGAGTGAGAGTAGTGTGAAAAGCATCCCCCAGCCCACCTCTCTCTGCAGTGCAATATATTCCTATACAAATCCATCATTATGGGTAAAGAAAACACAAGTCTGCCAACGACGCTTTTCGGTTTACCAACTGCAAGTCTTTTTCATGAAATTAGTCCAGGACTTCATCCCCTAATGTTTCTGTCCCCAAGAGCTTTGGGTGGACTAAAGAACAAACCAATTTGGTCTTAGTCTCACAGTTGAGCAGTCATCCATGTTTGCGTATTAATGGAAAAGTGTTCAGCCAAAATATTTGGAGCTAATGAGGTATGTTTCTGTCATTGGACACAGGCGGTGCATGCATTTGCTTCAGTGCTTCAGCGCAGAGCTTAAAAATGTACCCGGCAGACTTCTTAAAGGCCTCAATCACACTATTAAGACAAAATCGTTCTCTCTGTTCCGGGGCAGAGGGGGGAGGGGAGAGGGGGCAGAGCAGCTCGCAATTCATTTTCAATGGGAGTCACTGAGATTCACAGAACAGCTCTGCTCCATGGAGTGTGTTCTGCCCTCCCCCCCATGGAGCAGGGCTTTTCTGTGAATCTCAGCGACTCCCATCGTCTTCGTCTTAATAGTGTGATTGAGGCCTTAAGATTACCCAAGACAGAGAAGTTGGTCTGCTGCAGTGAGTCATGCAAATTATGTCACAAACAGTGAAAGGGAAAATGAAATATCTTGAATGCAGATCCTAAGGCCTATAGTATCTGTGACTGTGGCTCAGGAGGTAGAGCAGGTCGTCCAATGATCCATGGGTCGGCGGTTCGAATCCCGGCTCCTCCTGTCTACATGTCAAAGTGTCCTTGAGCAAGACACTGAATGCCAAATTGCTCCTGATGTGCTGGTTGGTACCTTGCATGGCTTCCGCCGCAATCGGTGTATGAATGTGTGTATGAATGGGTGAATGTAATGCACTATGTAAAGCGCCTTGGATAAAGGCACTATATAAATGCACCATTTACCATTTTATCTGTGGTTCCCAGCCATTTTTCTTGGAGACCCCCCTTCTAACAGGTCTGTTACTGAGCTCAGCGGTCATTATCCAGAAATAACACACCACTGAATTCAGTGATTGACCAATCAGAGTCGAGCATTCAACCAAGCCGTGTAATAAATACAGTAGATATACCCATCCGCATGCAGACTGCCACACGTACAGTACAACCAACTTTGTATCAATAATTAAGTAGCTTTTATTTGAATAAAAACATTTACAAATAACAAATGAGAACAATAAAAAAGTTTAACATTAAGGGCCTTGTGGCTTCCCTCGGATGCACACATCCATGATTAACAGAACGAAATAACGAGAATCGCAAACCCTGCTTGCAATCTCGATTGCGATTCACTGAATTGCGTCGTGTCAAATTTAAATTCGTACTGAAAACCGCGACTACTAATACTAATGCTTAATTTGTACTCTGATGCAAGCATGCCAAACATAGCAGATCTACAAGCTTATAGATTGGTCATTTTCAGTGTGCAACACCATCGTGTTACGAAATGTAAACCCGGGCTTAACCCATTTTGGGCGGAAACCCCTTTTGGCGTTTCAAGCATTCTGTTATACTTTAGCTATTGAAAAATAGCAGATCTACAAGCTCATAGCGTGCCACCGAGTGGCACGCTATGAACTTGTAGGTCTGCTATTTTTGAAAAATCGTAAAAATTGCGGCACAAATCTTTGAATTCTGAATTCTTTCAGAGCGAACGTTTTTTTTATTTCGACGTCGGGCCTAAATGGGTTAAAGGACCACTTCACCACTATTTCTTTTTCTCGTAATTTTTATCCCACGATTTTGCAACCCAGTTTTTCTCACCCAGTGCCAATTATCTAATGTAATCCTGGGCGCTACAGGGGGGGGGGGGGGGCAGCGGACTGACCTCATGCCTCCTTCTATGCATGAGGAGTCCAAGCTGCTTCTTTTCACCTGACAGGGGGGATTTTCCCAGGCCGGACGTAGCGCGTGGAAGGAACACATTATTCCGACCAGTTCCTTTCCCCTCCATCAGGCACCCTGGCTGGCCAGGGAGAGGTAGTTTTAGAGACCAGGATTACTGCATGTTTTTGTGAGGGTACCTACCCTAGGGGACACCGGGAGAACATGCAAACTCCACACAGAAAGGCCCTTTCGCCAACCCCACCTCGGGTATGGGCACTGATGACTTGGAGGAGGGAACACGCCCACAGCGTCCCCAGCGGGAATCGAACCCAGGACCTTCTAGCTGTGACGCGACAGCACTACCGACTGTGCCACCGTGCCCTCACTTCACCACTATTAAACCCATCTTCATATAATTGGTCTTCACTAATGAGCATGATAAAATACCACCATTTTTTCTACTCGGCATGTGTCTCATAGGAGGGCTGTGGGCAGTTCAGAAACCCGTCCACCAGTGACATCATGGCATTGCAACTTTTCAGGAATAGAAAGCCTGCAGTTTCTATTAACTTGGATTCCCATCGATGATGTCACTGGTGGACGGGTCCACAGCCTGAACTGTCCACAGCCCTCCTATGAGACACAGACTGAGCAGGGAAAAAAATAGTGAGACGTTGAATGCATGCGCCAACTAGCATCTGTGTCTGCAGTAAGTGGTGTATGAGCATGCATGCGACAGTTTGCAGTACATGTGATGTAATGTATGAGCATGCAAGCGACAGTGCAGTACATGCGGTGTATGAGCATGCATGCGACAGTGCAGTGCATGCGGTGTATGAGCATGCATGCGACAGTGCAGTACATGCGGTGTATGAGCATGCATGCGACAGTTTGCAGTACATGTGATGTAATGTATGAGCATGCATGCGACAGTGCAGTACATGCGGTGTATGAGCATGCATGCGACAGTGCAGTACATGCGGTGTATGTCATGCATGCGTACAGTGCAGTACATGCGGTGTATGAGCATGCATGCGACAGTGCAGTACATGTGGTGTATGAGAATGCATGCGACAGTGCAGTACTACGCCAGCGCTCCACTCACCCTCGTGTTGTTCCTCTCTGCCTTCAGCTCAGAGATCTCTTCTTCCTTCTCCAGGAGGTTCTCCCGACAGGCGTTGAGCTCCTTCGTCAGAGCCGCAAACTCCTGTGAAACGACAAGATACGAGGAGAATGGGGGCGTCAGAAACAGTCATCCATCGTACTGGATATATAGAGATTGAGTTAATATGGCAGAGACATGCAAGCAGAAGCACAAGTCAGTGTCAAAAACACACAAGACCTATGGGAGGGGTGCCCGCTGGCCTAGTGGTCCAGGTACATGCCACATATAGGCTTTGGCCTGACAGCGTGTCGCGTGTTCGAGTCCCGTTCATGGCGACCTTTGCTGCATGTCTCTCACTGTCTCTCTCTCCCTCTTTCCTTTCAATCTTCACTTGTATCTATCAATAAAGGCAGAAAAGCCAAAAAACAAACCTTTAAAAAAAATAGGTTTGAATGGGGTTTCTAGGTAAGTATGTAGGACTAGTAGCATGCCAAAGTTTGTGCTATTGCCATTGAGAATGCATTGGGCGTTTAAGTTAAAAACGGGGGGGGACATATTTTGACAGCAGAAACTGCCTGTCATAATTTCTCCCCCCTCCCTATTACAAAGCCCCCCCAGGTACATTATATATTTAAACTATTTTCAGCAATGGTACACTTATTTTTTCAGTGGGTAGATCTTGTTGAGCTGGTCATTTTGAAAGTAGATCTCACGTCATAAATGTGTGGGCACCCCTGATGTAGCCTGGCTAATAAGCCAGACCGAATCAGCCGTTGGTGGATTACGGTCTGGAGAGGCTCAATTGTACGCCCATTTCCTACACCAGAGAACTGGTGTGGCCAATCGGGACACGGTATGCAATATGGGCTGGCTTTGGTACAGTGACGTTCAATGCTTGAGACCTTTGACTGACAGTAGCTCTAACCAATTGCGTCAAAGAGAAAATGTTTGAACCAGCCCCCCGGGAAACAAGATCCATACACAGCATCTCCAGACTCAAATACCACACGACAGTGTGATTTGAGTCTGGCTTATTAGCCAGGCTACCCCTGATGTAGGACTAGTAGCATGCCAAAGTTTGTGCTATTGCCATTGAGAATGCATTGGGTGTTTAAGTTAAATAACTCAGAAACTAAAAATCATTTCAAAGTAAAAAGTTCCAGCATGTGTCTCCACAGTAAGCTGAATTATAAAAAGTTTGAATGGAGTTTCTAGGTGAAAGTGCTTTTTTGACGTGCCAATATCTGCCATTGAGCCCCATTGTGAATTTCACAAATTTGAAAGCACTATATTTCTAAAACTATGAAACATTTCAAAGATTTCTTTTCAGACAAACATGTCCACCGTAAGATGAACCTAAATAGGTTTGAATGGGGTTTCTAGGTGTAAGTATGTAGGACTAGTAGCATGCCAAAGTTTGTGCTATTGCCATTGAGAATGCATTGGGCGTTTAAGTTAAATACGGGGGGGGACATATTTTGACAGCAGAAACTGCCTGTCATAATTTCTCCCCCCTCCCTATTCCAAAGCCCCCCCAGGAACATTATATATTTAAACTATTTTTTAATATATATTTATATATTTAAACTATACCAGGCTGGGGGCCGAGTCCGCATGCACGAGGTCTTGCCCTGAAAATTCATTCAATGCCATTTATATCTGGGACCCCCTAAAAAATAAAAATAAAAACATTTAAAAAAAAATTCTTCACTACAGTATGGGAGAGAGACAGCATCCTGGTCGCGTGAATTCACCAGTAGTGAACCGTTACCGTTTACCGTTTAAAAGTACTCATTATGCAGAAGTTTTCAAATGTATATAAACATCTTTTTGAAAAAAAGCTGATCTTTGTAGAGCAGAACATTGTATGTACCGAAATGTATGTAGGGCTGAGGTGGTTACTGTACGTTTTGTCAAAATAATCTAGTAACTAAAGTTAAAGTCAAATACATGTAGTGGAGCAAAAGTAAAATGTTTGCCTCTGATATGTAGTGGAGTAGAAGTGAAAGTACTGGAAATTGGAAACACTCAACTAAAGCACAATACCTCAAAATTGTACTTAAGTACAGTACGTACATGAGTAAATGTAGGCTACTGTATCCATGATTCCATGTGTCCACCACTGGAATTCACATTATCAGTCTGGCCCCAAGCAAGCACTGGGCGTTTTGCGAAAAAACTAAAAGTGGAAGAGCCAATCAGCGTCTGCACTCTGGGCCCTCTGTGATTGACAATACCAATGGAACCAAATAAACCCTTATTAACCATACTTGACCAGACAAATCATTAAAAATACATTCTTATTTACAATGATGGCTTGGCAAAAGGCAAGACCTCTTGAGTGGGAAGACGCAGGCAGATAGAGAGATAAAAAGAAGAAACAAATTAAAAATTTAATCTGATGTTTCAATTAAAATTAAACGTCAAATTACAAAAAAGTAAATAAAACAATATACTGTAGTGAACCTCAGTAGAAAAATAATTGAGCAAATTAGGCTGTCTGACAGACAGCACAATTTCTCCGACCGGATATCCAAAGGAGAGCTGACTTAGAGATACAACAGCCTTTTTGCATTTCGTCTCGGTTCTCTTGCTGCGGAAGATCGGAATGAACTGGTTTTATTTTTGAAACTTGATCCCAACTATCAATGATTTAGCTAGTAGAGCACTGTTTCCCAAACACACATTGTATGGGTCCCTTTATCCTTTATTTCCTACATTTTGTTTTTAATTTATATTATTATTATTATTTCAAAACATTTTCAAAAAACATTCCCCCCAAAAAAGCACAAATTGTCATTGTCATGTCAAAACAAATCCAATGATTTGTTTCAGTAATTTCTTGGAGATAATAAGAGAAAAATCTAAGAGATTCTGCAGTGAAAATAGACGATCTACCAGCTCACAACGTGGCGTGAAGCGCCACGTTGTGAGCTGGTAGATCTGCTATTTTCACTAGTTTGAGTCGCGGGCAAACGTGTACATTTCTTTTTCGGGTCTTGAGCTAAAAGGTTTTGGGAACCCACTAGAACACCTCAAGGACTCCTAAGGGTCCCTGGACCACTGTTTGAGAACCAGCACTGTAGTGGTATCCTAGTACAGTGGTTCCCAAAGTGGGGTCCGGGGACCCCCAGGGGTACTTGAGGGAGTTCCAGGGGGGACCCAACTAAATGATAATTTGTAACCAAATGGACCCTTATGGGTCTGTAACTCAGAGAGTGTACAAATGGAACCAAATGGACCCTAGCGGGTCCATTTGGTTCCATTTGTACACTCTCAGAGTTAAATTAACAGTGGTTTTACAATATAAATTGGGGTACCAGAGATAGAAATGACATTAAATCGGGGATCCGTGGCATAATGCGTCTGAAACTGGGGGTCCTTGAAATTAATATGTTTCGGAATCACTGCTAGAGCCATAAAAATCCTCCCTTATCGGGGTCACTGGCATATGTTTTCAAATGGGGGGTCCGTGGCCTAATAAATGTTCATTTGGGGGTCCTTGACACGAAAACGTTTGGGAGCCAATGTCCTAGTAGACTTATACGTCAGCCAGGCCCAGGGCAGATAGAATCACACTGGCTGTAGTGTTATCCTAGTAGACTTATACATCAGCCAGGCCCAGGCAGATAGAATCACACATCACACTGGCTATGAATGCACCATTACAACTTACACATGGCACGAGGGAACTAGGGAAGAGGATCCGATGAGATATAGAGGCCATTTCTCCCAAACAGAAGAGGATCCGATGAGATATAGAGGCCATTTCTCCCAAACAGAAGAGGATCCGATGAGATATAGAGGCCATTTCTCCCAAACAGTAACAGGGAGAGTTGACTCAGCAAGTGATTTGCAGCCGGCAACCCAGTTAATAACGATAGTAAGGTTT
This sequence comes from Electrona antarctica, assembly GCF_951216825.1. NCBI lineage: Eukaryota > Metazoa > Chordata > Actinopteri > Myctophiformes > Myctophidae > Electrona > Electrona antarctica. Next base: position 23,745,375 of record NC_136804.1, on the reverse strand, counting down.
GCCAGAGTATGAAAAGGTTTCAGCCTCGTCACATAAAACAGCGTTAAGTGCTCCCCTACGGCTGTTTTACCAACGGTAAAACAACAATTCAAGTAAAGCAGTCTTAACTTTTGGGGCCACAAATAAAAGGCAGAACTGAGGAAGCATGATTATGCTTGATCTGAACGACCGGCCTTGTTTTCTGCATGCGTCGGGCCGCTGTAGGCCTTTGTTTTTGCCTCTTTGTACGGCTCTCTCCGTCTCTACAGTAGTTTGTGTTGGAGACAGATGAGATGATAACAACGATAAAATACCACCCCAAAGTTCACTTTCATTAAGTGGGAATGTCAACCCCATTAAGTGACCAATGTAACCCCAATGTAATGTCTCTTTTTTGTAATGTTTTTTTCTTTGTGGCTTTCGCCTTTATTTATTTTTATTTTATTTGTATGGAGGGACAGACAGTAGGCTGACAGGAAATGGGGAGAGAGATGGGGGGAAGACATGCAGTAAAGGCCGTCGGGATCGGGAGTCGAACCCGCGGCACACTGCCAGACTGGATTACCAGCCAAGGTGCCTGGACCATTGAGCCATGGCCCAGGCCCAATGCAATGTCTCTTGACCAATGTAACCCCTACACTACTATACACTACTGTCAACTGCCCACATCCCTCCTATGAGACACAGACTGAGTAGATTTTTTTTTTTGTCATTTTATCATGATTATTAGCGAGGACCTATTATATGAAGATAGGTTGAAAAGTGGTCCTTTAATATCCAGTCAATTAAGACACTCATTAAATAAAGCTCCATGTCCATGATTCTTTTTTTATATAATTCTGATATAATAATGCAAAGGTGTAATTTCAGAAAGAAATAGGGGGTGGCAAAAAATAGGTTCCCATAGCCTCATTTCTGAAATAGTTGAGAGCTTGTAGATCCACTAAACCGGAAAATGTTTGAAATGTTTGCCTATAACGATATTCCCAACATAGGGATGCCACGTTGAATCAAATCAAATTGTGGAATACAAAAAGATCCATCACCCCGTATTTTTAACACAAGAAAACAGAACAAACCCAATGCTGCACGACTGCAAATCACATTCTGACACGGAATCACATCACTAGCTCTCTGCAGCTCCATGGTGTAAACCCCAGCTGTCAGAATGTAATCCAGAGAGAGAGAAATGGCTGTGGCCTATAGTTCTAAACACTGCAACTCCCTAAGGCCACACTGTCACAGTCTGGACGGATCATTATGGCCCCTGTCAGAACAAAATCCCATAAAGCAACATGGCAACTTCCTTTAAATTGCCCCCCTAAACAAATTGACAACTAGCTTTTTTATCACAGTGAGTCTTTAGTGCCATATGGCCAGGCCCAAACAGTTGGGACCAAAGATCAGAAGAGTGATTCAAGGATACGTGTATGTACATGTGCTTGTGTGTGCACGCATCAAACCCTCCTCCCGTTTCCCTCTTTAATTAAAGTCTCCATGTTTCGCCACCTAATCAATTTCTCACACCAAATCTGCCACAGACAAGGGAAAGACGGAAACAAACAAACACACGTGCGCACGCAGTCACGCACACGCACACACACACACACACACACACACACACACACACACACACACACACACACACACACAGTGCCAGTGTCAGACATGCACTGACAACACATCTAAACAGGACAAGATAAGACCTGACAAGCTAATGAGTGCTAATTGCTGTCCACGGGTCAGCCCAGGACGTAACATTAACCACTTAAGTCATATTTAAATACATTTAAGAAAAAGAAAATAAATATCTACAAGTTCAAAATATATCACATCCATCCATCCATCCATCCATCCATCCATCCATCCATTTTCAACAACTTATCCGTAGTCAAAGTTGCGGGGGCAACAGCTCCACTGGAGAGCTCCAGACTTCCCTCTCCAGAGAAACATTAGTAACTTCCTCCTGGGGGATCCCGAGGCGTTCCAAGGCCAGTGAGTCGATGTAATCCCTCCATCTGTGCCTTGGTCTGCCCCGGGGTCTCCTCCCAGTGGGACGTGCCTAGAGGACCTTCCTAGGGAGACGCCCGAGAGGCATCCTAACCAGATGCCTGAACCACCTAAGCGGGCTCCTTTTCAGGCGAAGAAGCAGCGTCTCTCTCTCTCACGTGACTGAACTTCTCACCCTATCTCTAAGGGAGATGCCAGCCACCGGTCGGAGAAAACTCATTTCGGCCGCTTGTATTCGCGACCTTATTCTTTCGGTCATGAGCCACACTTCATGACCATAGGTGAGAGTACTTGACAGAAAAAGACTCACTCACTGTATACAAATGAAGGAAAACTCCTTAGACCGAGACTTGCCACTTTGAATTGCACTTTGAGCACAGAGCACTTTATGAGCATGTTAAAAAAAAAGAAAACATGTTTTCTTAAGTCTCGGTCTAAGGAGTTTTCCTTCATTTTTTATACAGTGAGCGAGTCTTTTTCTGTCAAGTTTTACTCTATGTTTTTGAGACCCTGCTCCTGTAGTCAAGTTTGAAAAAAGGACGAAGAAAGGCGTTACAGTTTTCTCAGTGCATAGGTGAGAGTAGGAACGAAGATTGCTTGGTAGACGGAGAGCTTTGCCTTTTGGCTCAACTCTCTTTTCGTCACAACAGTGCGGTACAGCGACTGCAATACCACCCCTGCTGCGCCGATTCTCCGGGCCGTTCTCCTTCTCCGTCTTCCCCTCACTCGTGAACAAGACCTTACTTAAACTCCTTCACCTGCATGCATAGGCGGCGGGTGGATTTTACCTTTGGGTAGGCTAGAATTGCGTGGGGGGGGGGGGGGGGGGGGGAACGCGCAGCAGATTTATTTATTTCCCCCAGATGGTCTAAAAATGAGTTACTTTGACCAAATTTGCTCACGAAAGCAACACCCTTGACCCAATTAATTAGCCACTGCATCTAGCTTTTAATTAAAGTTCCCTGAGCATTGTTTTGGGATATTTTGGCCGATATGGGTCTTTTTCTCAAGTCTCGAGTCAGTGTGGAGATTACCCGGCGGTGTTGCTACTTGCTGCCCCTCCTCATGACTCTTCACAGACGGCACAGAGACAGCAGCAACTCCGCTGAACGTGTCAGTGTTGCTGCAGTGGTGTGAACTGTGAACCGTGTGGTCACTGGTGGTGCTGCTGAGTGCTGACAGCCGAGCCGACTCACAGCTTCTTCTTAGTTCTGAATTACTTTATCTTTGCCTTGAAAAAGACCGTAGGGCGTAGGCTATATCCATTTTGCGTTTTTCCAAAACAAACCAGCGCGCTACTGTTTGCTACAAAGCGACTGGAAGGAAGAGGTTTACAGACATACCAAGTAGCCAATCATATGCTGATTAGGCCAGTTGCTGTATAGCTTACCCGATCAGCTATCACCAGGGGGCAGCGACAACAACACACACACACACACACACACACACACACACACACACACACACACACACACACACACACACACACACACACACACACACACACACACACACACACACACACACACACACACACACACACACACACACACACACACACACACACACACACACACACACACACACACACACACACACACACAAAATAGCCTTCTATATAATGCTGCGCACATATATTATATATATTTTAAAAATACCCAGCATAATTTTTGGGAAGGCTAAGCCTTACATACCCGCCGCCTATGCCTGCATGGGATAATGTATCACATGAGCTTCTCTAAATTCATATCTGCTATTTTAGGACATTTTGTTCCCCCTTTAATTAATGACGTGTTAAGTACCAAGGCAGACATGTTCTTGCTCTTTGTATGCGTTTAACACCTCCACAATTCAACAGCACTATATTGTGAGTAAGACAGCAGAGTAAGAAGCTGTAACATAAGGTATAACTTTCATTAAGTGTTATGGAGAGGGAAAGTTACAGAAAATAGAAAAAAGTTACAAAGTACTGTAACTTGGTTGACAGTAGCCTGGATCCAGCCCAAAGACCCCGCCCACTCTCTGAGTGGACTGCATCTCTTGGTCTGGTGTTGCACTGTGAACCTATCATTTCTTCGGTACAAAAATGTATTATCCAATGAGAATCGGTGGTGGGGGTGGGTCTAACGAACAACCAATCAGCGCAGAGTCCCGTTTTCAGCGTCATCACGCAGCGCAACACACAGAGGAAGGAGGGAAAAACAACACCAATGGCTACTGGTTGAGGGAAATTCTAATCCCCTCCCCCTTGAAATCGCTCAGACAGGAGACAATGTCAGACTGAAGCTTCAAGAAAGCTACAGTCTGATAATCCGGCTAGGTTGACAGTACATTTTGTTACTTTGATGAGTACAGTTGATGTAGCCTTGATCTACTGTATGAAAGCGATGTGAATCACAGACGTGCTATTGCTATGGCCTTCAGGGTGTTTCATCAATACACACAAAGATGCACGTCTGTATGTCATACAGCATACAGCTTTGTAGACCACATATTGTATACAGTATATTCTATGTTTTAGCACAGTTCCTAATATACCCTATATACACACTGCATTATGCATGCCTTTGAAAATTCAACAAATGAATGCGTGTCCATTCGCTGATGTTATTTTACTGCATCTGGCAAGGGAATAACATAAGTCTGTAAAATCCGCCCGGACCCTGTGCTCGTAAATAACCGGGAGAAAACACGTAACGTCTGCATCCACTATACAGTGGAAATATATGAGAGAGAGAGAGAGAGAGAGAGACTCCTTTACAATCTCAGAGACATAATAATAGAAGAATAAGTGCACACGCCATGCTTGCATACGAGATCATATGAATGCATCATTCAGGTTAGACTTTTTACATGCAGAAACGGTTAAAAGCACAGTAGAGATGACAACAAATATACACAACCGCACGCACGCACGCACGCACGCACGCACGCACGCACGCACGCACGCACGCACGCACGCACGCACGCACGCACGCACTTCTTTCCTGCACAGAAACAAGGCTGACTCAAGATGTTGCCAGCTGTGAACAACGCCACCTGAGGTGTCCGCCAGTTGCCACTCAAGATGCAAGCATGATAATTAAAAGGTGTTGATCACTGCCTGCAATCTGGACAGCCAAACGAGGAGGAGAGCCAAGCAGCCACATCAGCAGTGTGGACCGTGTCGCCCTGCTCAATGGGCTGACTCACTGTGCATTGTGTCTTCTCCAAATATGTGAAAAACGCAAGATGGATGAGGAGACATTAAGGACACTTATTGCTTCTGACTGACTGCCACACAGCTCCTCAGTACCTGATCATTAAAGGAAGGACCAACCAGAGACTCTAAAAAGCGTGGTTAATTCACCATGAGTGTGGCAATTCATCCCTCCTTTGGTTTCGAGAAGATGAACACAATTACATTATCTAATTTCTCTTTAACCGTTTGTGCTAAAAAACGTGTATACACGCCCTCTCAATAAAAAAAACTGCGGGGTGCTAAGGACGTGTATAGGCGTCTTTCCTTTTTAATGATATAACACGGGATTGCTGTAATGCAATGGGTCCCCGGGGGGTCGGTTTCGTGCTTGGACACATCCAGGGACACAAGGACACAGCCAGGGACCCAGGCAAGGACACACATAGCCGTCTGTAGGAGTGGTTACACCACTCAAAAACAACAACATGAATTATTTTAATGTTGGACAATTTTGATGAACTGCAATCCACATATATAATCTACAGAAACATTCCAAAATCAAAACCACTATATGAGCTTCCTCAGGTTAGCACTGCTTTGTTGTTCTGTCTATGAGCTCTACAAGGAGGGGTCATCAACATGCCGGCTTGTGATGGACATTTTCCTCAAACTAAATGTTTGCACAGGCATACACAATGAGTGATGAACTAGATAAAGTGCCCCTCGGGGCACAGGTCTCCACCAGGGGAAGTCAGGTTGTGGCCTCCTGGTGGCGCTATAATAGGCCAAGGTGAAAACGGTGCCATTTCTTCTTACGCCTTGGATGGCAATTGGACGATTTGAGGCATTTTGTTCCAAAAAAGTGTTTTGCAAAAATCCACCTATTGGTGGCGTTATAACAGGCCAATGTGAAAAGGGTGGGATATATTCCTCAGCCTATAAGTCCATGAAAGATTTCACCTAAATTGCATGCTGCGTTCATGATTTGAGGCTTTTTGTTCAAAATGGGCCAATCCTGCACATTTTTAAAGCCAATGTTAGCCAATTAAGATGGAATATAAAATATCGGACAGATCCGTCTTGAACACATGACTATAGATATTGTGTGTAACAATTTGCGGGATTTTTGGACAGAATCTGGAGGAGTAATATAAAAAAAAAATTGTTTTTCAAAAGTCGGCCTTCTGGTGGCGCTATAATAGGCCGTTCTGGAGAATTTGGGGCAGAGGTTCATCATACACTCCCTAGGTGCATCTAGGGAGTGTATGTGCAAAATTTGGCATTGACCGGGTTAACGGTGCCGGAGATTAATGGTGCATTTATATAGCGCCTTTATCCAAGGCACTTTACAGAGATTGTGCATTACATTCACACACACATTCATACACCGATGGCAGCGGAAACCATGCAAGGCACCAACTAGTACATCGGGAGCAATTAGGGGTTCAGTGTCTTGCTCAAGGACACTTCGACACTAACTCTGGGGGAGCCCTGGTTCAAACTGGCACACACACACACACACACACACACACACACACACACACACACACACACACACACACACACACACACACACACACACACACACACACACACACACACACACACACACACACACACACACACACACACACACACACACACACACACACACACACACACACACACACACACACACGGCCTGGTGGAGACAATATACCATAAATAAATACTAATATACTAGTCCAGTAGACAGGGTGGAGAACACAGGCTGTGTTTTTAAGTTAGTAGTAGTTACTCATCATCCCTTTGTACGTTATTTTACTTTATTTCATTAAGTGGAAAACTGAGATGGAACAATTTGTGACCCCATTTAAAAAATATATCATTATTATTTCCATGTCCATCGACTCTCTACTTTCTACCTCACTTTCTTAACTTTCTATAGTGATTCACTAATTGCGTTGACATTTTTTTAAAAGCATTAAAGACAATCAGAGACAGTGAAAATCACCGGCCATTATAAAATCTAAGCTTTTTAAAAATAGACACGGCTCAGATAGATTGTTCAAGGCCCAGTCATTAGGCATGCATGTTGTGTCTGTCTGTGCACGAACACATTGATGACCCCCGTCTCCAAGCTTGTAGATTGGCTGATTTCAGTGTGCATTAGCTACAGTATGAACTATGAATGAACAACTGGACTCAGTAGAGAAGCACTATGCCCCCCCCAGGCAGGTCCAGGTCCTCTCATTACCCGGGCAAACTGCACAGCACTGCAATTTGTCATGCAGTGTGTGTGTGTGTGTGTGTGTGTGTGTGTGTGCGTGCGTGCGTGCGTGCGTGCGTGCGTGCGTGCGTGCGTGCGTGCGTGCGTGCGTGCGCTGCCTAGAGGGTGAACTCTCATTGAAATGCCCAGTGTAGACTGGGAGGCTATTTGCAAAAACCACAGGAGCTGGATTCAGGCACGCATGCATGTGTATTTGTGTGCATGCGAGGGCTATGACAATACATAATTGTATATCAGTGTCAGAGACAGACAGTGAAATGCCCCGCCCACCCCCTCCCCAAATTGACCCATAATGTCCATTTTTAACCTCATTTCCTCCGCTTTAAATATTTTAAAAATAGTTAATTTAGGTTAAATAGCCCTCCGGATATTACTGTAGTGTAGTGACCTGTTTTTGTATGCATTGTGACTCTAATTTGGCGTACTGAAGTACATTAAGGCGGGAAAGTACCTAACAATGATAAATAAACATGTCCTCTTGGTGCCTGTCCTTGTCATGCGCTCTTCAAAATGTCTTCAGATATGAACAGTGGTGAAAAAAGTACTAAAAATATTTTACTTAAATGTATCAATACTGTAGAAATACAAGTAAATATTGGGAATTCAAAATATATGGCTGGGTAATATAGAGCTGAAGTAATAATAATCAAAGTAACTACAGTAGTAACTAAAGTTTTCAAATAAATGTTGTGGAGTAAAAGTACAATATTTGCCTCTGAGATCGTAGTAATAGTAGGAAATAGTGCATAGATATCAAAAGTAAGATCCACCACTGGGGCTACACCATATACTGTAGTCTCACAGAAAACTCCAACCTGCATCTTTAATATTTCATCAACGCGTTATATTTACGGTGCAGGACCGTATAGGACCGGAAGGAATTTATAAATACATGATTAGATGAATTCCCTAACGACCAGTTTTTCACAGTTCACGGATAGACAGAGAACAGCACACACTGTACACAGCATGCAATAAACCTAGTCAACAACCAGTGGTTCTCAAAGTGGGGGTCCTTCATGGGGAGGGGGTTCCAGGGGGTCCCCAGCAAAACTAGTTAACCCATTTTGACCTGAGATCAGATTCTAAAAATGTCTTCTACATCCTGACAGTTTTCTGAAAAAGCTACGTTTCTATGTCAGTCGTTCTTCGATTTTTCAAAAATAGCAGACCTACTGTAGATCTGCTATTTTTCAATAGCTAAAGCATAGCATAATGCTAACACCAAAAGGGATTCCCGCCCAAAATGGGTTAATATAACATTGATCAAAATATAAAAGATAAAAAAGAAGGGGAAAATGTGGAATATATTTGAACAACTGAAGTACATTTTAACAACACAAATCTTCCAAGTCCAAGACATAAAACATTTTCAGCTGGGTTTTAAATAATATATCAATTTGGGAGTAGAGGTCCATGACATGAAAATGAACCACTGCCATAAAAACATGAAAAGAAGCCTTGTGGATGATAGCATAACTGTTTTGCAGTGGCTTAATAATGTGATAAATTCCATATGAATTAAATATGAATGTGTTAAGGTGTCATATATTGAGTTGCTGTAATTGCTTACCGAGTGAAAAGTAACACAGGAGCCAGCCTGTTACTCTCTATGTGCTCATTGCTGGCTGGGTAAAGACAGTGGTAGACATTAAAAAAGTACATTTAATTGAGTACTGCACATTTTTGAGTATCTATACTGTACTTTTCTTGAGTATTTCATTTTGGAATGACTTTCACTTCACTAAATTTCAAAGACAAATATTGTACTTTTAACTATACTACATCAATAACTACTTAAGCTCTATTTAAAAACAAATAGCAGATCTACAAGCTCAGCATTTATGTTTTACTTTTACTTTTACTTAGTCGAGTAGTATTTGACCAAGAGGAGCATACTTTTAACTCAAGTACTTTGTACACCACTGCTTTCAGCTGAGCAAGCAGGCTCGTTTCCTCTGCTTTAAATATTCAAGAAGGTCAGCCGTGCTGCGCGAGCATGTCTTCCTCGCCACAGAGGTGCGCTGAATATAAGGCGACAAGTGTTTAGACAGCAGTGCCCGGTGCGTCTCTAACAATGGGACATCTCCATGCAGCGTGTGTGTGGTTAGCGCTCTGTCACAATAACACCAGATGGACACCAAGTGACTCATCTGAATGATCTGGAATAGCTGTCACCCTGACTGCCGCACAGCAACGCTTTCAGAGACGAATGAAGCACAGATCAATGCAGTACCGTGTGTGGGTTTGGCTTAGTCTCCTTTGGTTTTCAAGTGAGATATTGGTTGGATATACTGTATGCTAGAGGTGCTCCAATCGATCGGCCACCGATCGGTGATCTGCAAATGACTTGATGGGTGATCGGCAATTTTACTCGATCTGGAGAAACCGATTTTCTATACCATTTAAGTAGTATACAAGTCAATCAGATATACAATATAATATCGTTTTGCATCTTTGCGACAGGCCTAAACATTATTCTCTTCTTGCCCACACAGTTTTGACGTGAGTTTTGACATATAATAATTGGTATCGGCCGATCGTGATAAAAACAATCTGTGATTGGTCCCAAAAAACCTGATCAGAAGCTGTATAGTTGTCACACATCGAGTCATATAAAAACAAATGCAAAATGCAAAGTTCCTGTCACATGCCACACCTGCATGTGACAGATAGGGCGGTACCAAGGCCAGCTTTGGGGGTAAAAATCTTTAGAGAACAGCATAGTGCCAAAAAACAACCATAAAAGCATGATTTTGTGTGTTTTTAACACTGGTAAATTAGCACTGAATTGGTCCATGTGAATATGTTATCGGTGCCTGCAAACAAAACAATCCCCTGAGTCAAACTGCTCTCTATTCCGTCCTGAAGTGTGCCGTATCGAGACGCCAAGTTCTGCAGCTGTGGTAATGATCCCCTTTATGCTTCGCCAAACTACAACATTGCTGAAGCCCACAATGGGTCACATCCCGTGACCGTAATTATTGTCTCCACCAGGCCGAAGGCATGGGGAGAGAGTATGTTTTGCACTCAGTCCGTGTGTGTGTGTGTGTGTGTGTGTGTGTGTGTGTGTGTGTGTGTGTGTGTGTGTCCGTCCGTCCGTCCGTTACCAGCTAATCTCCGGCACCGATCCATGCCAAACTTTGCCACACATTGTTTATGTTATTTGCACAGATTTAATCCAAATCTCACGCAAATCGGTACACATCATCTCTGTAGTCATGTGATCATGACGAGTCTGTTGGATTTCTCAGATTCTACAATGATTGGCTAAGATTGCCTTCCAAAGTTTTCAGGAGTGGCCTGTTTTGTACAAAATGCTGCACATGTCCAGTCCTGCTCATCCAGAATTCCATCCTCAGAGATGCTATGAGTGATCTGGCTCTGCATTTCCTCAACAAAATGAAGAAAATTGTTGCAAAAAACAAACAAACAAAGAAACATGTTTATATTACTCCTAAACATTTTGCCAAACATCACACACACCCCTATCCTTCTGGTGGAGACCTGTGCCCAGAAGGGCACTTTTTCTAGTTATTATTATTATTCACATCAATCAATCGATTATTCAATCAGTGGTTATTGATTACTAGTTATGTTTTATTCTTCTCTGCCTGAAATAAATAAGTCTCCAGTCCTGCCTAGTGAGCTTTAGTATTAAACAGCTGGCGGTCACGCGGTGTGAACAATAAATCAATGCCCATTTATTGTACAGTAATTAAGCCATGCTTTAAAAGGGGGAGGGGTATATATATATATATATATATATAATTAGAAATACAATAAAAACACATTAAGATATTTGAATAGTGTTTAGAGAAAAGCATAGTGCCAAAAAAACACCAGGATTTTCACAGATAAGCTTCAAAAACATGTTAAAAATGATTGTGTGTGTCTTTAACACGTGGTAAAACAGAGTGTCATCAGGGGGACTATAAAACTATTGGACCAGCCATTCCATTGCAACCTCAGCCAGTAGACCAGAGGCTATAGAGGCGCGCTGCGACTGGGTGACGAATGGCTACTTGGACAGATGGGAGATGGGCGGCTCATTGAAGGGAAAACCCCAGTAGACACATACATCACATAATACACCCACAAATGCCACGGCACATTTTTAGGCACACAAACAGTGCATGCAAGCGTGCATGTGCACAGTGCACACAAACATAATTTGGCTAGGATCAGGCATCTAATGTCTGATTTATATACTTGATTGATACTTGATGAATAGCCAATCAACGAGCTCACAATGCATCGTTGCGAGCTTGTAGATCAGCCATGTCTGGTGCACGACAACAGTACACAATTAAGTATAGATCAGGCGTAAAAGGTCATTGTGTGTGTTCGTGTGCGTGTTTATGTGCGCATGCGTGTGTGTGAGGAGAGTGATTTACAATGACCTTTTGTTGGTGAACTAAGAGGGGTCGTCTCTGCGCTGTAGAGGGAGGCCCCTTGGGGTGGGGTTGTAAATCTCGGGAGAGGAAATTACAGCCTGCCGATTTACCACCCTCTTCGCTCCCTAATAACCCGTTTTGATCTCTCTGAACCCCTGCAAGGAAAAGGGTCCAACCCCCAAGACCCCCATCATAACCACCCATAACCTCCAAGAGGCAGACAGGCAGTAGCAAGTGAAATGAAGCAGGTAGAACCATAGGAATCTGCCGCACCACAGAACAGATGGAAAAATACTAAATGTGTTCTCATTGTGTTCCCTGTGTGTGTTCTTTTATCTCAGAGTAAACCTCAGAAGGAAGAGAGACAGAGAGAAGACCTATGAATAGACCCACAAGCTTGTGACAAAGTATAAATTCGGCTTGACATTTGCCAACATGAATTGCAATTTAAGCTCCGTGTTTCCCTGGGATGTTAACAACGTATACAAATTTGAGAGTTTCCCTCGGAAGCGCTGGAACAACAGGGGAGGCTATTACACTGAACAGACAGGAACAACAAACGCTGTCAGCACTGCAGGGGAAAGGCTAGCTCTTCTTACACATTGGGGGATAAGCCTGGACTATTCCTTTGAGCATACAGTATACTCGTGCGTGTGTGTCTGTTTGTGTGTAAGGATTCGCCTCTAAAGATGGCAAGGTCAAAGCAGAGAAACCAGGAGTCTTCAAATTCACTTCAAGATGTATGTATGTTTGGCTTTCTCCTGTGAAAAAGAACTTAACACGTGCATGAGCAGTGCACATTATGATGATAGATTTGATAACGTCGCAATGAGCGGTGGCCATATTGAAAAAATCACACCCGTGTGAACTGAGTGGTGTAAGGTCAGCTGATCAGCTGTGGTCTGACGTAATGTCTGACGTAATCAAATCACACCCGTGTGAACTGGGTGACCATAGCAACCATGCTAATTTTTTGGTACGAACAGACAGACACACAGACAGACAGACACGTAAACTAACAAAGCCAGTTGTAGGAGTGGTTTACACCACTCAAAAGGTCAAGGGGGGAAGCGGGGTATATAACTTATTAGTTAACGCAAATGGTCACTTTCTGTTTGCTGCATGAAATGCGTCACATTCACTTCTCATTTGGGCCCAATAATGTTGGGCATCCAAGCCAACAGCATGCAGCATGCAGCAACGGCTGCATTTTTGCCTGTGAAAAAAACCCTAAACGAAGTATACCTGTAAATGTCAGCTCATTCATCATCCATTATACCCAGTGGAAAGCAAGCTCGGTCCACCGCATTCTCTGGAACCCCACAAACAGCACGCTCTCCTTGCGTTGTTGATGCAAGTGAGACTGCCCTTCTCTTTGGGAGCGGAGGATTTAATGGCGGATGACAACCTCTCGAATGCTTTACCAACACTAGCCACCTTCTATCGGCAGTGTGGTAACTGACCATATTCTCACGGCAGCAATTTTGTTCTCACACCATCCCTACCCAGTATAATGGTCTACTACAAGGAGGTCCTAGTCCTACACTGTCAGTTGGTGACAGCCTGAGGGACAACACAGCGTTGGACTGTGATCGGACGGATGTTCACTGAGTCACAAGTTCACAACCCTATTCCACCAGCCCTATAAAACCATAGACGCACCAGTGTTGATTTCGTCGGTGGCGAAAAATGCTCGTCGACTACCTTTATTCACTGACAAAAATGACAAAATAAAAACTAAGCTATGATGACTAAAACTAAGACTAAATAAATTGACAATTTCATCAACATATAAACTAGACTAAAGGACTAGTGGAGAAGAGATCCAGTGTATAACCATGCATTACGACACATGCCCGCCAAAATACATTTGTCGACAAGATTAACTGTACATTTAGTCGACTAAAATCTTATATTTAGCCGACGGGCGGTGGTGGCACAGGGGTAGAGTGGCTGGATGGCAACCGCAAGGTTGCCAGTTCGAACCCGGGCTCCCCCAGAGTTAGTGTCGAAGTGTCCTTGAGCAAGACACTGAACCCCTAATTGCTCCTGATGTGATGGTTGGTGCCTTGCATGGTTTCCACCGCCATCGGTGCACAATCTATGTAAAGCGCCTTGGATAAAGGCGCTATATAAATGCACCATTTACCATTTAGTCGACTGAAACTAGATTAAAACATTGCAGTTGACTAAAATATAACTAAAACTAAATTAAATCTTATTCAAAAGACTATAACTGAAACTAAATCCAAACTTGCTTTCAAAATCAACACAGAGACGCACTTTCAGGGCCGATTCATGCCGCCACGCTGTGGTCAAGACGCCGCGCGGACAGATGAATCGGTGGTGCAGAGACCCCGGCTTCAAAGCACCGCTTCGTCTCGGAGTCCGGCTGGCAGAAAATGCGGGGCAATTTTATTTAAGCCGATAAACGAGTCAACGTTGCGACTGATGCAGGTTTGATGCGCCGCCCGCAACCATGAAAATTCATTACACAAGTGGTGGGATTTATGTAGGATTAAGGTACGCTGAGGACTCTCTGGCCCACTGCACCATGCAACCAACCAATCACTACATGCTAACGCCTCATCATATTTTGGAGCAGTACATGATGCTCCACCATGACCGATATCAGTGTCTGTCTGTATCCAGCACGACCCATTGACCTGCATCTGAAATGGGGTCACATTCGGGTCACACACACACACACACACACACACACACACACACACACACACACACACACACACACACACACACACACACACACACACACACACACACACACACACACACACACACACACACACACACACACACACACACACACACACTTGGGTGTGATTTCTTTTCCAGATAATTGCAAATATTTGGCAGAATCGTTAGCATTCAAAATCGTCATGATCGTGACAACCCTGTGCACAGTGCAGCGGAGCCTGATGTTTAGTACTCCCGAATGATAAAAGTTCTGAAGGCATATGACGAAATAGCGTTTGAACTTTGAATAGCACACAACACTCGTCTATGGAATTGTCTATAATACAGAATGCATTTCTCTTGAAGGAGGATTGGCAGTTTGAAAATAACTACTGTGAACTGTAATTCCGTCTTTCAGTCAGTCCATCAGTCTGGCTTTGTGGCTGCTGAAAATGTGAAAAATGAATTGCCCCACATTTGAACCTTTGACCCCGGCCTTCATTCTCCCATCGCTTCTCTTGGGTCACTTTTGTCCTCCCAGGTGTTTTTTATCAAAGCTGTTCGGTTGAAAGAAATATATAGAAACCTCATCGAGGTTGTGACATACTTCACACAGAAGAAAATCTCAAATATGGGGAGGTTGTGTGTGTGTGTGTGTGCAAACGACCTTTGCCATCGGACAGGAGTCCAGCTAAAATGGGCAAAAAACAACGAAAATGTGCCCATCTCTGATGGATTAATTACAGACTCCACAGCGTGGTAGTGAAGGCTACCCTCACCCACCAGGGAGCGGACACTAGACTACAGGAAGAAACGGCAAGAAGGGTTCTGCTTAGCACGAAACAGACCGAAGCCAAACAACATTGGCGTGGCCTTCGACTGCAGGGAAAGTTGGCCTGTGTTGATTCAGCTGATCACTCTGTTTCACATTTGATGTACAAAAATGCTGCTATTGGGGAGGATGTTTTAAAATTCACCATCAAAGCAAGACTGCAAGTATTACCAACCAAGTACAATCTGTCAATCTGGTATCCCGACACCCACACTCCACTCTGTATAAATCATCATGATTCTGAACAACACCTAGAATCCATCGCACACATAACAAACGGATGTAGTGCATACAGAAATTTGTATATTGCTCGCCACGACCGGATTGTTGACCTAGTGTCTGATGCAGCTCGAAAGTATGTGCCATCTAGTGCAGCAATGTATAAACATTCAAGAGTGTTACCAGATTGGTTTAGCTGTGCATGCGATGTCTTTGCTAACATCCCAAATACACCTGATGTTGTCTTTGTTGACACCAGTCACAAGGAGGTCCTGATTCTGGAGGTGGGCTGTGTCTTTGATTTGTACATGGACCAGGCATTCCAAAGGAGCACCTAAGGATCATCTTAGATGTACAGTCCAACACTTGCACATGTTTGGATATGTACTAGCCTATGTTCATGCCTATATATTTATTATGTCGGTTCAGATCGTGTATATTGTGTATTTTGCCCTGCTACTACAAAGTAGGACTTTGGTGAGGTGTTGTATTTATTCATAGGTACTTTGATGTGTATTATGGATGTTGTATTTGCTGGTCCAAAATGTAACATTGACAATGTTGTATTAAAGTGTAATTTTATTTCTGCCTCTTGGCCAGTTCCAAGAGACGCAGTCTCAATGTGTTTAAATAAAGGTTAAGGTTAAATAAAGGTTAAATAACAAATACAAAATTAACCTTGTCAGCCTACAAACATCAGCCAAACACTAAAGGTTATCATAATGGTTCTCGTGAGATCTCAAAAAGGATTTGTTGTGAATTAATTAAAAAACTATGTGATCACACCATTGAGAACGTAAGAAGACAAACCATACCTGGCTGGGGCAAGCAAGGAGATCGTATACCGGTAATCCCTAATGACGATTTATGGCCGATCATAAATTGCGTGTGGTACAACATTATGAGCTAACTATTTAGCCTTGGGCACACCATTAAAACAAAATGGCTTGTAAAGCTCAATGGCATGAATTAACAATGACCATCTCAGCATTTTTGAGAGAATTCATTTTAGTGGGTGAGATAATGTATCCAAAGATTAAACTGTGTGCGGGAAGATTCCTCTTTCTTTAATGCTATGGCATCATTCATTTCATAATCCTTCGCTTTGAAATGTTATTAGACAGTCAATATCTGAGCATAATATAATCTATAGATTAAACCTTTACCTTTACCTGCTACGGCCTTTTTCATCCATGGTGCTTTTCAGCATCACAGTTCCACACAATCTCAATACGTAGTAGCAACACAGTCCCGAGTCAGAGAGCCCTAGTTGTTATGGCGTCGGCCATGCTGTGTGTAAATCTAAACTGATTAATGATACCTGAATCATGGGATGTTTGAGTTTGAACTGTGTTCCGAGGATTTACACAAAGCCACGTCTCCCCATCCCACGATGTTGTCTCGGCCAGTCATCTGGGCCGTCTTTGTGCTAGTGGCTTATCGCTGCCCTCCAGACCGCTTTCCTGTAGACTCTAGTGGGCACTTAGCGGGGCGGCGCGTCACAAGGCTCCTTATAAATTATATGGACTCAAAATGAATACCATGACCGGTGACGTGAGGAGAGACGGGAGATCTGAGGCTCCCCGCGGCCGTTTGATGAGGCGCGGCAGGGGACCGCATGGGTCCAAAAAGATGATTCAGATAAGGCCACCCTATACTATACACACCGTCATCCTCACTGTCTGGCTTAGGCCGCATGCATAACACTCTGCTTATAAAGGTCAGACTGATCGTAATACTGTAAGTCTCCTTTCTGTTTTACTTCTACAGTATGTGAAACAACAACGAGAATGGAATATCTACATTATATCTACATGAACAAACAAATGTGTGAGCAGAGGCACGAGCAGTGTACCGAGAAGACTGCTATGTACAAACAACAAACAGTCCCCCCCCCCCCCCGTTCCTCTCTTCGCTGGTAAACAGTGAAAGCCAAATGGCCTCCAGCAACTGTTCAGAATGAATTCGAGCTGGGAGCTCCTACGCTGTCGTGCATCTCTGGCATTTTCTGTAAAGGTCTGAAGCACGAATGAGACCAACAACAGTGCCTGCCCCCATGCTGACTAATGCAGACCCAAAATACACTGTGCGTTCTCTCTCTCTCTCTCTGTTGATTATGCTGCCCACTCGCATCATCTGTATTGAGTTAATGTAATCTTACAATCCAGAATGCTTTGCCTGTTCTGAGAGTCCACCTAGCTCATACTCATTCACTGATTTCAGCCAACGCAGGGATGGGGGTGGGGGGGGGGGGGGGGGGTCTAGTCAAGCAGAAATTGGACATTACCACCGAACCAGGCGGCATGGAATGATAATGTCTGCCGTCTGACAGAGGTGCTGACTGAGATAAGGATGAGATTGGACCCCCGGAAAGCATAAAAAGAGCCAACTATATCACGAACACCGTAGCCACCAGGGCAATATTACTTCAAATCAATATCACGATTAGGTTATTTAAATCTTTAGTTGCATGCAATGGTTTGGTTGCAAGGACTCGCGACTAGTTGCATTGGTGTTGCCTGGACTTGGTTCTGGTGGGAGGTTAATGATGATAATAGATTATGGCATTTGTTAACGTTTTGAATACCAAATGAGCTGTTTTGATGGATCTGCGGAGGCAGGACCAGAATCCTAGTGAATTACAACGAGGGGAAAATGTATGAAAGAAACATGCCATCTTCCATGTATGCAATTGTGTGCTTTTACACTCACCATACAATCACACACTGGACAAAACACGGGCCCCTCGTGCATTAGAAGGACATTCTGATGCGTGAGGGGACCGTGATTTCTACATGACTTTTTTCTTTCTTTTTTTCTATATTGTTTTAATGTTTATTGTATTTGAAAGTGAAATATCCCTTTGAGTACAGCACTTGAGCAAATGTACTAAGTTACTTTCCAATTCCACCACTGTTCAGTTCAGTAGTCACTATACGATCACACAGTCAGTGATGGTGTTACACCGGCCTTACTCTGTGTGTCCTACAACAGGGTGGGGGGCATACCAACAGAGCGACTGTCCTTGGTCTACCATGCAGTGTCTCCAAAGCTCCTGGGGCAAAGGGGCTTGCCAGATGTGTGCTCGCCCGCTTGCTTGGGCTTTGGCTCTAATGTGCCATAGCAGGGGACATCCATCATGCTATGAGACAAAGCTAACGTGCTTCAAAACACAACAGCTACCATGGCAGCTCATGGTCCATTGGCCCCAGTTAGTGGCTTTACACCTTCATTATGGCACACGGAGCCGGTCAGAACACCAGGGGAGGCAGGGTTTGGGTCACAACTAACAGCTGGCATGGGGCTAGCTATCACGCAGGGGTGTAGCACCAAATTATGGGCCCTGGGACAAGGATTCACTATGGGGCCCCCTATCAATGTTCTTTGATAGGGGGGGGGGGGGGGGCGCTCGAGCCGAGGGCCCCGCTTCCCACCTTTGGCCCTAAGTCAAGTCAAGTCTGGTTTGCCTGGTGGGTAGTGATGGGTGGTGATCCACCTGAACTGAAGCCGCACCCACATCTGTTGTTGTATGATGTCACTATATCACTGTCATTTCGATTGGGACTTTTGACTCAAAGGCTTTCAGATTCTAACCACACCTGGGGGTCTATTAGAGTAATCTTAACTCCATAGACACATACAAAACAGAAAAAGTACAAAAATCACGGTACTCCATCCTTAAATCAAATTTAATTTTAGGCCGGCTCAATAAGCTCAATGGTACTAAAAATGTAATGTTGATACCGGTCACATATCTGCCCTGTGCAATTTGTTTACAAATGCAGATAGAAATGTAATTTATATATTGTTGAAATTTCTCAATGCCAAAAACACAATTAAACCGTCCATTGCAATTGTGCTCAAATGACATGTTTTGCTGCAGGGCTCGCACAGGCTTAAGGTGGTGCAGTAGGAAGGATTGTTGGCTGGCACGCGTGCGCGCGCACACACACACACACACACACACACACACACACACACACACACACACACACACACACACACACACACCCCCCCCCCCCCCCCCCCCCCCCCCCCCCCCCCCCCCCCCCTCCTCCTCCTCCTCCTCCTCCTCCTCCTCCTCCTCCTCCTCCTCCTCCTCCTCCTCCTCCTCCTCCTCCTCCTCCTCCTCCTCCTCCTCCTCCTCCTCCTCCTCCTCACTGGAGACCTCTGGACCACATGCCTGCGCAGCACAACCCGCTACGTTTCAATCCACATTCACAACGTTGTACGCCCAGAGTACTGCGGTCCAACATTTACACATTCAGAGGCAAACAGCCAGTGGTCTATTTGAATTATTGTGGAAATGTTCACATAAAAACAAAACACTTGCACGTCCTCCAGTACTCCACAACTTTTACTGAGCAACCTTCATTTGTAGTCGAGTAATATTTGACCAGGAGTATACTTTCACTCAAGTACTTTCACTGTCCAATGTCCATCACTGCAAACACAGGCACCACTGCACTCAAGATTGTAGTTTGAGTCAGGTAAATGGTGCATTTATTTAGCGCCTTGGCTTTACAATGATTGTGCATTTCATTCACACACACTTTCACACACCGACGGCAGAGTAAACCATGCAAGGCACGAACCTGCTCATCGGGAGCAGTTACGGTTTCAGTATCTTGCTCAAGGACACCTTGATCAATCACACATATTGAACAGCCCAGTCCAGGGCTTGTACTAAGCTTTGGGTGAGCACAAATGTGTGAACGTGAGCTAAGCCAGACTCGGGCTAGTCTTTCAGTAGCCAGCCGGTTAGATAGATATCTTAGCGTGGTTTCAGATGTTATTAGGCGATCATCATCAGTCATGCAATGGAGCCAGTATGGATATTTCCTACATATTGACATTGTTGTCAGCCATTGTCCGACTTATAAGCCGAACAGAAATAACGCGTTGGTCGCGTTGTGCGACTACTAACGCTATTACTAACCTTAACCCCAACTCTAACCCTAACCCTAGTCTTAACCGGCCACCTAAGTAAACTAGGTTGTTGTATAGCGCTACTGAAATGGCATTTCTTTTTACCAGCTGCTGTGTAAGCACAGCTGGTCAATGTTCTCTCTGCTGTGCTTTCACGCACATGTGCTGTAGTTGAGACCTATGTTTCTCATTGGCTGTACTGACAACCTATCGTTTGGCTGCCTCGTCTCTTGGCAACCACACACTTTTTGCCTCTAGCCGACCTCTCAGCCATGGGATATAAGGCAGCAGTTGATAATTAATTGATGTCATCAATTCTTGTTTAGAGATATCCAAGTTCTTCAATGGCACACATTTTACAGGCAACAGGGACTTCAGTACAGAGTTCAAAGCAGGGAATGGAAACACATCAGAGAGGGATATAATTAGGCCACACAGTGTATGAGTGGACTAATCAATTTGGGTGTCTGTCTTTTAGGTCGGCATCTGTGATGTAGATCATGGTTTTGTTTGAACCTTTTTACTTGGCCGCGTGCGTGCGTGCGTGCGTGCGTGCGTGTGTGCGTGCGTGCGTGGGTGCGTGCGTGCGTGCGCTCGCGTGCAAATTACCAACAGGCTTTTCTGAAGAGATTATTCGTTTTGGATCAAAAAGGTGACAGTCATCATCAAGGTCAAGATCAGAAATACATAACTAGCCATATCTCAGGAATGGATACGTACTGTATTGTTGTATTTCCATCAGGCAGGAGTAAATGGACTGTATTGTGCACTGTATTGAGTTCTCCAGGTCACCTATGAGGAAGCTCTATGCATGAAATGTTTTTTCCTTCTTCTGTGTATGAATAAACAACTACGAGGCACTGCCATCCTCCACAAACCATACGGGAGCAGCAGAGAATCACTGGTGGCGTCTCAATGGGGCGACGGTTTCACGTCAATAGCCGGGAAGGACTGAGTGTGTTGTCAAGCAAAATGCAGAGACAGCTATCGGTGACACTAAACACACATGCATAATACATGAGCGTGTGTGTATGTACAGTACGTATTCATACCGAGGATGTAAAAGGGGTCGACCAGAGGGCAAACATAATTATTGAACCTGAAAGCTCTAAAAAAAAAAAAAAAAAAAAAAAAAAGCTGAGATATTGTGTAATGTGTAAAAGTTGGGTTTACAAAACCTGTATACTGCATCAAACCTCTACTACAGTGGTTTCAAACCTTTTCATATCAAGGTCCATTATTTATTTGGCCTTTGAGCCATGGACCATGGATGAGATTTAGCCTCTCAGACCAAAAAAACAGAGAGTATCGTGTAAAAGTTGTGTTTACAAGACCAAGACAAATCTATACTGCATTAAGCTCTCTAACTACAATAAATTGTTGACCACTGCAGTTTAGAGATGACTTTATGCTTTCTCCTACTTAATAATTCTTTACATTATTTTAACATGGAGTCAAACTAAAAGAAAGTTAGAAAAAAATATACAAGTTAGCACTCTTATTGTTTGCCATGCAGCACAATGCTATGAATCTTCCCATTGTCTCGCTGTTCCATTGTTTTTTGAGACGGGGGCATCTGGATGCAATGCAACCCTGTATGATCAAACACACTCGAGCACATGCACAAATACATCTGACCTTCTGGATTTCAGAAGATTACGCTTGGTTGCACTTTGAAAAAAGCAGATCTACAAGCTCACAACGTGTCAAGCTGCGACACGCTGTGAGCTTGTAGATCGTCTATTTTCAGAGTGCAACCAAGTGTAAAATCAGGCATTGCAACGCCATCGAGGCCCACCAAAACATGTTTTAGTCCAGGGGTTCTCAACGATTTTGGCTGGGGACCCCCAAAAATTCTTTGGCCATGTCTCGCGACCCCGCCCCCTTCCCCACCACCAATACAAATTGACCACGCTAGAGAAAATAGAGAAAATACATCATAAATAAATAGGCCTACTGATAAAATCCAACTGCATATTTAGTCGACTAAAATTAGACTAACACTAAAACATTTCAGATGACTAAAACGTCATTTTATTCAAAAGATTATGACTAAAAAACGAAATCATGCTGTCAAAATCAATACAAGTTGCAGACAGGCTGCTGCCATGGATAGCACACGGGAAATGGAGGTGACAGCGTTGTGACGGCTGACTTTGGGAAGGAAGGACTCTTAAGGCTCATTCATAGTCTGGATTTTCGGTGGTGAG
Source organism: Electrona antarctica (assembly GCF_951216825.1). Taxonomy (NCBI): domain Eukaryota; kingdom Metazoa; phylum Chordata; class Actinopteri; order Myctophiformes; family Myctophidae; genus Electrona; species Electrona antarctica. The sequence goes on along the minus strand of NC_136804.1, from coordinate 23,722,652 downwards.
CTGACCACCGGAGCTGAAATAACGTTGATCGGTGGTGAGTAAAAACAGAGAGAAGGGCTGGGGCGGTGGCGATGGTTTGCTCTTCACCGCGGCCCGTGACGTCATATTGTAGTCCGGTGGTCACCCCACCACCGAAAATCCAGACTATGAATGAGCCTTTACAGTTACAGCCCTGGTGTGTGAATCGGTTTCCTCTAGTTCATTGTTTTTCAACCAGTGGTCCTAGAGGGGGTTCCAGGTGGTCCCCAGCTAAATGATGGAGAGTTGGTAACCAAATGGACCCTTATTAGAGCTTTAATAAGATTTGGTTTCATTTTACGAGTTAAATTATTGTTAAACATCTGCACCACACAATTACAGAATGTAGAAGAATCGTTATTTTTCTGTTATCTCTCCTATGGTACCAACAACATGGAATTGTGGACAAAATCTCATCCAACGACAACAAAATATCTTTTGTCTGAGAGGCTAAATCTCATCAAATGGTGGTCCGCGGCTCAAATGTCAAGTAAATAATGGACCTCGATATGAAAAGGGTTGAAAATCCCTGCTTGACGTGATTGGGTCGCCAGATCACAACGCACCATGTGGAGCAGGACCCGGTACGATGCACCATGTGGAGCAGGACCCGGTGCGATGCCTGATTAGCAGATATACGTGTCCCAATTCTCAAGGGGTTACAGGGAGGCTGTCAGATGTGTGTATGGAATCTCCAGAGTGGAGCACGCTGCTGCCAACTCTGAAATCTCAAGGGTTACTGGCTTGCCAGCACTGTCTCAAACTATCAATGCTTACTGGGTATGTATGCCAGATAGGCACCGACGGTCGGGTTGCGGCACAGTAGACTTGGAGCTCATGACAGGCAGATTGTGATGTGAGCTCCCAAAGCACAAGCTGACTGTAATATCCTGAGTGTTCATTTTAGTCTGATAGTGTGTGCAACACTCACAGTTGCATTAACACATAGCCAACATCCTTTTACAAGGTATCATCGATTCTAAGAATAATTTCTGCCTAATGTCATGTCTAATCTAACCATACACAATAGCCTTTGAGTCTATGGGCTGCATTTTCGTCACCGTTAACCTCTTATCCCTAAACTTCTTTGCCTTTTTTTACTATTTGGCAAAACATTTTTGAATAGTTAAAATGGCCAGTCTACAAGATCGTGTCAATGTAGATTGGCTGTTTGAACTATTAAAAAATGTTTTGCAAAATAGTGTAAAAAAAAAGGCAAAGAAGTTTAGGGATAAGGGGTTTAGCTGTGACGAAAATGGAGCCCTATATCTGCTATTCTGCCTCACTGTATTGCTATTTTTAACGATGCACCTTTTGACACAGGAATAGGTGGCGTACCGTATCTGACTTCCTCGTGTCTTTCTTGCTCTATGCTTTTTACCCTTTTCTTGAAACTGCAATGTTGGGAGCTTGTCCAACAATTCCACCTACTCTACACTTGTAAAAATGACGTGAAGTTTCTTTTGGCTTCAGTACCTTCTTTCCCCAATTTCTGAATCCAAGTAGCGTTTCTAGCAGGCGTCATCAACATGTCTGTCCGTACCTAGAGTCTAGGTACTGAAGAGTCTATTCTACAAAACAGCTGAGTGACGAAAATATCCAGATTGCGTTCTCCCATCACAGGACACACAACAGAATGAAACAACCGGAAATGTTCACAATTCAAACTGAAAATCGATTATTGTGAGGATTGCCTTTTCCGTATAAAAGGATGAAATGACCATGAAAGAGGTACTCTTTCATGGTCAAAGGTACTCTTTGACCATCTCAAAGAGTACCGCTATAGCCTATAAATCTTCATCTTCAGCAGAGTGGACCATCGACAACAATGGCCTACATATTACAATTCCTATCATTCTGACCGAATATTTCCAATTCCGAATGATCGCCGAATAAATAAAATTACGTCATCTCGTTCAACTTCGTACAAAAGGCTTTATTGCTGCTTCGAGGTCAAAATAGAAAAGTCCTAAAACTACAGCAAACAAGGTGTAAAATGCTTTTGGGAATGCAATCACTTCCAACAGCCATGCCCCCTCTTTTATTTGTTCAACTGCATTATTAAGGACAGCCTTGATTCTTGCACACTACAATGTGCAAATCAGTCGTTGACATTATTTTATTTTCCGCCCCAACGATAATATCACACAAGCAATTTTCACACATCAGTGTGTGCAGCCTTCCATTCCATGATGTGCTTGCATCTACTATAAGAACGATATAGTATGTCTCTGTATATACAGTAGCATATACTGTACACAGCATATCTGCAGCCATTGCCATGGGAACATGTCTATGCTAATAAGCAGGGGTGATCCGCCTCATGCTCGGCTCCTACCCGACAGGGAATCCTAGCCTACAAAAGCTGCTATTTATATCCCTCCTCTGCCTGTCCCTTTCATTAATGCCGGTGTTGGCTTCCCCAGACAAAAGTCCTTAATTAAAACTAGCATCTCAGTAACTAAGTCAGCCTGGCCAAATGATGAGCAGAGATTAAAATAGGGTGCATTTTGCATCCCAAAACTCAGTTTATAGTTAAGGGACGCAATAAAACAACCACCTCTGCATCCACGGGATACAATACTGTTTTTTAATTCTAGTTAATTTAGCAAGCTTTAGTTGTAATAATCATTTCTTCTTCTGTTTTCTACATGAATATAACCACATTATAACCATATAAAATGAAATGGGAGTTAAATGCTGCAATTAGTAAAAAATAGCAAAATATGACTCCTAACGTCGTTGAAGTGGGACTCATAAAATGTCCCTGGGACTCATCTAAAAGACCATCCCTGCATCCCGGGACTCATTACATTGAAAACCTATTTACATCACTGGATGAGCTCTCGGATAACGAAATCTGGAAAGGTCTCAATGTTAAAAAGCAGTTAAGGGCACGACGGAATTACGGAAACTCAGAACCAGCCTAGATGACTTAAGACCCTATAAAATGCAAGGGTCAAAACCAAAACAGTGTTATTTAGAACCAGTGAGAGTCTACAACCAATATTTCTGAAATATCTTACAAATACTGCAATACTTTCAGCCAAACAAGTTTGTTTGACAAGTGAAATTGTTCATCTGTTTTAGACAATTTCCAACTAGGCTATGACAAAATGAGATTAGCGCTATAAAATGACTCCCTGTTCTTCCTGAGAGAACTACAGATATCACACCATGGTAGCCGAGGTGCTGATGATGGTACCACAGATTAAATATACATGCTTCAATTTGAAACACTTGAATAATAGATCGTTACCAGCTGAATTTGCAGGTTTAATCTATCGGTAGAAATGAAGACTGCAAAGCATAGTGATAAGGCATTTACATGAGAGCGTGTTTCATTGCGTGTTTCATTGAGAGAGTAACTAGTCTGTACACACGTACAGTACTCAATTAATATCCATGTGTAACTCTAAAGTGGACAAATGGAACCAAATGGGACGTTACCATACAGGTCCATTTGGTTACATTAGTACACTTTCAGAGTTAAGGAGGTGCACTTCCTTCCTTCATTCCACAACAGACAATGAACACAATGCACATCATTCACCATCTTCATCACCTTGGAAACGAAGCATCGTTACCATAGAAATGCATTTGGACTTATTTTCCCTCTCGTGTGTTACAAGTTGTCTGCCCTCCAGTGCATGAAGTGAAAGCGATTCCACTGTCGCCTGTCAGTAATCTTTTTGACACTCATTTTTCGGGGCACTGACTCGGGGTAAACTAGTGATTCATGTCAGATTGTTTAGCACTTGAATTAACACAAAGGTTACTGATAATGTCTAAGTTAATAGGTAAGGGATAATTGGCTGAGTGATCATCTTTTATAGATAAATCACCGACAGGCTGATTAACCACCGACTCGTAGTAGTAGTCCCCGGTAGAACGACTTGATAGAGGAAGGAAGTAGAGGCCTGCTGCTTCAAGGAGCAGAAATATTTTTCTAAAGTTGTATTTGCCAAGTTGCATTTGATAAACTAAATGACAGGCTTTTACCTTTTATATTATGATTGGAAAACGTCCCCGAAAAGATTTGCTCAAGGATAACCAATATTTGCTCAAATGTTTTATTCAACAGAAATTGTTGCTCTCAGCAAGACTCGAGGACACTAAGCATGAAGGTAATTTCATGGTGCCTACGATTGCAAACGGTAAACCACACAACCTTCTCAAAGTGAAGAAGAATACATTACCATGTACTGTAAAGAAGAATACTGTACCATGTACTGCAAATATACACAAGTCACGACTAAACTAATTATTGAACTCCAAAAATCCAATTTGTTTCCATGGAAATAGACTTTACTTGGCCACGCAATTATTTTTTTATTTTTTCCGCAACACAGTGCTAAATCTCCAAAGACAGATTGTACAGTGTGGACTAGGGCAGTCTGCCTGCTCTGTGAGTACAAAGCCATTGACGGTCCGATACCAACATGGCATTTTTATGGCTGATAAGGCCGATTTCAATACGCTACCGATTGTTCATCTCAGAGACAAAAAAACATATCAAATGGTGGTCCCTGGGCTAATGCATATCAAACTGGGGGTCCTCGAAATGAACAAGGTTGAGAATCACTGGAATAGAGCGACACAGTTTGAAGAGTGAATAGAAAGTCATTTGTGGGTATCGCTATGCTGCTTTAATAATGCTTTAATAATGAGCAACATGTCTTACAGTATCTTCATCTCAGGATCAAACCCCAGGCCTGGAAAAAGGAGTATGCCTCCTAGAAAGTGGAATGTAATTCCACATTGGCACCCAGTGATGATCCTGCTGTTCAGACACCACATCAATGACAAGACAAGCCTCTCCCTGCGTGTGTGTGTGTGTGTGTGTGCGTGCGTGCGTGCGTGCGTGCATGCCGTCCCTAGCCAAAGGTTAACATTGAGTGCCTTGAGATAATAGAACCAGGGAATCGATGGCATGTTGAAGGCCACTGATCACAGTGAAATCCCTAAAAGCAACAAACGCAGTGATCTAAACTAGCGAGGGGAGACCACAGACCCAGTGGGCTCCAATTTTTCCCCTAAATTGCTATTTTGGTCACACACATTTGGGAAAGTGATAGTGGCATTTAAAAGCACCCGTTAGCCATGCCAAATGGTAAAGAGCGGCCACCGCGCGCTTCAATGGAGATGGCCAGGCACAGACTAGTCAGGCTGCCTCATCTCTCCAATATTCATATTGCACCTCTTTGTTATTTTCCTATAATCAGCTGAAGTGAGTGCCTGCCACTTCCTTGTGTCCATTGTGTTTATATAATTGTATAGTCAAAGAAGTCATTTGTGCCAGCATGCCAGCCATTGTGCGGCTTGTGCCGCGAGCGCGATTCCATTTGCTCTTCAGTTCATCACAGGAGCAGCGGCAGCGGCTATGAAGCAATATAGCACTAACGGGCGAAGGTTAAGGGATCTATTAAAGGGATATCTTAAAGCCAAGACTGGTGATTGGTTACATCTGGTTTAATTACCACACCTATGCATAATATAACGGGTAACGATTTAGACAGGTAACCAAAATACCAACTTTAGTGGGGAAACACCCTTTCCCCACTCCTAAATCCCCAAATAGTGGCTTTAGGAAGATGAGACAAAAATGGAGCCCAGTGTGTGTAGGATCAGCAGCATGAGGTGACTGACTAATTATACCCGCCACTTGCTAGCCCCTATAACAGTGGTTCCCAAAGTGGGGTCCGAGGACCCCTGAGGGAGTTCCAGGGGGTCCCCAGCTAAATGATAATTAGGAACCAAATGGACCCTTCTGTAACTCAGAGAGTTTACAAATGGAACCAAATGCCATTTGTACACTCTCAGAGTTAAATTAACTTTGATTTTACAATATACATCGGGGTCCCAGAGATAGAAATGCCATTAAATCGGGGGCCGTTACCCAATTCAGGTCAAACTTTGGGTCCTTGAAATGAAAATGGTTGAAAATCACTGCTAGAAACGTAGAAATCTTCTCTTATGGGGGTCCTTGGCATATATTTTCAAATGGGGGTCCGCGGGTCAATTTGGGGGTCCTTGACATGAAAACGTTTGAAAACCACTGCCCTAGAAGACACGTCAAACCACAGCGCCCAAACCAAACCAAACCAAACCAAACCAAACCAAACCAAACCAAACTTGGGGAGAGATCAGCGGTGCGGTGGTGGAATTGAAAGAGTGCCTGTGTCCCATCACCCTTCATTGTCCAAGTAAAGGTCATGATCAGCCTTGGGGCTAGCCTTGCACCAGGGAGGGAGGGAGGAGGGAGAGGGTTCGACGCGGTGGAGAGAGAGAGAGAGCCACGGTGGAGGAGAAGTCATGCATCAACTTGATGTTTGGCTCTACAGGGAGGGAGGATCCTATATCAGCCACAGCTCCACAACCCTCCTATAGGCGTAGCTCTGAAGAAGCAACGTTTACAACAGAGAACAGTCTTGACACGGTTGTTTATTCAGCGTTTTTAACAACACAAACGTATAGTACTAGAATTTCGCGGGCCTTCGGCCCGCTCATCCCAGAGTTGCGTTGCCCCGCGTTGCGATACAGAAGTCCACAGATACAGAAGTGCACAGTGACACGCGTTGTATGCAGCTGTTTTGTGTTGCAGCGCGCGTGTAGTGTTGTTGTTGTTATCCATATATGCGCCTCGGTTCGTCCCGTTTGTTCCACGCCAGGTGTCGACGCAGTCGTTGGCGCAAATTTCTTATTATTTTAACTGTGTATGTAATCGCGGCTAGTAGCACACATTTTTGTTTAGGAGCACGATGAAAAGTTATCAAATAATGTGTTTGAGGGCCCTCCTATATACAGCTTTAGTCCCCACACGTCTCAATATTTGCCATTGACAAAGAACAGAGAAATTAGGTCGAAATGCCGCTAAATATGACGTAAATTAAAATGTATTATATATATATTTTTTTTTAATTGAATGTAAATACTTTACTTATAAAAAAACCTGGCAACCCGCACCCCGCGGTCATTTTCCGCTAACCGGAGCGGTGCTCCCTAGCCTGCTGGAGGGGTTCACATCATCCCATGCACCCTCGAGAGGAAAAAGAAGGAAAATAAATGCAGCCTTGAGCCTACCTACCAATGTGGTGTTGTGGAGCTTGATCACCTCCTCCTCCTCCTTTTCTCCCCAAATTGCCAATCCCAATAAATGCAAAAGTTGCCTAGTGTGAATACTTCCACAGCCTAATTACTAAAGGATAAACTATCAGTCTTCTCCGAAATCGGTCAATGTTTGTCAACTCAGCACGTGTTGACAACGCATAGTAAACAGAAGCCGTGTGTGTGTCACACCAAAAGTGGTGACCTATAGAATCCTGTACATAGAAGCAGCACGCAATCGTCTCCCTCCCTGTGTGGGTCACGTGGTGTGCTTTGAGCAAATGGGAGAGGGAATGTAGTGTTGCCAGGTCCGCGTATTGTAAGCGAGTGGTAGTGTGTGTAAGTAGCGTGTTGAATGGCATTTTTTCTGTGCTTGTTTTCATAGACGTGGCAACAAATTAGGCGGGGGTGTCGGTGCTTGTGGCGTGTTTGTGTTTATTATTGATATTGATATTGTTTGCGATTGTGGACGGGAGCCGGCTTTAGTGGCAGTGCGATGACAATTTTTACGCGGTTGGTGTTGAGTGTGGCCGTGCGGCGCGACATGAGGAGATAGGGAACGAACGACGCGGAGGGTAAGTGTGTGACGTGTTAGTGTGTTGTTGCAGTGTGTGTTGCAGCGTGTTGCAGCGTGTCAGTGACGTAGTAGCTGGTGACTTTCTTTTCGTGGTTTGGGCTTGGGCACACCTTTTCAAATGTATAATAGATAGTATTGGAATAGTATTCCAATTCTGGGCATTTCACAATAGGCGATTGGAGAATATTCACACAAAAATAATCAACAAGCTTGTCGATAAGCAAATAGATTTGGGGCTCTATTTTCGTCGATGCTAAACATCTACTATTCTATTTTTACCATTTTGAAAAAAGTATGAAGGAGTATGAATAGGCCTTAAGACCTCTGGGGGATGCTGTTCAACTGAAGAACAGTATAGAGTAGAAGTGTTTAACTGAACTGCTGATCAATTCATTGCTGTTGACGTTTAAAAGAATAATATGGTTGTTGTGGGCAGTAAATGTACTTCAAAGCCAAGATTCATCCGGCCTGAAGACAGATTAGATGACATGCCATGCATGCTTTCCTTCTGTGTACACAATGACATTTGGAGTGTTTACTTGTTTTCTTTTTTTACACACACTGCATGACATTTACATACAGTGTAGCATAGCATTTATATTGTTATCTACCAAGCTCCAATCCCGCTTGAAATGCTTCTTAGATAAAGGGTGATTCTCTGTTGTAATCATATCATACACTCGATAATTTGACCATGTGTTGACCACGCCTTTACAATCTGCGAGTATGCTGTACTCTGCATTGGTAATATTTTTTTTATTTTTATATAATATTTATTTTATTTGGAAAAAGCAGTATAATAACATCATTTCTATGCATACAAAGGACACAAGTGCATTTCCCAGGATTTTTTTTTCACCCCTCTTCCCTCATCCCCCCTCCAAGTGACTCCATCTCCAGTGTCTCTGTAACATCCTTGCTTTCTTCAGGACTACATATGGCATCAGGTCAACACTTAACAAGGGCAAAGGGTATGTCGCTTCAGAGTGTACATTTCAGAAGGAGAAAAAGAAAGAGTGGGCAGACAAAAGACAAAGACAAAGACAAAGCATTGGTAATTTCTATAGTGATTTCAGCTGTCACAAACACTGTATTGTCCGTTCAATGACTAATTGCCTCTGGCCCTTACAACCATGAGCTCAAGTGTAAAACGAGAAAGTCTATTTGACTTAGTCAAGGGAAATCGCCACCCAGAATACAGCAGCAGCTCACTCAAGTAGAACCACGCTGCAACTGCAAAACCAATATTCCAATATCTCCGCTAAAACGTCGAGGCCGTTCATAAAACAAATCTGATTGGGTTTGACACGAGGTTCAAGGTTTTTACTTACTATATCGTCGAGTTGCTTTCACCCGAGCTCACTGCAATCCCACAACACAAACAGAACACTGTCTCAAAGTGATGATGTCAGACATTATGGAAAATGTACTACTCCCCTATAAGAGAGCTGGCTGAATAGCAGCTGGACTTGTCTAGTATATTGGAAATTGTATGAATGTATTTATTCATAGTGCGTTACTGTGCGTGTACGTCTGTCTGTGTACAGATAAAAAACACATTTATATTCACGTGATCAACGTGGATCTGTCAATTATTTGGAGCGCACAACTTTGCGTGTATGGGTTCAGGTGGCGAAGTCATACCCTGTGACGTACGTGCAATTACCGTTCACGCCTGTGCTTTAATAATGAATAGCATTTTTACAGCGCTTTTCCAAGTGCTCAAAGCGCTTTACAATGGTTCATTCATTCATACATTGGGAGGTGAAGCGGCGAACAGTCACCGCCAGCGTCCTCACTTCCCACATTCACACACCAATGGTGGCAAGCTCACACCGACCAACTCATTGGAGGCAATGTAGGGTTCAGTGTCTTGCCCAAGGACACTTTGACATGTGGACAGGAGGAGCCGGGATTCGAACCGCCGACCCAGGGATCATTGGACGACCTGCTCTACCTCCTGAGCCACAGCCGCCCTTTGTGGCCATGATACGTCACTGACTTCACCTCTGCGTTTTTTGAGTGTTCTATTACTGGCCAATCACAGCAGAGCTTTCCGACAACTGCCGTGAGCACGGAACGCTCGAAGTCCCTGTAGTTTACCTACCTCTCTCTATCCTTGCGGACAAAACACGGGCAGTGGCCAAAGACACATCGCGAGCGCCCACACAACCTGCCCAGCATGGACAAAACACTGGTCTGTTACCAAAGACACATCGCGAGCGCCCAGTCGCCCACACAACCTGCCCAGCACGGAAAAAACACTGGTCAGTGGCCAAAGGCCCATCACTGTCAAAATGTACGCTTTGTGTGTGTCTCACTCGGACAAACGATATTCACGGAAGAAGCAACACAGACGTGTGGTGTTAGGAAGCTTCTAGTATACATACATGGGGCAAACATGTGGAGGCGCAGCTTCCTAAATGGCATGAACCAAGTCAACTGATGTCTGGGTATATGTTCACATACTTGAAGGTGCTGCTGAAGCATTGTCACCTTTTATGTACTGTAGCAGTGTAGAAGTACCATACTGTACAGTAGTTAGTTACTGTATCTGAATGATTAATGAAAACCAGTTAACCGTGTGGACAAGACAGAAAACGCATATCGATTGTAGCTCAATACAATAATAGCCGTCAGTGTCTGCTCAATTCCTGGAAGTCAGTGGCCTTCTCATAATAATTCAATAAGGCAGTAACAATGTGGCAGCTGCCTGAGGATCAAAACACCAGTGACTCGAAGTAATTACATCTGTTAAAACCCAGAACCTTTTGTGTTAATGCTAGATTAAATCCTAAATCTAGTATTACTTTTTTATTGTCTGATTTAGTTCTATTCCTTTTTTATGCAACATAAAACAAATATTCAGAACTTCACATTAACCCATTTTGGGCGGGAACCCCTTTTGGTGTTAGCATTATGTTATGCTTTAGCTATTGAAAAATAGCAGATCTACAAGCTCATAGCGCGCCACCGAGTGGCGCGCTACGAACTTGTAGGTCTGCTATTTTTGAAAAATCGAAGAACGACTGACATAGAAACATCGCTTTTTCAGAAAACTGTCAGGATGTAGGTCAAAATGGGTTAATCTAGGACATAATGCACAGTAACGAATGCAAAGATGTAATCACTCAGTCCCATTCGTGTGATTCTTTGATGAGATCCTAATTTAAAGTGATCACACTGTGTGAGTCACACTCACACCCGGTGATGGGATGTAGTACCCAAAATGCAGAACACACAAAGTCGGCAAACTGAAAACCCGGGTACACCTCAGAGAGGTCGAACAAAAAGATACTCTCAAAAACCTAATCTCAAGCAGGAACAGAGCACACATGGCAGCAAATAACAACAAATATAAAAAAAACAATAACGATCACAAATGCACAAAGAACTGAGAGCCCCCTGAGATTGTGTATCTCAGGATCTTTCAGATTACAGTAGACAGGCTCAGGCTCACAGGGGGCTTATCACTACAAGAAGATACATCAAAGTTTCACTGATATTGAGTGGTGGATAGCTCTGGTCCATAGCGTTAGAAGGACTTCTCCTTAACGCTATATGGGACTTTCGAGCCTCTTTGCACACATCACAGGCTGCACAGGCCTTGCAGCCTCTCGTCTTCAGCAAAAAAGTACACTTTCACTACTCACCAAAGCAAAGACGGTTTTGTGGAGTTGAAAGCCTATACTTCCCTTAGTGGGAACACTCTAAGCCCCCCACCTCACATCAAAAATAAACTTTTTTTTCCAAAATGAAAAATAATCCACCGGGCTCATTGAAACAAATTTACACTGAGGATTTTACTACGTGGATGTAATTGTAGTCAATAAGAGTTAAAAAATAACAACAACAGAGACGTTTATAGGAGCCAACACTTTCCTCCTCCACTTTCCTCCTACAGTTACTGAAGTCGTGATGAAGCCACTTCACAAACATGTTCTATCTAAAGTGCAGCCTTGGTGAGAGTACAGCGACTCCATCATCGCTCTTCGCTTTGAAGCTTCACATTTTCATTGAGTCTTGCAGCGCATCGATACGATCAAATAATGCGAGATCAAAATGATATACAGTATGAGATGAGGAGCAAAAAGGAAGCACGTCAGACACATACTGTGCCTGTCTGATACTGTGCCTGTCTCGTTCTTTCATTTTGATTTTGGAAAAAAAAACTATAATATCTACAAAAACAATACACTATTCATCATACAGTAAACAAATATTAAAACAGGAGTGGACAGGTGCATTACCAAGAGGATGGTGATTGACAGGCAGAGATAGTGACATGTCATTTCCTGCGTGTCGGGACGGCGTCGTGGGGAAGTGGATTGGCTCGGAGAATCTGCGAGGAAATGAAGGAGGAGGGAAACGCTGCCTGTGTGGCCCACTTCTGTTGCTGAGAGCCATAGCTCCTACCACCTTTCATCTCCTCAGATGTACTCACAGATTACTGCACAAATCCATATCTACTGCCTGGGGTTGGATGCCTCACCTCATATTAATGTGATGGCAAAATGTATTCTGTATGATGCCCGATTCATACCTGCGGTTGTGCACCGTGTAGCACCGACTGCGATGCATTGTGAGCTTGTAGATCTGCTCATCTTGGTGTGCATCACGGCAACACAACCGCAGTAAATCAGCCGTAACAGCGTGCCAGCCATGCACGTATAGTAGTGGTGGAGTATGAGGGAGATAGAGGAGAATATTAAGTACATCTATGTGAGCCATATACAGTACGGTAGGACGGGAACCAGACGAGGGTAATTCGATGCATGGGAGAGTAGGGGTCTATATACTGTAGGCAGGCCTCAGCCATTTCCAGCCAGGATAAATGAAATTTACTTTCCGGTGGGCTGCCCTGGTCAAGAAGGGACTCACATGGTCTGAGAAGTCCAGTTCCCCGCTGTGTATCCGTTTATGTAGGCCTGCCACAATTATTACATAATCGCCAAATCGCAATTATTTGAGATAGTCACTTATTATCTTCGCATAATCGTCAATCGTTTATTCGTTTCCATGTTGAAAAATGTCCATACATTTTCAAACATTTTTCAGAAATAGCAGATCTACAAAAACAAAAACTATACATGTATTCAATATCACAATGCATAGATAAATTAAGTAAACACTACTACTGCATCCATTCACACTGACAATGATCAGTCAAGAGAGCAGCTCAATTTCAGCTACTAAACCAACTGGACATGAAATTCTGAACCAGATACAAGGCATAATCTTATCAGTACAAACTATTTCCAACTATTTCCCGGGGAGCTGTTAGGGGTTAAGAGTCAGGGACACTTTGCGGCCTTTGCACGCTCTTTTCTCGGATACTATGGCGCTGTCCGTGGTTTTGAACAAATCGCCGATGTTCTGAGGTCATTTGTGATTATCCGGTGATCGCGATTGGAACATTGGTGTTTTCTAGAGCAAGGATTGGCCTCATTTTAGCTTGCTAGCTTTAGCGCTAATAATTTAGTATCCAAGATGGAACCCAAAACCGGACGCGCGTCCTACTAAAACAGATTCTGATCCGGTGGCACCCAAACACCACCACTTTCGTCCACCAGGTGGCATTCAATGTGTTAATTATGTGTCATTCGTTTTATGTGTATATAACCCACAGACAGACGTACCCACTTTCAACCCGGCATCCCTCTTTTGTGCATGTCCATGTCCATGTCCGTGCACGTTTTCAAACATTTAAGTGTTTTTTCATTTTTCCCCCCATTGTGAGAATAGCTGATCTACAAGCCTACAACACATTGCTTACAATACATTGTTAAGCTTGTAGATTGCAATTTTGTTCTACTTTTGCATGACACTATCATACAACAAAGTATAAAATAGAGGCATTCATTTATGACAAAATATTAACAGACGATATCCACTTGAGGACTCGAAGTCATTGAAATGTTGTTCAGTGGAGTCCTGCCTCTCTCTATGGTAAAACAATGGGACAATTGTAGTGGTGGGTGAATGACACATCTGTCTACTGTGATTCCCAAGAGTGCCTTGCCCATTACAACTAACCGATTTGGGGCGAGAAGCCAGAGCAAGAATGCATGATCACTTCACTTGTACTTCTGGGCTATTTTCATGAAAAGGGAGCTCTAGCAAAGCCACAGTAGTACGCCATTTTTCAGGCATCACAGTGTATGACTGAGTTTTTGCTTTTTGCAGATAATTATGACAAATAAAAAGGATAGCCTTAGACACACATGCACAAAGAAAACGGTACAAATATGAACATTTGAGGGGGGGGGGGGGGGGGGTGGCTCACTATCGCTTCCTAGTTGGATTATTTTTTCTCTCTTGAATCTCAAAAGGGTACGGACAGTGGTGTCAGAAAACAATGGTAACATACATTAGCAATGATAAAAGTGACTCAAAACTGACTCACGAGCTCAGAAAGGCTCAATTTAGTCTATCATCAGATTATGGAGAATTAACTTTTTGATCAAAATGTGTGCGGCCGGACACACCATTAAACTTCATTAAACCTTTCTTACTGCGCCATGATGCATCCCTAATGAATGGCACCCAGGTTACAATTAGTTTACAGTTTCTCTGGACATGGAAATAAGATGGATGCTTGAGCAGAGAACTCATTGGACAAGTTATTATATACCAAACTTAGCACAGAGAAGCATTTTACTTTACTGTATCAAAAGATAATTTGTGGGTGTAAACCTTGCCTACACCAGCATATCTTATCCCATGTCTCTCAATTGTGAACTTGACATTTTTTACCCAAACATTAATGATCTCTTTGGGCCTAATACTGATCATTCCCTGTAATTGTCATGAAAACAATTGCATTGATTTCAACATTGACAATGATTGTAACCTTCACCTTTAACATGTTCAACCCAAAAGGTAATGCTCTCATTTGAGGAGCCTACTGATGATTGCCACCAAGTTTCATGAAAATCCCCCCACCTGTTATCAAGTTTATTAGCCAACAGTCAGTCCTTGAGATTAATGTATTATTTTGTTAACACAAAGGTCAATCAGCTCTTTGGGGCAGCCTACTGATGATTCCCTTCAAGTTTCATGAAGATCTGTTCTCAAGTTACATTGCTAAGAAGCAAACAGACAGGACTTATTATTATAATACCCTGCCTGCCACGCGTACTGAAATGCACTGCACTGTATGAGCTGTATAGGGTCTATTTCTATTAGTATAGCACACCACCAGTGGTGGGAAAAAGTACTCAATGTATAACTTAAGTAAAAGTACCAATAATGCCATATAGAATAAACCCATTTTGACCTGAGATCAGATTCTAAAAATGTCTTCTACATCCTGACAGTTTTCTGAAAAAGCTATTTTTTCAATAGCTAAAGCAGAACATAATGCTAACACCAAAAGGGGTTCCCGCCCAAAATGGGTTAAGAGATACTCAAAGTAAAGGTCCCTGCACACAGAACGCGTTTGTCTGATTTTTAGCGGCGTTTCTCCATCGGTTTTCCGAAAGACGCGTCCAGTGTGCAACCACCTTAAAAGTCCAGAATTTAAATGCACTTGAGAAAACGTACAAAAGGTATTGGCATCAAAATGTACTTTAAGTACCAAAAGTAAAGGTACTCATTATGCAGAATGTCCCGTTTCACAAGTTCAAGTTGAAAATGGCCGATCTACAAATTACAAGTAAGTCTTTTGTAATCATAATCAAAATCTACAAAGTAGTAACTAAAGTTTTCAAATAATTGTAGTGGAGTAAAAGTACAATATTTTCCTCTGAGATGTAGTGGAGTAGAAGTAAAAGTATTGAAAATTGGAAATGCTCAAGTATAGTAGAAATACCTCAGAATTGTACCAAAGTACAGCACAAGTACTTAGTTACTTTACACCACTGCACACCACACTTCAATTTCCAAGTGCAGTATATAAGGATTGTTTCTTTCCTCTGTTGCCAGGACAACTGAACTGCCAATCACGGTTGACAATTAAATAATCTTCAGTGGTGGACACATTGCTAAAAAATGTGTTGACTTTGACAGCAAATTTTGATTTTAGTTTTAGTCATAGTCTCTTGAATAGGTTTCATTTAGTTTAAGTCACATTTCAGTCACCTGGAATGATTTAGTGTTAGTCTAGTTTTAATCGACTAAACATCATAAGATTTTAGTCGACCACTAGTCCCTGTCTAACATTCTAGTGTAGTTTTTATTTGTTGATACAATTGTCGATGTATTTAGTCTGAGTTTTAGTCATCATTGCTTCATTTTCATTTAGTTTTCGTCAGTAAAAAAAGGTAGTTGACGAACAATTTTCATCATAGTATTAGTCGACGATAAACACTGGACAACAGGCTGGAGGGCTGTGCAATGAAACTGAATATTTGAGGACAGAAGAAAGGAAAGCATCACCTGTGAGGAAATGTCAAAAACGCTCAGATGAAAGCAGCTTATCGCTGTAATCAGGCCAACACTGGATTTCTATTTTCTAAGCACCCCTGACCACAACATTTGAAAATTCATCCTCTGTGAAGAAAGTAAGTAATATTCTTCGTTTGCCTGGAGTTTAGGACAACTCAGCCGTATAAACAAACCTAATCTGATATATCAAATATCACTGCTCCCTTTGAGCTTTATAATGGAAATTATAGAGCGAAACAATAATAATGGCAAGTTTGGCAACACACTGGAAGGAGAAAAAGCAAAGCATGTAGTTGACAGGGTATGTGCAGTGTGACACGGTGGTTACAAACATAAAATTGGCATTACGCAAGTGTTTTCTGCTGCTGCACCCCCGAAACTGAGAAATGTAAATGGTAAATGGTGCATTTTTTTATATAGCACTTTTATATAAAGCGCTTTGCATAGATTGTGCATTACATTCACCCACACATTCATACACGGCTGCATGGCAGAGGAAACCATGCAAGGCACCAACCTGCACATCTGGAGCAATTAGGGGTTCAGTGTCTTGCACAAGGATACTTCGACACTAACTCTGGGTGGAGCCCGCGATCGAACTGGGTACCTCACGTTCCCATCCGGCCACTCTACCCCTGAGCCACTGCCACCCATGTCATCCCCTCTTGAATTGTCATCAAGAGGGGAGTACACAGACAGCAAAACTCTTACCCTAGGCGAGTAATAAAACAAAGATGGGGACGACAGCAAAAAGCAGGCATACGCCGAGGCCACATCGCGACGAGCGACAGCATCTGAATCTGAACCATCATTGACATGGCTGTGCACGGCCGACACGACCTGACAGCACTCACAGGTCCCTCCCTTGGGAACCAGTCAACCACTATCTTTAGCACAAGAGTGACAGGAGAGGAACACTCCACCTAACACATTAACTAGGGGCCGCAGTGACTCCAGGGTAGAGTGGCCGGTAGAGTGGCTGGAAGGGCTCCCCCAGAGTTAGTGTCAAAGTGTAATTGAGCTAGACTCTGAACCCCTAATTGCTCCCAATGTGCAGGTTGGTGCCTTTCATGGTTTCATCCACCATCGCACGGTGTATGAATGCGTACATGTGAATGTAATGCACAATGTAAAGCGCTTTGGATAAAAACGCTATATAAATCCACCACAAGTTTGCAGCATTCTCTGTCTGGCAGTGCACTGGGCAGCGTGCAGTAATTACACACATGCGCAAGTTTGATCATCCCGTGGCTTGCGGGGCTGTAACCATGGCAACGATAGATCCCATAGCCCAGACTGTCTGAATCTCGTGTGTTTGCAAAAAAAACACTAATATAAACAGCTTACTGTACATTCTGGGAAAGTGAAAAACTGTGCATAATATGCTAATGGTTAATGGCCGTGTGCAAATTCAGATCAATAGCTCCAGCCACTGAGGCGAACCGGGCAGAACAATAATCCTACATATTTATAGGTAGGATTACAATACCTTAGATATCTTAGATAGATATTCCACTGTTAGGTTCTTAAGCTTACGCAGGATTCATGATGACCTTCTTATGTTTTGATGTATTACCATGTTTTTTGTGCTTGCTTACTGTAAATCGCTCTGGATTAAGAGCGTCTGCTAAATGCCTAAATTGTAAATTGCAATACAGCTTGGCGGAAAATGAAGGAATCGGGGGGGATGGGTGTTAAAGAGGTCACCAACAGATGGATGTGTCGGGGTGAAAGATGAGAAGAAGAGAATGTTGCAACAGAGTACAGTATGTGCACAGATGATGTACAGCCCGTAGGCTATGTGTGCGAGAGAGTGGAGGAGAAAGCGTGAAACAGAGAAAGTAGACAGCTCTGAGAGATGTAAGCTATTTAAAGAAGCTGTATTTGGACCAATTCCAGTCACTCTTAGTAAGGGAGGGAGGGTGAGCTCACAGCAACGTGTCAATCACTTGCTCAGCATCTGGCCAGACTGTTATAAGGGCCATGAGCCCATGTACATCCTGCACGCATGCACATGCACACACGCACACGCACACGCACACACGCACACGCACACACACACACGTGTTAAGGTTCCTCTGTTGATGTGATAAACAGATAAGTGTCTAGAAGAGAGCTTTCAGTGAATCGGTGGAGTACCAACATGTATCTGGTCTCTCTAAAAGTGCAGCAGCTGATTCAACAGCAAGCACTTGAGTTGGATTGTGTGGAGACATGAGCTAATGCACACAAGCACAGCCTGGTGTATGCTGACAACACACAGGCACACATATATTAAGAATAGCAGCTGGATCTCCAAGACGCAATAAAGATTCTGGCGATCAAAACACCCACACCCACCAAGATAAACATAAATCAACACATTTACTGCAGATTGTGCACAGAGTTAGAGGACTCTGGTCTAATGTTCAGAGTCAGAATGTGCTTTTAACCCAATTTGGGCGGGAACCCCTTTTGGTGTTAGCATTATGTTATGCTTTAGCTATTGAAAATCGAAGAACGACATTTTTAGAATCTGATCTCAGGTCAAAATGGGTTAAGCAATAGCTGTTAACATAGCTGTTAACCGTGAATAATCCATTAGTCTCCAACAGATGATGACATACCTGAAAGTCTGGGTCAGTTTCCTCATTAGTTTGACCAAACAAGTCGAATGTGACATACCGGTATCATGCAGGATATCGCTTTCGCATTATCACAACAAGGCCTATCATCAAAGTACAGAGAAGCAAGTCAATGAAGACGAGCGTTATTGTCTGTCAGAAATGTGAACTCTGCAACATTCCACCGTGTGTGTGTAACTTCAGAAAACGTATCTTCAGAGAGTTTGTTTTCTACTTCTACTCCTTTATTGACATGATTACGTTGCCTTGTGATTACCTACGACAATCAGGTTTTGCAGTATAATGTAGATTATACAATTTGATAGCCTGGGCCGAACAAGCCAACCGAGCGTTGTTGTAATTTATTTATTTTATTTTCGGATGGGGGGGGGATGTATGATCCACTGTAAGTCCTAGAATTAGCATGCATGTAATGAGTGACTGGATTCATATAAACAAGTGATTGTATTAAACAATGTTAAACTCACTTTGCCACTCGATTTTCCACTCGATTTGCCATTGACTTTATGCATGTGCAAACCCTCTATATAATGGCTAGCTTGGCTATACCCACAACCTTTTGGTTCTGTGAATAATGAACTGTGTTCCAGACAAATCCCACTCGTAATCATTTGTAGCCTCAGGGATTTTTGACCAATTGTTTATCTGTTGTTTTTAGTTGGGTGTTGTGGGAAATCATGTTTTATTATCACCTGCTGCATGGCAATCAATTAAAACATGCGTCGTTGAACAGTTCTTTGATTGGCTACTACCGTTAGTTTATTATTCTACAATTAAAGTAGAGGCCTAGAAGAGTGTACAAGCTGACTTGTATAATGTGCCATTCTTATAGGCCTATAATTTAGGGAAATTGCGTATAGTCAGCACAGAAAATCTGTTAAAGAACAACATCATGGTCCAATATGGATCCAAACAGTCTAATGGGATGAATGCGAGTTGATTGCTCCAAGTGAGCTTTCACCTACAATAATTAACAACATCCTAGCCAACATTTCCTGTGTTAAAGGTCTGATCACACGTGACAGTGGCTACTCCACCACTCCACTAATGCTCATTCCTTTCTCCTCCGCCTCTTTTTACTCGAACACACTTCCTGGGCGTGGCACCACCAGCTGAGTGACAACTCAAGAGGGGGTGCATACGCTGGTTAGACATACTAACAGTCCGACAACACCGTCGCTCCCGACATGCGCTGCCAGTTACAACTAACCCGTGCTGCGGGTTAAAACTTGCGTCAGGTTAAAACCAACACATGGCTCCCGACATGTGTGGCAGGTTACAACTAATCCATGGCAGGTTACAACTAATCCGTGGCAGGTTACACCTAACCCGTGGCGCCCTGTGAGGTTAGGTTTAATGTTGGGTTTTTGGGTAGGGTGTCGGTCCGTTGGTACGTCGGACCAAACACATGCACCCCTCAAGAGTCGCTCGTCGCCACCGACCACCGTCTCCACGGCAACTGAGAGTCGGGCAGGGCGGGCGCAGTGCGCCTGCCTGGTGCTTCGGCAGGACATCAAAAGCCTTGCTGCTGCTGTGGCAGGTGCCTCTGTCTCCGTCCTTCAGCGGGGGGGGTGGTGGTGGGGGACCTGGAGGGGGGGGGTGGGGGAAGCAGACAAAGCCTGGGCATGGGCCACGGGGGCCCGGCCACGGCCGGCCAGTCAGTGCCATCATGCCAAGGAGGCCAGCTAGCTGTCAGCTCGCATTAGAGCAGGTCATGGAGACCCGCGCCATCAGCGGCCTGCCCTGTGTCAGTGTCAGCTCTACTAAAAGAGAAGGGAAGGCGCTTTCTAAATGCAGCTCCACGTAGTGTCACCGATTTATTTTTACACTGTGGGTCTTTATTCACAACATGGCTGCCGGTCATTAAAGCCGCTGGCTTGGGAACAAAAGCTCTGGACTTGGGTGTACCTGGCCACGGACTTCACCTTTAAGAGAGGGTCAACGTTTCAGCAACGCTAAAGTCTCTACCAACATAGGCTTGACTGTCAAGCTGTTTATAGACAGTACACAGTGGCTCTCTTCACCCACTGGGCTAAAAGGCAAGCTAGTGTGTGGCGTGCAATCAAGCGCTGAATACACTTTTTCAAAGAAGACAGAGACACTCAGCCTAGCTCTGATGGGGGGGATGGCAGGTCACCAGACTTACAGTACAGTTCATTTAATACCTGGCATGGAGAGATAATGGAGGTCTGTCCGTCTGCAGCTACTTACGCCTAAACCTAGGCTTCAGTGCCCGCTGTCCTGTCAATGCTATTGTACCAAACCAATACACGCCAAAGGGAGTGGGAAGTACAGTAACTCGGGGACAAGGTGGCGCAGTCAGTAGCGCCTCACAATCCTGGTCTCTAAACTGCCTGGCTGGACTGATGGGAGGGGAAAGGAACTGGTTGGAAACATGTTCCTTACACGCGCTACGTCCTACCGGGGAAACTCCCCCCAGGTGAAAAGAAGCGGCATGGACTCCTCATGCAATGAAGGAAGTATGAGGTCAGTCCGTTCTCTCCCCAGGTTGGCAGAGGGAATTACATTAGATAAATTACATTCTGTGAAAAAATGGGCTTACACAAATGCGGGATCAAAATTTAAGAGAAGAAAGTACAGTAACTCACCATGAGCACACATTAGAAAGCCAAGCGAGGGCGCTACCAGTTGAGATGGGAAATGACAATACGGAAATGGAGGACACATTATGAACACACTGTACTCTACCATAATTATTCACATACAATTAGTGTAATGCTGAAGTTGTTGCCGGCTACTCTCTCTGCAAGGCTTGTATGTAATTGTATGATTTCACCTTCATTGCAAATGCACCCCAAGGCATGTTATAATGACCGCCGCATCCATACCGAGAAGGTAATTACCATCCTAAGATGTCCCAGGAAAGTCTGACAGTCAAAGTTTGTTTGTCAGGTCCACTAGCATTTTAGATTCAGCAGTTTTGTTCGAAAACAACCGAACCGATTCAAATAATGTGGGAATACATAATGGGACAAGTAGTGCCCATTTAATGACAGCTACCTTTTCACTACTGTGAAATGTAGATATGAATTTTTTTTGAGGAAGGGTATAAAGATAATCCAATCAGCAGTGGTTTAAAGTACCGGTAACTAAATAACTGTACGTATAATAATGAGGTATTTTTACTTTATTGGAGCATTTCCAATTCTTTACCAATACTTTTACCCCACTACATCTCAGAGTTTATTCCACTATAATTGTTTGAAAACTATTTGTGGATTTTGATTATTATGACAAAACATACATTAACCACTTCAGCCCTATTATGCATTCCGGGCCATTTGAAAATAGCCGATCAACGAGCGACGCATTGTGAGCTTGTAGATCTGCTAATTTCAAAAGATTTTTTTTAAATACATTTGATAACTTGAAATGGGACATTCTGCATAATAAGTACTTTTACATTTTAAGTACATTCTGATGCCAATACTTTTGTACTTTTACTCAAGTACATTTTGAATTCCGGACTTTTACTTGTATAGTATTTCTACATTGCAGAATTGACACTAAGTAAATGGTACTTTTTCCACCACTGCCAATCCGTTACCCATGTATCTTTCCATGTTAACACGTCACCCATTCTGTGCGGGAACCCCATTTGGTGTTTTAAGTATTATGTTATACTTTAGCTATTGAAAAATAGCAGATCTACGAGCTTGTAGATCTGCTATTTTTGAAAAATCGAATGCGGCGCAAATCTTTGAATATATATTCTTTCAGAGCGAACGTTTTTAACTCAAATCTTTGCTTCTGAGGGGTCCCTAGAACAACACATTTTCAGATGGGGGTTGGCGGCCAATTACATATAATTTTTGGGGTCCTTGATGTGCAATATTGAGCACCACTGTGTCTATTTGTACGTCTCTAAATGTTTTGATGAATTGAACATGGTGGACCCTCTTGTAAACAAGTGTAATGCTTAATTGGGTCGTCCACTCACAGTTAACAGCCTTTGTATTGAGTTTGTGCTTGAAATGTACTGTAATTCTGCAAACTGTTTTTTTTTTTTTTTTCGATGTCAGGCCTAAATGGTTTAATTGCTTTGGCCCTGGCATGGGACAGGCTTCGGTCTTAGAGCCAGCTGTGAACTTTATAGTTATTCACTATAAACTCACAGCATAGACAGACTGACCCTTCCAGCTCACCTGAGAGGGGGCTCTTGGCACACGCCGCACGCACGGAAAAAATACTACATAGTAAACTGTTTTCTCAATTCCTAGTGCTGTTGCTCTGTCGGCGCCAGACAGCATTAAACTCAACAACGGTGCAGAGTAAGGCTGAGCTCACACCTTTCATGCAATTCTCTGCTCGTTGGATGCTCGTTGGATGCTCGTTGGGTAGTGTCATGGCCGTCCCTCCCTAGATGCATCCATTTCCCACAAGGTTTTGCGGGAAGTGGGCGGTGCGCTAGAGCGGAATGCGGAAAACAACAGACCCACGTTTATCTGCGTGTAGTTTTTGGTGACCAATACGGCGATATGTGGAGTTGTACACTGTCATAATAAAACGGATGGCTTTTTACATACAGAATGGGGCACTGGCTTGCTAAATGAATCAAACTTTCTTCGAAAGACGTCATCCTCTTCTGAACAAGCCAACACACAGAATCAGTGCCTTTAAATCTGGTACTGATTGTTGAAATGACTGGAGACAGCCGTGCGTCATTTCATCATCATCATCATGTCCACACCCAAACGCAGAAACGCATTGAACACAGGATAAAATCACTGCAGTAGCAGGTTTCAATTGTAGGCTATATTATACTTGCTTTTATATTTACACTTATGAGGTGCCAATCATATTTTTTAATGAAGGAATAAGTACCGCATTTTAAAAGCCACCTAAATTGTGAGTGGAAGTGGAACATGTTTCTTTCATTGTCTGTCAGCAATTGTCACACTATGTGCAAAATCCCGACTCTCGACTTTTCTCAATTTAAAAATGATAGACACTTTACCATTGCTCTGGCGACTTGGCAAGTCCTGCACATAAATTAATAGCAGAGTCAGACCTATAGAAGTAACAAGTTGTGAGCTTGTAGAGTGGCTATATTTTCGAGCTGTATAATAAATGTCACGTTATAATGTGTAGGCTGGCTAATACAAGTTCACGCGCGCACATTGTCAGCATGTAGGCACAGTGACATGCATTCAATGGTGCGCCCTTAATTACCTAAACATGAGAGAGATGTGCCATATACGCACGATGCGATTCCATTCACACCTCTCTCTCTCTCTCTGCACCCTCTCTCTCTCTCTCTCTCTCCTCGCATGACCATGACCATGAAATGGAGAGCAAAATACAGCACGATATAGTTTCACATGCGGCTATGCACACACCACGCATAGACTTGTTGGTGTAGGCTACTGCGCAATGGCATTTGGCCTGGGTGCTTATTGGTAGGTTAATATCCACAGTTTATCCGTAGCGGTCCGCAATGAACCTATTGTTCAAGCTTCGCACTCCAATACAAATTAAACTATTTGAATAAAGGTTGTACACATCAGTGAAATTAACCTCTGGGAAAATCCCTAATTGAGAGAGTGTATAGGCCTGCACCACAGATCATATAGGCTGCATGGCTAACAGGACTTGGGCACTACCCATCTCTCTATATCATTTGATAAAGGCATATTAAAAACATGACTTGTACACCCAATGAAAATATAAACTTCACAGAATATATACCACTTCGAATTATAACAATCGGTTGAAGATTATCTGAATATCACACAAGTAAAATCTCAACTTTTTTGCGCAACGGGCCATTGCGCTGAGGACTGGCAGTGTTTTACATATACTTGAGGACCTCTGCTTGGAACGCGCTGCATGTGGACGCAACACTTGGAGCTTGTAGATACACGGAATGACGATAAACATTTCACAGAATATATACCACTTTGAATTAAAACAATCGGTTGTGCTTAGCACTCGGCACCAATGCAAATGAAATAGTCCGCACTGGACTAGTAGGCTGATATATTTATTATTGGATGCAGCAGAGCAGAGCCTTTGCTCACTGCAGTTGATGCAACATAATACGTTTTAAAGTTGTTAACAGTGATATATAAACATGAACACTTGGATAGATATCTGTGTAGTTTCCATGCAGGCACAAGCTGCATTTCTCACCTAATTATAGTAAAAATGATATGCGCTAATAAGCGGTGACATTATCATTTCTCAAAAGCTCTGTCACTCTCCAGTCGGACTTTTCTGCGGGGCTCAGGAGACTACAACTAAACTCCGCCCATTGGGATACAAAACAGCCCTTCTCTCCTATTGGTTGGTGGTTAACCCCACCCTCTGTGTTGGGTGGACGTTGTGTGGATGTTGCGCCTACAAGCTGTTGTATGCATAGATATATGGTTGGCTGTGTGTTGACTGCCCCCCCTCCCCCTCATACAACACAATGTTGGGTCAAAGCACGTGACTCCCATTGGTAATACATTGGGCGGCCATGACACTACCCAACGAGCATCCAACGAGCATCCAACGAGCAGAGAATTGCATGAAAGGTGTGAGCTCAGCCTAAGTATTATTTTACCGCAGGGCATATAGGCAGGAGCAGGGAATAGAGTTCTAGACAACTATCCCAATAAAACTCTGCGATCATAACACACACGTCAATGCACACACACGCACGCACACGCACACGCACACGCACGCACACGCCAACAGCCAGCCTGCGGGGAATTAGTAGTAAAGCTGATAGTGGCAGTGGTGGAAAGTAAGTACTTTTACTTAAGTACTGTACTTAAGTACAATTTTGTACTTCTTCTACATTTATTTGAAAACGTCAGTTAATAGTTGAAAACTTGAAATGGGACATTCTGCATAACGAGTACTTTCTACTTTTGTACTTTACGCAAGTACACTTTGAATTCCAGACTTTTACTTATAGAATATTTGTGCATATTTGTGAATATTTGTGCATTGCAGTATTGATATTTTTACTTAAGCAAGACAATTGAGTATACTTTTCCACCACTGCTTTCCACCACTGAAACATGTTTATAACATTGTATATTTTTTGTGGCTTTATTTTTGCAGGACAGAGTGACAGTAGGCTGACATGAAATGGGGAGAGAGATGGGGGGGTGACACGCAGTAAAGGCCGTGGGGATCGGGAGTCGAACCCGCGGCACACTGCCAGACTGGACTACCAGCCAAGGTGCCCAGACAGCTACGCCAGCCGCCCGGGGCTGTTGTGAACTTATATCGGCTGTTTACAGCATGCAACCCAAGAGTAAAATCAGGCATTACGACGCCATCGAGGCCCCCCAAAATGCATTTGAGTTGACTAAATCAACTGTAGATTTAGTCGACTGACATCTTATGATAATATTTAGCCGACTAAAACTAGACCAAAGGAAAACATTTCAGATGACTAAAATATAACTAAAACTCAACAGAAATTGTATTAAAAAATGACTAAAACAAAATCAAAATTTGCTGTTAAAATCAACACACATACAGTCTAGTTGTCTGTTTGTCTGCGTCTGTTTTTCTGAGTTGTTTCATTGTTGAAGACCGTCAACAATGGAATCTAAGCAGGAGTAATAAAAGGCAGATATGTGGCTGCTGATACACATGAAGAATAGGCAGGAGGAGTCGGCTGCCTTCAATACTAGTTTACAACCTTGTTCTTTTACACGCCAGATGGGTTTGACTTTACAGCCTGCCTGCTTTGTGTAGCCGACGTACACAAATCACAAAAACATCCGACACGCATTGCTTATGAATATCAAATCGTTTGGGAAGGAGGAGTGTGTTGCTAAGACACTGGTTCTCAAGCGTGGGGTCTGGGGACCCCCAGGGTTCCTTAAGCGGTTTCCAGAGGGTCCTGAGCTAAATGATCGATAGTTTACAGAATCTACAAGAATGGGTACTTATATTTTGAGAAATTCGAAAGGGTTTGATTTTTTTTTTTTTGAAGATTTGGCAACCTTATTTGAATTATATGGAAAATGTGTCCTTACCTGTATCAGAAATGTTATAGGTTAGTTATTTTCAGCTATCTCAGTCTGGATCTATTGCTTCCGGGAACAACTTTTTCTGTATAGTAGATTTGTCTCTTCTTGTTTTGTTTTGTTTAGTTTTTTCCACATTTTTTTTTGTATTTTATTGTATTATTTATTTAGTATAATATTATTATTATTGTTATTATGCTTTAACTGTGCTGTCTTCTATGTATGTGGGTCTGTATGTGGGGAGGGGGGAGGGCTGTGGACGGGTGGTCTGTGTATTTTGTGAAAAATTGAAAATAAAAACAAAATATTAAAAAAAAAGAATGGGTATGATCAGATTTCCCCTGCTATCTCTATAAAGATATACCTGTAGGCTTACGTAAAATAATTCTGGACGAAATGACAGACCATATCGGACCAAATTGTTAGATTGTTTCTTAGATAGGATCTCATCAAACAAAACGGGTCCATGAACTAATGCAAAATACACTGAGGTGCTTCAAATAAGAAAATCACACATGTGTGAACTGAGTGGTGCAACTCCGTGTGGGGGTCCCCGGTGGGTCCCCGGAACGCGCCCAGGGTGCCAGCCCGGTTCCGGCGAGCCGCTCCACGTCCGAAACGGTCGAGAAATGAGTTACTGTGTGGGGGAATTAGCATTTAGCAGACCTCTCTCTCTCTCTCATTAACAGGCAACAGTGCAACACTATCTCTCTCTGTTTCTAGCACAACAGCGCCACTTTTTCCCCTACTGGTACTCTAAACAGTGACATAGGGACATAGGTTTGGACATAGGGACATAGGTTGGGACATAGGGACATTGCTGTTCCTTGGAGTGGTTGCACCACTCAAAAAGGCTGATCACATCTGGAAGAGACCATGTTTTGGAGTTGGACCAATGGCCATTGAGTGACATGTTACAGATGCACAGAGTCAGAAGACCAGGGCATAATAATACGTTTTTGCTACGACTTCGATTAGTGAGGTTTTATTAGCTTGACATGCTTTTTCTAATTAACCCCTGGCATCTCTCATTTGTCTATTGATGGCGAGCCAGTCAAGGAAAAAAGCATTTTTTTTTGCAGATTTTGAATTAGTCTTAGTCTTTTGAATGACACCATTTTGTCTTAGTCCTATTTATTTAGTCTTCTGAAATTGTTTAGTCTTAGTCTAGTCTTAGTCGACTAAATATCAAAATGTTAGTCTTTTAGTCTTAATGCAATGTTAATTTTGCCAGAAAACTGAAATTGTTTAGTCTTAGTCGACTAAATATCAAAAATCACACCCGTGTGAACTGAGTGAGTGGTGCAACTCCCCTCTCCCCCTGCCCCCCCCCCCCCCTCTCTCTCATTAGCAGGCAACAGTGCAGCACTATCTCTCTCTCTCTGTTTCTTGCACAACAGCGCCACTTTTGCCCCTACTGGTACTCATAGTCACATACATAGTCACATAGGTAGGTTAACACGGACATTGCTGTTCCTTGGAGTGGTTGCACCACTCAAAAACGTAGTCAAAAACTCTTAGTCAACGAAATGAACACTGGTCACAATCGGATCGGATCGGAGTTCTCAAAAATAAATCAAAACGTCCGATCGATTAATGTCCTGATTGTCACGTATGCAACAAACTTTAAACTGAGCAGATTGGACCTCCCGTTCCAGAGATAACGGCCAAAACGTCTTGAAAACGTCTTTAGTTTAATGTGGGCTAGTTATGTTTTTTTCTCTCTAGAGGCTGCTGCACCACCACATACAGCAGCACCACCACCATGAAATATCTGGCCCCCCTTGCAATGCACTGTATTGCACTCCCTTCCCAGACCCCTTGTTAGGATGTTTACTGCAGTGGAGTAACTGCCTTCCATTTACATTTCACAAAGGTTTTTCTCGTGTCGTACGTTCCAGTCCAAAAAAGTGCTTGAGAAACCTGTGCAAAGCAAAGCCCCCGCTGTTAATTTTGCATCACATTGAAAACAGCTGTGCCTCGTTATAGCCACACAAGTTTCTAACTTGCGGTCACAGTCACGATACTTTTCAGTTGTGTGGTACTTTTATATGGATTTAACTGTAACAGAAAGTTCTATCCACAGTCCCATCTCCCAGTCACGGAGCTGGGACTGACACACACAGAGACGTGACGACGAGCAGCACGTTCATATCCAGCTAGAAGCCAGAAGTGTTGCCAGTATAACTCTATGGCAGAAACAAGCAACCTAAGTCTATACAAAATAAGCCAAAAAGAAGCAACACTGGTCGTTTCTGGCCAGTGTTGCCAAATCTGTTTATAAGCGATTTTGGGATTATTTTTGTAGATTGAAAAGATATTGGGGGTCCTTTGCTCTTGGCATGAAAATGTTTGAGAACCACTGCTCTAAAACAATATTAGACAAAGTTTGAGCCACAAACACATTGCTCTCTCTCTTCTCCTTTTGCATAAATTAAATAGGCCTATTTATGATTCTGCTTATAGAGAAGTAGCCTATGTTAGTTTGTTTTATGGAAACAGTTGTTTGTGTTGAATGTGCTAATTGCACATAATTATTCAAGAGAGAAAATGGGCAAGCCATAAAAGAATGCACATTGCACTTTGACTTTTCATACGTCATGTGGAAATAAGGTAAATAAAAAAAGTAACATTAATGTTGTCATTTTATCAACCGGCCCCTGGCCCCTTGCCATTTTCATAATGGAGGCCCACATGTTCAGCTATTTGAGTATCCCTGGTTTACTGTGTCAGAAAAGGACACCAAACTCGCAGTTTGCAAGGTGTGTGATTTCACAACGCTGTGATCGGTATCGGCAACATCGGTATCGGCAGATACTGCTTCCAGTGATCGGTGATCGGCCCCAAAAAACCTGATCGGAGCATCTCTAAAAGTGTCCACAACACGCTTAAAACTCAATGGCAATGGTGACATTGTTAGATCTACAGTAATTGGGTAGGACTACTAGGACACACACCAATAAAAATAAAATCTGCCAGGTGAAAATACTTTGTATTTATCAGCAGTATAATTCACAGGCAAATTGTTGGGCAAACTGCTGCGGGCTTAATAGATAAATAAAGAATGGATTGGATGCATTGGACATTTACAAGCTGCATTTACAAGG
This sequence comes from Electrona antarctica, assembly GCF_951216825.1. NCBI lineage: Eukaryota > Metazoa > Chordata > Actinopteri > Myctophiformes > Myctophidae > Electrona > Electrona antarctica. The sequence continues at coordinate 23,692,837 of NC_136804.1, read as the reverse complement.
CTACACACAGCATCACCACACTGGCACTTCATATGGACAACCCTGTCACAGATAGAGCATTCTGATGATGCAGTCAGAGTAGGGTTGCATGGTGAGATTTCCCCGCTAATTACTAATTGCATATTAACCAGAATTAACTTAATCACAGGCTTACAGGTAGAAGTGGGTGAAATTATCTTTCTTTTCGACGAATATAGACGTCAGATATTAAAATATTCCTGATACGAGTACAGTGGAGATACAGTATATTGTGGAGATACTATATATATATACACACACACACACACACACACACACACACACACACACACACACACACACACACACACACACACACACACACACACACACACACACACACACACACACACACACACACACACACACACACACACACACACACACACACACACACACACACACACACACACACAGGTCAGATATTCCGGCAATGTCGGTTAACACCAGATGTGCGCGCCGAGCCGTGCGCATAATTCAATTCAATTCGATTTTAATTCACTTCATTTGCCGTCTGCTTTTAATAACTTCATTACCTGCTCATTAACATTCTCTCGCTACTCTCGTTACGTGCTGCTCAGTCAAACGACTGCGCTCGGTCCGCTGTGACATTAGTACGTTCCGAGGCACACTTTCCGCACTGGCCGCCTGCCATCCGACCCAAGTATTGACAACACACACATACTGTAGTACTGTGAGAACATGAGGTGCTGCTCGCCACATGAAAATGAACTGAATGAATGGGTTTGATCATGTCGTCATATGTACACAGTACTACACACGGTATGCCTGCACGCCCACGTAACGCCAGCTATACAGCAGCAGCACTAATGCTGAGGATGCAGCCTGGATGCTGAGTCTGTCTCACTGTCCAGTGATGAGAGCGAGAGAGAGAGAGAGAGAGAGAGAGGTGGAACAAAGATTCTGAGATAATTAGAGAATAGTTAGTGTCACACATTGCTACATCTGCTATTCCTATTGTTTGTGCGTGAGTGCGTGCGTGCCAAAATAAGAGGCTGTGGAGAAGAGCTTTATTGGGACAGAATTCCTTCTTCAGCACCATGGATAGCAACTGGCTGAATACAGAGAGGAACGAGTGAGAGAGAGGGAGGGGAGAAGAGGGGAGGGGCTGAGAGGAGAGAGAGAGAGATATAGATGACACAGAATAAAAGATAGGAGACTTTGCAATTAAAAGAAACTGCCAAAAAGATAGCGGTGACAGAGAGAGAGAGAGAGAGAGAGAGAGAGAGAGAGAGAGAGAGAGGAGATACAGACACAATGAGTCCCAGTGAGAGGAGACCGGGTTAGAAGACAAGTGGGGCAGAATCAAGGGGCCAGTGAGGCTTTCCAACGTTGAAGCACTGGGCCCTAGCGGTAAGAGGAGGGACTGCAGGCGGACCCGCGGAAGTATGGCGAGGAAACCCCATGCAGCTGGGCTTTAACGTTGATCACGTTTGCACTTCCGCATTTTGGGCACCAAAATTTGGTGCCCAAATCGAAAAAAGGCAGAAGTAGACGGTCCTTCCGGGTGCTTCAAAACGCCACTGAGCAACTTCCACTGACATGAATAGCGGGGGGGGGGGGGGGGAGCTTCGTGCGAGATCAGTCTCTATCCTTTTATTTACTCTATGGGCAGAATGAGGAACAGCTCGTTCCTCCTTCCCTTCCCATCTTGGAGATAAGGAACGGGGCCAGGGACGTCATCTTTAACCCGGTAGTCGCACAGACCGTGAGCAGGTTCAGCCGCTTATACAGCACTGAGACGCAGAGAGAAGACACCCGTCTCCCTCCCTCCCTCCCTCCACACAGTCTGAATACCAATGCTGCACGCTGCGGGCCGATCCCTGTGCCACAGGCCAATGCTGCACGCTGCGGGCCGATCCCTGTGCCACAGGCCAATGCTGCACGCTGCGGGCCGATCCCTGTGCCACAGGCCAATGTCGCTGGCTGTTGCGTCAAGCAGTAGCAGCACCAGCTGTGCCAGGTGTTAACCCTCTCCGTGATGAAGGAAAGGAAAGGGGGCGGGGGGTGGGGTGATAAATGTGCTGACAGTGGAACTCCTGGCAAACGCCGGAAGTACCATTATACTGTAACTCTATGGTTGGCTCGAGCACGCAGTCTCAACTTTGAGGTCAACTTTTGCGCCATGACGTCACTGAACATCCGTCCACCTCCATGAGCGTCCTGCAGTTCCAGCTTTGGCGAATAGGGTAGCACGGCTTCAACGTTGTCTAACCGTTCTGGGTGTGCGGCTGTGCGCGTGTGCATGCCTGTGTCCGTGCGCGCGCGTGCGTGTGTGTGCAAGCAAGCATGCAAATCTATGGTATGTCTGAGAAAATCTGAAATGCGAAAATGGCCTTTCTGGGTGGAGTTTGCATGTTCTCCCCGTGTCCTATAGTATAGTAGGAACCCTAAAAAAAAAACATGCAGTAATCCTGGTCTATATACTGCCTCCCCCTGGTCAGCCGGGGTGCCTGATGGAGAGGAAAGGAACTGGTTGGAATAACGTGTTCCTTCCACATGCTACGTCCAACCGGGGAAACTCCCCACCTGTCAGGTGATAAGAAGCAGCATGCTCACTCCTCATGCATTGGAGGAAGCATGAGCTCAGTTCGGGGCTCTCCCCAGGTTGGCAGAGGGAGAGTATAGCGCCCAGGATTACAGTTTAGGCAATTGGCACCGGGTGAAAAATGGGTACGAAAATCGTGGGTAGAAGAAATCTGCAATGCAAGTATTCATTCTAGTGTTAAGTCATTATTGTCACATGTCAGCAGATCCTTTATTTTACACTGATCAGCGGCTGGGTCACTTAGTGGCCGAGCACTGAATCTAAAGTAATGACACAACGTCAATAACTGGATTACTCCTGTGAGAGCTGGTCAGGTATGGTATGGTGAGGTATGCGGCTGCTTTCGTTATTAGCCGTGATTCACTAATCTCTATCTCACCATTTCTCTCTCCTTGACCCTCCAAAGCAGCCAATCTAGTCCCTTCTTAAATCAATCACACACCCAATAGTCACCCGCTTACTATAATGAGAGTGATTTGTAACCTGGTGTGATTCACAGCCTTTCTTAAATGATTTTCTTTTTTTTACTATTGTGCCATTACTGAAGTGAGGTCATAATCTTTCCTCGGGTAGGTGAGCTATGTAATGAACGACAACCTGGTTTCATTTTGTCCTTTAGTTACATTACATGCATTGACTGTATACATTCATAAAGGGGAGGAAGGACACCCTGATTTTTAAAGCAGCAATTCAGAACTTAATTTAATGCATACATTTTAAGGTTAACCAATATGTATGGTAATGTCAGTAGTTATTTAGCACATCTGCTGCTGTGGTTGGAATTTGGTCTGCCTCGTAAAAGAAATGTGGTGCTTTATCATGAGGACTTAGTGAGGACCGATTATATGTAGATTGAAAAGTGGTGAAGCAGTCAGAACCGGCCACGCATGTCAGAGCCACGGGGGAGTCTTAACCGGCCACGTATGTCCGACCATTGGTACGCCGGATTAACGTATATGTCCTCCGTCATATTGCCTCTTGAATGATACTTGGGCCTTGCGTACGGGAGGCCAGGGTTTCGAATCCCAGGTATACTGTAGGACATACTAGATGTGGATTCTTGCAGCTTTAAATGAAAACCACTGTCTGTCGTCCATGTGACACACTATTCCAACACAGAGGCCATTCTTCCTGTCCAGCCAGGCGGTCACAAGCCTGAACGGTACAAGGCTTCATTGTCAAGAAAAAAAAAGAAGAAGAGGGGGGGGGGGGGGGATCTGATTACAAAATGTTGGGCTATTATTGTCTCAATGAAGAGTGTCTGTTGACCGACTAGAGTGCATTGAGGAAAGTGGATTGGTCACTTTAAACTAGGGGTGCACGATTATGAAATTATGACCGATTACCGATCACCGATTATATACAGGGTCATATCTGCCGATACCGATTATGACCGATTCCGATTATTATACAAAGGACCACAATGGAAACAAGACTAGGCCCTATAGGGGCTTGCCAAAGCCTGTTAATTAAGTATTCAATCAATCTATCCAATAAATATACTATTTTCCAAGTGTCTGTTTACTGAATCGCTACTGAACGAGATGAGTATACAAATTAAATGTAGAAAAATGTAAAGTTTATTTTTTACTTGCAGCTTGAGTGCAAAATAAAATACAAACTTTAAAAAGTGACTGTCCCCTTCTCAACTGCACATTTTTTGCACAGGGGTTCACAAACTTCACATTCGAGAGACAAAGGTGTTTTGTTAAGCTCATGGTTGATTGTTTTTAGCCATTGTTGATTTTGTGTGCGATATTTTGTGTGCGATATACAAACTAAGCTTACCATAATAATACATTGTTTAGTTTATCACCGTCTTACATTCAGGAGTGAGTTTAGCAGGAGAGGGAGAGGCTGAAACAAAGCCATGGACAGACATACACGGAAACAACAGCTAGCTCTAGGAGGTAACAGCTTCCTACACTACAGAAGAACAGAACATTCCAGGACAGACATTAAAAACAGAAACATATAAGAGCTGAGAGGTATAATTCTGTGCTGAATCTCTGTGGTTAAATACAGAGGCGACAGTCTCTCATTCAATGCAGCCATTACGGTTGCACTCCACTCCAGTAACGAGTGCTTGTTGCTTTGATGTTAGCTCTGGTCCATAGCCTTACTGCTCTTGCTGCCGTTGCAAATGCGACGGCATTAGATCTATGGACCAGAGCTGAATTGATTAACAACGAGGCAATTGCGTTCGTGTTGAAAACATCCTCCGCTCCTCCTACTCTAAACTAATGTAAGATGTACAAAAAACCTTCTCCGACTGTTCTTAAGTTGTTTGTTTTTGCTAAGCAAACGGTAAAGGGCAAACATTGCTTCTCTCTCTATGGCACGCATTGCGTGCTCCAGCCTGCCTGCAGACTAGAGAGAGACACATTAGCATGGGGGTGGGGGGCGCTAACAGCTGATGCTCTTAAAGAGACAGGCAGGCTGGCCACTCTGTGAGTACAAAGCTATTGACGGTCATGTTATTATTGCGTCAACAATATCGGTGAAAATAATCTGAGTTATTTTGAGATCGGATTGATACCAATAAGGCATAAATAGGCCGATATCGACCGATATCGAAATCGGTGCAGATTGTGCACCTTTACTTTAAACTCTAAGATTTACAGTTATACACTGGTTGTCAACGTGGGGGTCCAGAGACAAGGCAGGCAGTGGTGGAAAAAGTGGAATGAGGTCCCTTTTCCTCCAAAATAACTTTGGTTCTAGAACTGGTTCCGTTTGAGATTCTTGGAACCTTTGGTGCTTTTGTAGGCTATAGGTGGCTGCGTTACTACTTGCCTATCGGGTCATGACTCTTTAGTCGACTGGTTAACGTACGTGCCATTGGAATGGGGAACCCGGGTTCGCCTCCCGGCCGAGGCTACACTTTTCACAAAACCGTTTTTTCTTTTGGTTCCAGTTCCAAACCAACTTTTAGGGTTCTGAACCGATTCATGTTCAGTGGAAACACTCTGAACTGGTTCAATGAGGTGGGAAAAAATAACCAAACCGGTTCAACCCCGGTGGAAAAATGGGCCACATTCTTTACTCAAGTAAAGGTATCAATAGGGCACAGCAGTGGGCATGGTTTTCTGGCACCACTGAAAACTCTGCCATTCATTTTTACCATAGAGAAAGCAATGGGCTATAGCCTATGTATGCACACAGAATAACTACTTCCGTGTCACTTGATACTAATTAAGGCTCTGTTCCATTTAGTGTGCAGTGGTTCTCAAACTTTTCTTTTTCAAGGACCCCCATAACTCTGAGTGTATAAATGCAACCAAATTCTCAAGAGTTACACACCCATACAGAGCCATTTGGAACCCATTCAAGGACACTTTGAGACCCACTGGTGTAGCAGAGTGTTTCCAGTGAGCCAACATGGACAATAGCAGCACCCTGGCTCTGTTTGACCAGAATGGAACAGAGCCTTCATTAGTATCATCGGTAAAATGGCGTGTATGCATACTGTATAGCCCATTATTGCTTACATAATCAAAGGTTTTATGACCATGAATCACCAGGATCCTGGATGGCTTGATTCTATTAAAATAATTTAAATTAATATTTTTGTAAATCTCTATGGGGAAAAAAATCAATGGCCGATTTTTCAGTGGTGCCAGAAAACCACGCCCACTGCTATGCCATATACTGCAATGTAGAAATACTCATTTCGAAATACACTCGAGTAAAAGTACAAAAGTAACGGCATCAAAATATACTTAAAAGCACCAAAAGTAAAAGTACTCATCGCAAGTTCAAAATGTATTAAGTAAATCTTTAGAAAATAGCCGATCTACAAGCTCACATGAGCTTTGTAGATGGCTTGTAGATTGCCTAGCAGCCCACAGCTATTCAACAAAGTGTCGTCGGACGATGCATCGCACAAATGTGACGTCAAAATGTGCCACGGAGGAGCTTTGCAGACAATGTCACGTCACTAAGTGCAGCATTATGAGAGAGACAACAACACAGGCTTGATCACAACACAAATACAATCACACAGTACTACCTCCTCCTTACTTTCCCTGCTCACACACACACACACACACACACACACACACACACACACACACACACACACACACACACACACACACACACACACACACACACACACACACACACACACACACACACACACACACACACACACACACACACACACACACACACACACACACACACACACACACACACACACGTCCCTTGCTTTCGAGAGCTCACTCATCCTTTTAATCGGTGTGGAATCCATCAAAGTGGGTCAAACTCTCCCTTTCCCCATCTGCCCTGGCCAGATTTTAAATGCACGAGGCCTGATTAAAAAAAAGGACTAGGAAAATAGGCCACACACTCGCCTACAACACACACGCCTACCACACACACACACTCACACACACACACTCCTACTTTTCTCCATCTACATATCCTGTCTCATGTCCTCACTGAGTGTGTGTGTGTGTGTGTGTGTGTGTGTGTGTGTGTACTGAGGACGTTTTTAAGCAATTATCACATGCCAGTGTTACACGCGTAAAAATGAACTCAGTGTAAAAATGGCAGTGGCGGAATGTAACTACCCAGCAAGGGACGTCCGTCTTAACGGGCAGAATTTATTTTGGTTGAAATCAGGTGATATTCTGGGCCAGATTTGATTAGTCTTGGTTTGACTTGATCTGGCCATAATCGAGACGTCACTAATTTGTCCAGGTCCTGACTGTGCTTGCTGGGTAATGTAAGTACATTTACTTCAGTACTGTACTTAAGTACTATTTTGAGGTATTTGTACTTTACTTGAGTATGTAAAATTGTCAGCACTTTTACTTCTACTCTACTACATTTCAGAGGCAACTATTGTACTTTTACTACACTACAATTTTTATTTGACAACTTTAGTTACTAGTTACTAGATACATTTGAAAACTTAAAAAGTGACATTCTGCACAAGTAGTACTTGCATGGCTGTCCCAAACATTACCGGACAGGGGGGACTCTAATCGTGACTCGTATGTTTGTGGAGCAGTGGGAGAAATTATTTGTATACTACATATATGGCCTTTATTGATAGTACAGTATAGTAGTTTGACATGAAACGCGGAGAGAGAGAGAGAGAGTGAGATGGCGAGTGACACCGAGAAAAAAGGCCATTGGGATCGGGACTCAAAGCCACAACGTGCTGTCAGGCTACATTGAGGGGGTGCGCATGCTTATCCGACACACCAAAAGTCTGACATGGCCAATTCACCCGTTGCTCCCGACATGCGTTGGTCCGACATGCGTTGCGCCATGCTTGCAGTTAGGGTTAGGTTAGGGTGTGGGGTATGGGGGGCGGTCTAATGACTGTCGGACTGTTAGTATGTCGGAACTTGTGACTGTACCCACATTGAGCCTAGGTGCCCACGAACCGCTACGCCAGCAGCACTGGTAGGGTGACCAGATCCAAACTGTTCATTTAAGGGACAGAAGTAGGGGTGCTCCGATCAGGTTTTTTTAGACCGATCACCGATTGTTTTTCTCTTTGCCATAGATCATAGATCGGGTAAATGCCGGTTACCGATCAGAGTGAATATCGGCCGATATGGCCGATCACCGATCGCTGGCCGATTATCGGAGCATCTCTAGACAGAAGGATCGCTTGTGTGGGACAAGTGGGGCGGGACGGGGTTAGCAACTTATTTCTAAAGTTGCTATTTAATCATGCCTTGATGTCATATTCGACGATAGGCCTAATATTGCCTATCTGGCGTCTCACATTTTGTTTTAAAATGCTCATTTTGGTCATGGGTGGTATGGCCAACTTTGTACTGTTACTGTAGCCTAGGGGAATATTTCTCATGTTATTTTAACAGGCTTAAAGATATATCTTGCAGGACAATGGACAATGAGAAAGCTTTACAACAGAAAGTCAACTATTAGGGGACTAACTTTTAGGGTGCCTGTGGGACAGGGTCTCAATTTGTGGGACGCCTGAAAAGTCTTGGAAATGAAGGACTGTCCCATGCAAAGGGGGACATCTGGTCACCCTAAGTCCAGGCCTGGTCTCTCTTTCAAACAAAGCATAAAACGCCTAAACAAACATATACCATATGTAAACACAAGGCGTGTGTGTGCGGACTGCGGGTGTGTGTGTGTGTGTGTGTGCGTGAGAGAGAAAGAGAGACTACTACTACTGTTGTTTTCTCTGCCACAATGCTGCATTCTGCATGCACTGTCCAACAGCAGAACAGTTCACATAGTCATGTGATCATCAGCCTCACAGCGAGCCAGCAATGCAGTGTCCTTGGATGTTATCTGCAACGTGTGTGTGTGTGTGTGTGTGTGCATGTGTGTGTGCATGTGTGTGTGTGCGTGTGTGTGCGCATGTGTGCGCATGTGTGTGTGCATGTGTGCGCGCGCGCGCGCGCGCGCGTGCGTGCGTGCGTGTGTGTGTGTGTGTGTGTGTGTGTGTATCACACCAAAGGGTCACAAGCCATTCCGTTTAGGCTCATGTGGTCATTATGCAAAACAGGGATTTCCAAAGATTAAGCGATAACACAGCCAGTGTCACAGACACTACCAATACAACAGATACAGACAAAGAGCACAAATACAAAATGCAGGGAATCAGATAAACTTTATGATAAAACGATAAGGGAAGTGAAGTGCAAAAGACGAAACACAAATGACTTCTTTGGTATACAGGTTACTGCACAGTCTGTACAGTGATTCATGTATGGGGGCTCTGGCTATATATATTTTTGAAAAGGACAGACTTGGAGAGGAGAAGAAAAGAGGCGTTACTTGTCATTCACACCTTTGTCTGCTGCTAATGTGATGAGTCACGATGGCTTTTAGACACATTCTCCTGCTGCATAAGCTTAAATTGGTCTCTCTATTCTCTCTCTACTGTATATATATATATATTGCGATGTATTGCGACATTTTAAAACAATTCTAAACAATATAGACCGTGAAATGTTCAATCATGCACTTCGATGACTTTCTGACATGAAAAGAATATAAATAAACTAGAAGAACTGCCCCTCGGGGCACAGGTATCCACCCGGCCAGGTCAGGTTATGGTGGCCTCCTGGTGGCGCTATAATAGGCCAAGGTGAAAAGGGTGGGATATATTCCTCAGCCTAGTAGGAACGTGTGTGAAAGATTTCCCATAAATTGCACGCTACGTTCATGATTTGAGGCTTTTTGTTCAAAAAGGGGCCAATCCTGCAAACTTCGAGAGCCAATGTTTGCCAATTAGGATGGAATATGAAATATCAGACAGGTCAGTCTTGAGCACATAACTATAGAGATACTGTGTAACGATTTGCAGGATCTTTGGACAGAATCTGGAGTAGTAATATAAAAAAATGTGTTTTACAAAGGTCTGCCTCCTGGTGGCGCTATAAAAAGCACATGTGAAATATGCAGTTCAAAGGTTTGTCCTTGGCCTCTAGGGAGTGTGCATGCAACGTTTCACGCAGATCGGTGCAGTTATATGTCAAAAAGGTGAAAAGCTGCCTCATGGTGGCGCTATAAGAGGCCGTTCTAGAAAATTTGGGGCAGAGGTTCATCGTTGGCATCCAGGGAGTGTGTGTGCAAAGTTTGGCATCGACCGGGTTAATGGTGCCGGAGATTAGCTGGTAACGTACGGACACACGGACGGCTTGTGTGAATGCTTCTTGAGGGTGTGAATTATTATGAGCAGTACTAGTGTACTATCAGATCACACAGCACCTATGAAGATGTAACACGGAATAACTTAAAAGGCACTGTGCCGGTGTGCACTGCCGTCACGACACTCGACTCAAGAAGCAAGTCTATAAGGTCTATAAGGCCTATACGGCTGGAGGTGCGCACAGCAGACAGGGGAAACGACAAGTGGCACTTTTGAATGAGCAGGCACAGCCATACATCATCAGTCGTCTTTTCCTGCGCTGCTCTGACTGAATGCAAAGCTCTCAGACGCCCCGCCGGTCGCCAGTGCCAAATGAGTATCGCCTCTTTACTGGTTCAGATGAAGTAGTCACAGGGGAAAGGGGATGGCCCGGCCAGCAGGCTGTGGCTCTGCTTACAAAAGAGCACAGAGGACAGATGCTTAACTCGTTAAAATCGGGACAGCATCTGTGTCTTTTTGGGCAAAAAACTAAAAAAGCATCATTTTATACTTTGCTATTGAAAAATAATAGCAGAAAATGTCGTGAAAATGTGTGCAAATCTTTTTTAACTCCAATCTTTGCTACTGCCTGGAACAACATATTTTCAGATGGGGGTCCGCGTACAAACACATTGTGAGGGTCCTTGACATGAAAAGGTTTGAGCGCCACTGATTTAGAAACATAGGGATTTTTCAGGAAACTGATAGGATAGAATTGGCCTCAGGTCTAAACGGGTTAAAGAGAGGCTGGTGCAGGATCTCTAGACCCCGGATGGCAGCTGCTCAACTGAAACCAAGCAGCCCCCAGGACCTACGTACTGTAGGTGACCAAACCCGTCCAAGTGCAGATTCACTACACTACAGACGAGAACTACAGACTGTTGCCTCTCGCAATTTTCAAATGATTCCAATGTTCCATCTAGGGATGTCCCGATACACTTTTTTCATTTCCAATCCGATCCCGATACCACAATTTCTGTGTTAGCCGATACCGATACAGAATACCGATACCAGTGTTGTGATCTTGTGTTGTGTATCTAGCTATATATCTCGTGTTGTGTTTGACTCCTCACTCAAATGTGCACTTGCAGTTTTGGCAACTCCAAAGCAAACTCCACATGCCCCAACATTCTATTTACTTGCCATAGTGTCAACCCCTTACCCCTGTGTCGGATCGGTGGTTAAGACTGGCATATTCGCCGATACCAATATGACCCGATATGACAAATAAGTGCCGATACCGATACTTTTCCGATACCGATACAGTATCGGGACATCTCTAGTTCCATCATACAGTCTGCAGAGCGGAAACTCTGATCATGAGCAAAAAATAAAGCAGAAGTGAGTTCTCCTCCCCACTTCCGTTTCATCTTTACAGTCGCGCAAATTTATCCTAATATAAATAGAAATCCTTTAAGCATATATAACTTGCTGCTTAGCAGAAATGGAACAAAAACAAATCACACCCGTGTGAAATGAGTGCCGCTCTTATCATCATACATCATCTTATTTTGGCCAATCAAACCCGGAAAGCTGGGCATAGGAGGGGCTAGCACCCCTCAAAAATACAATGTAAAGACATATATTTTTGTGAACATAAGTGACACACAGATTACTCAGATTTTGGTGTAGTTCCGGACTCCGTATATAGCATTCGGACTACGCAACACTATCAGTAGAGGAACACATCAGCATCAGTTTGTATGAAATGACTGCAAGGAATTGGAGAAGAGAGAAGCTTGTGATCCATCTGAAAGTTGGCCACAGACTTTACTGCAATGTTTTTTGCCCGAGCAGCACTGATTTGATTAGCAAGTCACCGTTACCCAATTCTGGTTATCCAATAAATTTAATTTAATTAGTCGTGTCTTGCAGAGTAGCTTCTATTATGATATTAGGCCAGCTGTGTTAAGCCTGATTTGTACTTAGTTGTGGACGGGTGTCACATGGCGAAAATAGCCGATCCACAAGTTGTGAGCTTTTAGATCTGCTAATTTCGGTGCGTGATATGATGCACAATTATAGATCTGGCATAAGGAAGGCAAAACCCACCCGTCACAGAATTCAAATGCCATTTCTGTGATTCTGCACTTGTCAATATTTATACCATGGAAAACATTGCCGTAGACTATAAATTAGAGCCAAGATGGTAATCTGTGAATTAAAAACATTGGGTGACAGATTATTGAGTTTCTGAACCAAAAACACGGTAATTAATGACCCTGTGCTGTTAATGTCATGCTCAATGAAAAAGCGCCATATGGTTTAGCTTTGAGAGTGTCTTATTTGTGTACACAAGCTAATCCCACTGAAGAATCCTCCCTCAGAGGATCCAACACCGCTATGGACAAATACATGCCTAATATTGCCTATCCAACACCGCCAAGGCCCAAATACATGCAAACAAAAGCAGATGGACACAAACAAGGACACACAACCAAACTATGAATCATACTGCTCCTCCCCAAAATCACTCATGAATACAGGCAATATATAATAGACGGCATACAAATGAGAAGGTCGAGAAATTATATCACTATCCCATCGCATGGTGCCATTATGAACATCTACTGAATTTAATTTAACTTGCCCTAATGATTTTTAATTGCAAACTAGCCACGGCCAATCTGAGAAGGCGAATTCAGTATTTTCTAAAATGTTTTGCTCTTTCTACAAAGTACAGATCTGACATGGTTGAAATGGAGACAGGGGTAAATTAACCTAAGCCTGTTTATTTTTTATAGTCATGACGCCATGTTCATGACCAAAGACCCCTTCCTGGACTACAAAGTCACACCTCCATGCAGCCTCCCCCCTCTCCACAAGGAGGGGAAGTCCACTAAAGCATTATGGGCATTGTAGGAATTCAGTAATCCATTCAAACCCTATAGTCAAACACACAGACTTCATTATTTTTCTGGCCATAGGGTGCAAATTTAAAATTGTGCTACTGTTATCTACTACAAATACTATTAACAGAATTGGGTGACAAAGGATGACTTCACCCATTTTCAACCTATCTTCATATAACATGGTCCTCACTAATGCTCAAGCAGTGATGTACACTAGGCCATGCTTAAAACAAGGAATGATTACATAGTAATAATGTGTCAGGTCAGGTGAAAGAGGCGCTGTCTCTGTTGTCCCCCTTTTTGCCTTCGTTTCCCCCCCTATTATTGTTATTATTACTTTAGTTTCTCTGTCGCAAATACTAATATTACACTATTAGAAATTGAAAACTATTATTTCAACTTTGGCGAGTCCATTTGGAATTGGATGCGTATTGTCGGGCTTTGGAGACTGAACTAGGCAGATATGAGTTAATTTGAAGCGTATTCTGCAGGCGCACGCAGTTGTCTCTTGCTGCTGCTGGCTGTACAGGCTGCTAGTAGCGCTGGCCCGTCCCTACAGTGCAGCGGTGGTACATGGAGACACGAATCACGATACATTATATACATTGATTCTGTGCGTGGTTCAATGACTGTGTTTTGTTGTGGCTTTGCATTGGCTGCGCTGCGCTGTTTCAGCCGCGGTTGGTTTGAAGTTATATCGAGTGACGTGCGAACATTGCAAACGTGTCAAATAACTGTAGTATGCGCGTTGCTCTGTCTGCAGCCTGCTTTGCTGCCATGGATATTTCCCCCTCCTCTTCCCATTGGCTAGAGGCAGCATTGCCGTTGCTTGTCGTCCCATTGGCTAGAAGTAGCCAATCACGTCAGTATGGACTAGGGGTCTATCTTGTCGTCTAACTTTCAGGAGTAAACACTAGTCAGGTTTCACCTGACAAAAATCTACTGTGTGTCTCAGAGGAGGGATGTGGTTACAGTAACCCGCCTACGTCATCGTTAGGCAGTTTTCTTCCAAGATTATTATTTTTTATTGCATATTACAATGGTATATGTATTACAATGGCTTCCATTATACTGTAGAATCCTAACTTTCCAGAAATAGAAAACCTGAAGTTTCTATTAGCTTGGATTCCCCATCGATGAAGACGGGTTTCGGAACTGTCCACAGCCCTCCTCTGAGACACAGTGAACTAGACTAAAATAAATTGTACCATAATATAAGGGTGATCATTAGTGAGGACCATTTGTATGAACATAGGTTGAAAAGGGGTGCTTTACGCAAGCATCCGGCACAAATAGGCAATGTGTAGTATTGTGTACATACGGTGGGGAGTTGCATTCGGGCAGCTCAATTAGGTGTACTCACTAAATAAAACACCCACCCCCGCCCCCAGTCTTTGCTTTTTATTGGGCTTTTCATGGTTTTTATAAGCTGTGAGGGCGCCTTTGTGAGATATGAGAGGAGTCTTCCAGCCTATAGAAGTCCCCAGGGAGCTTTTTCCCTGGCTAATGATTTGACATGACAAGTCAAAGCAGAGGTTTATGAGGCTCCACAAACGCTGTTAAGAGAAGATTCCTCAGATGTGGAAGGCGTGCGGCAGAAGAACAAGATGTTGGATGTAGCAATTTAACAGAGGAAGAGACTGAGAACTGTACACTATGATGTGGGCTTTTGGGCCCCTCTTGGGTCTGTTATAAATAGTCCTCATGTTGGCAACACTATGGCAAAATAGAAGACGTCATCTTAGGCTACCACCTTCCCCCGTACTGATTGCCTTCACATAATTTCAATGGCAACATTAGTAGTGGTGAATGTACTGTACAGTTCCAACACATCCAACAAAAATGTACCGTCCCTTACAGGTGGATTCGTACACTGATACAAATGTAACTCTGAGTTAAATTAGAAGTCTGAGATTTTACAATGCATCTCAACGCAGAAGTGGTCATATTCTAATCAAATCCTGGTGCATGTAGTATGTTTTTCAACCATAGTAACAGACACACTAGAAGCACAGCTAAATGGATGGCTCCTTAACCTCCTCTACAAAAAGTATCCGATTTCTAATAAATCAGTCACCAGACTGCCTAGAGCTAGGAATAATTACAAGTCAGCTGGTGAAAAATGAAATGCCTAAAAATGCAACGAACACACAGTACAAGCACTTCAGCCTACTTCAAACAAACAGTGTGGGAGTTTCCCTAGACCCTTCCACCAATCATCTCCTGCAAAGCCCTCTACCAATTATTTCCTGCAGACCCCTCGACCAGTCAGCTTCTTCTGAGCAACATCTTACGAGAGAATCATTGTCTCTCCCTGTGTGTGTGTGTGTGTGTGTGTGTGTGTGTGTGTGTGTGTGTGTGTGTGTGTGTGTGTGTGTGTGTGTGTGTGTGTGTGTGTGTGTCCTTCCGTCTGTGATCAGCTCATCTCCGGCACTGTTGGGCTTGATGGCAGTAAAAATGTGCACACTCTCTCTCTGGATGGATGCCAGACCCCTGCCCCAAATTTCTCACACGGGGATGTTACAGAGCCACCAGGAAGATTTTTTTTTTTTTGCTGAACACATTTTTTGGCAGTACTACACCTTTTGTCCAAACATCACGCAAACCAGTACGTACACAGCATCTAGTCATTAAACAAAACGTGTCTTTCCGATTTTTCATATTCCCTCCTGATTGGCTAAGAAGTTTGTGCTCCGTTTTTTTTAAATGCCTCAAACGAAAGACAAATTTCAACCATAATTACAGATGGATTAAACAGAAAGATTATCTTTGTCTCTCCTTTACGTCTTTCCTCCCGACACAGGAAAACATATAGAGCTGGCTTAGTTTCAAGAGCCATGCGAGACACTTTGGATCGATATTCTCTGACACCGCTTCATTTCCATGCATATGGTTATGGACTTCACAGGCAGACCTGAAATGCACTTCAGTAGCACATACAGTACCAATCAATAGTTTAGAAAATGAGTTTCTCTCGTAACAACTGAAAGGATATACTTCATACTTCATATCACAATTCAAATATTGTATCATATAAACTAAGGGTGGGATACTGTGGGCTTATACCCATTAATAATGTTCCTTCATTATACATATAACTCTGAATTGCTGTTATGCATGAGTCAAGCCTCAGATGTTTTATTCAACATTCTAGAGCAGGAAATGATATGCCCTCTTTCTGAGGGACTTTAGAAGTCTGTGCAGGTGATTATTTTTCTAAGTGTTCGAGTTTGGAAGTGCTCGTTGTAAATCACTCAACAGCCCTGCTTTGAAATTGCACATAATGTGGGATGCTGCAGGAGGTTGCGTTGTTGAAAACGAGCGCTTCCAAACTCCAACACTTTGAAAAAATAATCTCCTGCATGGAATTTCTTGACACAGAAATTTGCTAATAAGTAAAAGTAATACCATGTTGTAGGCCTACTGTGGATTTTTATGAAACAAACACTTTGCAGATTGAAAGAGCTTTGCGTACAGCTGCAATGTCTGGTGTTGCAACTCTAGGTTCAACCCATTAAAAAAATCTAGTGTTGCAAATTGCAGCTATGTATTCTCTGGGTACCTTGATCACACATATAAGCCTGTAGTGTAGTGCATAACCCCATTCACATGACCTACATTATAAAGCTCACCTGGGAGTATTCTGTGTACAGAAACTGCACATTTTACTAGTGAAGGAGCAGGCTTGATAATGATAATATTTGTGCATTCTCACAGACGCACCAGAGTAGCCTACACACGCGCGTCTCGGACACATTGTTAGACGAATCAATTAAGCACATTGGTACCAGCTGCTAGCACATTGACATTGGTATTTAATTGTATACACAATTGGTAAAAACAAACCCGGATACAATTAAACATAGCTACTAAAAACCAGTAAGTCCATGCTGTAGAGTGTAGCCTATATTCGTGGATGGCGCACACCTGAATTCAATAGGCATTGATGACACAAACGATGCCAAACGCATCACAAGATCCAGGGGAAAGATGCAGTACTTGGACACGAAATAAAAACAGAAGAAGCAATGGTCACTCATTATGACCACTGCTGCGCGTCGCGCATCATAATAACATGACAGTTTGGGGAGATAGTTCAAAAGAGAGCCTAGTAAGTAGGGTACACTTGCCTGGAACGTATAAAACCTTGTCCCGTTTGGTGGGTGCACCTTCGGGGAGTTGGCCCCCGTACTCATGTCCGAGAAGATCATAATAATCCCTTCGAAAAGAAAAGAAAAATCCAAAAGTGACCGATCGATCCGATATATCAATGGCGAGGACGGAGGAAGAAATTCGAAAAACGTGATAAATCACATGCAGGTTATATTATATATCCTAGTCAGAGCGGCAGTCCTGACAGGCGCGGCGCGGCGGTCGCGTGTCGGCAGCAGCGCTCTTTGAGCTACACACCCACATCGAAAAAAGAGATCAGACCGCTCCTCCAAAAAAGATCTATCCCCCCTCCAAAAAAAGACAACCAGGGGAAATACTTTTCTCTGCTTTCCTGGCTGGCTGGCCCCAATCCGTGTTGTTGTTATACACACTAGTCGCACGTTGTTTCTCTCGGTCTCTCTTTCCTATCGATTGGCCGCGTCGCGACGAGTCAAACGCAGTGAGAGATGTACCGTGGCGGCTCCATGATTATTGCCTAGTGTGGCGCTTGCTGCTGCACGGCAGTGCACGCAGCTCTATTAACAGTGGCTTGGGTGCATGGGTACTCCATCTGTTCCAAGCAGCGATTATCACCTCCCTCCCTCCCTCCATCCCTCCCCCAACCGGCCAACCCCCCCGATCATTCAGCGGTCTCGGTCTGCAATCTTTTTGAAATTAAGTGGCATATTTTATTTTCTAGAATGGTCAGTGTATGTGCCTCTACAGTATGTTCAATAATGACACCAAATCAGAGCAATAACCCACCCTATCTCCCAGACTCCCTCCCCAGTCAGTTTTTAAATAGTTTATTTTTAAACAAAACCTCCTAGGCTCTCTCACACACTTATGCCAGTGTGCCTGTGCCCTGTGTGTGATCACCGGTGCCATTGTTGGCAGTGGCACCGGTGCCAAAGGTTGCCTATACCCTGCCCTGAGTAGGCTACTCAATTGCGGCAGCGGTGGCCGAACGGATAGCGGCGCGGTCTAGATACCGGAAGGTTCCCAGTTCGAATCAGCCGTCCGACACGTTAAAATTACCACCGCTGAAATGCCCTTGAACAAGGCATCAACCACTACGATGAAATGTGTTCTATGAGCAGGGCCTGGCTGGAAACAAGTTCTTGAGCTTAGCCCAGATACCCTGGGTAAATATAGATTTCATTTAATTTCATTTCATTTTGCAATATTACGTAGTAAGTAAAAGTCCGGAATTCAAAATGTACTTGTCTACTTGAGTACAAAAAAAAGTATTGGCAATTTGGCATGAAAATTGTACTTTAAGTACTTAACTTGTTGTGCAGAATGTCCCATTTCAAGTTTTCAAATGTATAATAATCTTTTGAAAATACCAGATCTACAAGCTCACAATGCGTCGCCACATTGTGAGATTGTAGAGTGGCTATTTTCGAATGGCCGAAATTTATAATTGGGCTTAAGTGATTAATGTATGTTTTGTAGTAATAATCAAAATCTACCAAAGTTTTCAAATAATTGTATTGGAATAAAAAGTGCAATATTTGCCTCTGAGATGTAGTGGAGTAGAAGTAAAAGTATCGAAAATTGGAAATACTCAAGTAAAGTACAAATACCTTAAAATTGTACTTAAGAGCAGTTCTTCCACCACTGCTCCCTCCCTCCCTCCTCCTCCTCCTCCTCCTCCTCGATCATTCACAAGATGAACCTTGCATTCCTAATCCTTAACATTTACATTATCCACACAATTAGATGCCTCACGCATCTTACAGCAGCGTGAGTCACGCTGTGTGTGTGTGTGTGTGTGTGTGTGTGTGTGTGTGTGTGTGTGTGTGTGTGTGTGTGTGCGTGCGTGCGTGGCACTGCGTGCGTGTGTGCATGTTTGTGTGAGAGAGTGATCTTACTGTACGATGACAGGTGTTTCCTCTCTCACCTCATCCACATCCACAAGTTCCAGATGAGTTTTGATTCATTGAAAATTGTATTAACAGTTTGCAGAATGGGTACAGTTCATGGAAAAGTACAGCCTGGTCAATAGAAAAATTGCTACTGATAAAAACTGATAAAACCAGAAAAAGCACTAAGACTGTTTACTTAAGGGTCCTCCATTTTCAATTAATCAGAACATTTAAAGAAAAAAGGGAAAACGTACAGTAGGCTGCGGGAATGAGGTTACAAACGTGATGTAGGCTACTTGAGAAGATGCTAAACAAAATGTTCAAGTTCACGTAAAATTAAATTTCCACTGACAGCAAACAGAATAACCAATATTGCTAGGAACATTACGGATTGGAGCTGTCTCTACATTTCCATGGCCTCATTCACCTTGGCTTCAAAAGACATTTCCAGAGACCTGTCATAACGGTGTCATCCAGTATATTTCCTTCTTTACTTTAATGCACATTGAGTTCTTTATAAAAACAGCTCTACTTCAGATACATCCACAATTGAACAGAAACAACTTTTTAACAGCAATCATATAAAGTAGAGGAGGTTTTCCAGACTTCAGACTATAAGTCTGTCTGACCAGCTTTCATCCAATTTTCCCTAAGATTTGACCCAAAAGAAATTGCAATAGTAATCGTTCTAATCGTCATCCAAATAACTCAATTGTGGATCATGGTAAATTCAGGAGTTGAACATTGGGTACCATTGAAAACCTATATAAGGCTAACTGGGAACACTGGGAACACCTATGTTATACTTTAGCTATTGAAAAATAGCAGATCTACAAGCTCATAGCGTGGCACCGAGTGCCGTGCTACGAGCTTGTCTTTGACATGAAAAAGGTTGAGCACCACTGACATACGTAGGTTTTTCAGAAAACTGTTTGGATTTAGAAGACATTTTGTAGAATCTAGTGTCAGGTCTAATGCAAGCATTAGTTTTGCACGGAAAACATTACTTCGGCTAAAAACGGCCATAGCCGTCTTCACAAATGTGAATTTAGCCCAAGGAGAGTTTGATTTGATTGAAGGGCTGATTTCACCCAACACCCATATGCACACACCGCAGCAGAGCGCGGCTAATGTTATGAGCTAATTGGAGAGCAGGAAAGACAAATATGACTGTATATGACAAATATGACTATGTAATATTTCTTGTATAGTTTATAGATTGACTGGCCTAGTTGTGCTTTGTATCACTAGCAAGCCATTCCACTAGTCAAACCAACCAACCAAAGCAATGCACTAGTGTTGATTTTGTTGACTAAAACTATGACGAAAAATGTTCGGCGACTACCTTTTTTCACTGACAAAAACTAAAGGAAAACTAAATGAAAACCATAAGATGACTACAACTATGACGGACTATAGTATACTGACAATTTCATCAACAAATAAAAAGTAGACGAGATCCAAGACATTCAGTAGAACTATAATAAGTCATTTAATGCTTGGTTGCATGCTGAAAATAGCAGATCTACAAGCTCACAATCTACATTCTACAAGTTGTGAGCTTATGATATTCAACTAGGACTAGATTAAAGGTTTCAGATTATGACTAAATTTAACAGAATTTTATTCAAAAGACTATGACTAAAACTAAATCAAAATGTGCCGTTAAAATCAACACTACAAATGCACTGTATGTTCTGAGCAGATTCTGTGGTGTTAGACAAAGTTCAAATTTAAAATAATAATAATAATTAATAAAATCACTGGCACTGGGGCACAGACCAAATATTCGTTTTTGGGTCTGATCTCAAATGTGCACTTCAGAGAAGATTTTTATTATGTATTTATTTATTTATGTAGTACTTGAGATGGAAAATGATGATGGGACGTGGAAGTGATGTCCCCTTTTCTGCACAAGGATCTACCACGGGAGACCGGATAGCGGCCTTGAGCCTTGTCATTTGATTGGTCCATAAGTACAGGCTTGGGGACAGACCTATCCCATGGCTAGAGGGGGTAGTTAGGTCACATTAATTATCAATGTCAAAATTCAGGACACAGTGGATTAACTAAAACAGCGACTGCGGCAATCAGAGTTGTCAGGCTATAGTAGTAGTACAGTCTATATCAAGGATTCCCACACTTTTTTGACTCGAGAACTACTTTTAAACTGAAAATTGATCATTTCCAGCGAGTCAATGACGGAAGGAGACAACGGAAGGAGCATGTATAGAGCCTAGGGTATATGTGCGTGAGATCATCATCATACCTGGAAGTTATGCGGGAATGCCTACTGAGTGGCAAAAGACTATACTTTCTGGCCTTGAAAGCCCATACATCCGAACAGAAGTCCTATTTGATTGCATTAAATGACTTAAAACAACATTAAATTCACTTTGTCACTCACTTTGCCACTCGATCTGCCATTCACTTTATGCATGCGCATACCCTCTATTGACCTCTAGAGATCTGGCTCCCAGTCCCAGTCCTCTCTGCATTCCATATGCTTTCATATAGAGTCCTAGCCCACCGATTATCAATATTTTGAAAAGTGCAAAATTAATTCTAACCCGTGTGAAAAACATACAAAAAAAAAGAAAATGCTAATCTACAAGTTCACAACACATCACACATCTCTGGAGCCTTTTGTAAATTTCCGCTAGTTAAGACAAAATATAGGTTAAAAAGTCGTGGTACACCTGTTGCATAATTGCAGATACCGATGTCCTTAAAAAAAGGTCAAATAATGGCCCATATATCTGTCTGGGTCTAGTCTCATCAACAGTGTTCTTTGCCTTTTGAATTTGGCCAAATCTGCCAAAACCACCACAGACCCAGTGAATTATACATGAGCTGTTCCTTCACATTCAACTCACCAGACTAACAGTGCTGCGCTGTCGATAAAATATACAACATAAAGTGACAGGTCCTGTGAGGTATCTTTTTCTTTGGTTTCCATAAAACTTTGAAGTGGTATATGAAGATGGACATTTATGATAAATGTTTGATCAAAGTACCTTTATTCCTTTGTGATAGTTTGCACGCACAGACAGACTATGTGCTCATTAAAACCAATATCAGGTTGTAGGTAGGTGTGTTGTATGTGTGTAGGTAGGTGCGTGCGTGCGTGCGTGCGTGCGTGCGTGCGTGCGTGCGTGCGTGCATGCATCTACTATAAAGTGTGTGTTAACGTGTGTATTCATGTACTGTAAGTGTATTTTTCCGTGATGTGTATGTATACCTGTGTATCATTGCCAATGCTTCAATCAATAAATAGTTATAGACCAATCCTGTTCCATCAATCTAAGCGCTCAATCACATTGATTTGTGGTTTGTTTGATCATTCCGCAGTCCTAATCTACGTGGCCATCTAAAGGCATCAGGAGGCTGTAACGGTGATGACACCAGCCTTGTTTCACTACAGTTAATGTGTACCACAATTAGGTAGATCATTTGCGATGATTTAAGAAGGCTTGAGGACAGATGAAATGTCCTTATTGAAATCCTAAAAACAAGCAGAACAAGGAACTACCGTGTGGACACTGAACCCATAATAGTGATGGCAATGGAAGAGAATGTTTTTGACATAAAAAGAGTGTTGAAGTCAAGTCACACTTGACTTCAACACTATATAACGCTGCCACACATTGCATGATAAAATCTGTGACGTCCATTTAATTATTATGGTTTCCGAATTGAATTATCACATTTTACTGTGTTAGTACGGGTTTTTACTGTGTGAGTACGGGTTTATTTTTTACACTTTCAGAACAACATGAACACTATGTATGTGAGTGTGCCCACGCACATAACTGTGGATTTGTACACAGCTTGTGAAACAATAATTAGCTGCAAACCAGTAGAATGGGCTACCGTTGGCATGCAACCACTTAGTTCCAGTACACCACCAATAAGCTGCAAACAAGCAAGGAATAGCAAACAGTGACAGTAAATGGATAGCACATACGGTGAATGTACACAAAGCAAGTAGTATTTGTCCAGTCGACGAGCAAACCTTTTAAATAGTTTGACAGCATGCCTGGATGGAACCTATATTCTCTTCTGGAATGGCCACAGGCCATTAGTTTAGAATATATGGATATTCTAAAATGAGTAGTGAAAGGAAAAGAGAAATGTCTCTAAACACCCTAACATGAAAGAAACTGGAGTTTTTGTTTGAGACTGTTCCATGTTGACAAACTGCAGCCGGCAGTATTGTAGCAGCCCACAGCAGTAGACTTGTTTGAGCCATGTCATTGATTATAGTCTTGAACAAAGACGAAAACTACAAAAACTATTATTTTGGGAATACTGGCAGTTATCGTGGGTAGAGAGAGTACGTCAGTATGACCTCTTGTATGATGGAGAAAGGCATTTGCAAGGGGAAACAAAGTAGTTGCATCCACAACGTGTTGTGAGCTTGTAGATATGCAATTTGGTGTTTGGTCTGACGTACTAGTAACAACCTGACAGGCATTAGATCGACAACCTACCCCAAACCCTAACCTCACAGGGAAGGCACGGGTGAGTTTTAACCGGCAACACATGTCGGGAGCCACGGGTGAGTCTTAACCAGCCACGCATGTGTCGGACTAATTAACTGCACAACAGTTGTCCAGTTGTGCAGTTGTCGGACTAACTGCACAACTGGACAACTGTTGGACTGTCGGACCAACATACAGTATGCACTATACGCCCCATTCAATTTTCAGTGTGCGTCTGTGCGACAAATCAAACATTAGACTAGTTGTGGGGGTTTACATTATTTGATACGCGACATGTGGGAGTGCAGCAGAGGGGACAGTTAGGCTTGTTCGCATTAACATACACTGTACAACGTACACACATTGTGTACACGCAGGCTTACCAAGCAGACTACGAGACAAGCGAGGCTACATTGTCACACGCGGTTTACCCATGGCACTCCCCGAAGAGCTCAGCTGTCAGTCGGAACAACTGTTAAATCAGCGCAATCTCATCCACGGGGAGCAGAGAAGTGAAAGATTACACAGAGAGAGAAAGAGACGAGAGACACAGAGAGAGTGAGAGAGAGCGAGAATCAGAGAGAGAGGAGAAAGACACAGAGAGAGAGACACAGAGAGAGAGACACAGAGAGAGTGAGAGAGAGAGAGAATCAGAGAGAGAGAGGAGAAAGACACAGAGAGAGAGACACAGAGAGAGAGACACAGAGAGAGTGAGAGAGAGAGAGAGAATCAGAGAGAGAGAGGAGAAAGACACAGAGAGAGAGACACAGAGAGAGAGACACAGAGAGAATCAGAGAGAGAGAGAGAGAGAGCGAGAGAGTGAGAGAGAGAGAGAGAGAGAGAGAGAGAGAGAGCGAGAGAGAGAAGCAGCAATGAGCAGTGGTGATTTTTTTCTTTTTACTTAAATATAAACATATCAATACTGCAATGTAGAAGTACTCTGTTACAAGTAAAAGTCCGGAATTCAAAATGTACTTTACAAAAGTAAGTATCATTATGCAGAATGTTCCCTTTCAAGTTTTCAAATGTATAACAATCTTGCCGAAATGTGTATGGGTTGAAGTGGTTAATGTATGTCTTGTAATAATAATCAAAGGAAAGGAAAGTAACAGATACCTCACAAATGTACTTAAGTACAGTATGAGTGAATGTACTTAGTTACTTTCCACCACTGGCAATGAGCTCCCTTGGTAATGACATGATTCAGCAGTAGTGGTAGGACATTGTAGAGCAGGGGTGTCCACACTTTTTTGACTTCAGAGCTTCTTACAAAATTACCAGATCAACAAGATCTACCCACAAAAAAAAAAAAAATTATGCCATTGCTGAAAATAGCTTTCAAATGTACCTGAGGGGGGCGAGGCTGAGCGTTTAGGTGTTGCAGCTGTCCGACGTATATACATATAGGGACCATAGGCGGCGGGTGGATTTTACCTTTGGGTAGGCTAGAATTGCGTGGGAACTCTCAAATGTATTTATTTATTTCCCCCAGATGGTCTAAAAATGAGTTACTTTGACCAATTTATTACCAATCTTGTACACCATTGCTCACAAAAGCAACACCCTTGACCCAATTATAGACACTGCATCTAGCTTTTAATTAAAGTTCCCCGGGCATTGTTTTGGGATATTTTGGCCGATATGGGTCTTTTTCTCAAGTCTCGAGTCAGTGTGGAGATTACCCGGCGGTGTTGCTACTTGCTGCCCCTCCCGGCTCATGGCTCTTCACAGACGGCACAGAGACAGCAGCCACTCCGCTGAACGTGTCAGTGTTGCTGCAGTGGTGTGAACTGTGAACCATGCGGACGGTCACTGGTGGTGCTGCTGACAGCCGAGCCGACTCACAGCTTCTTCTTAGTTCTGAATTACTTTATCTGTGGCTTGAAAAAGACCGTAGGGCGTAGGCTATATCCATTTTGCGTTTTGCTGTTTTCCAAAATAAACCAGCGCACGCTACTGTTTGCTACAAAGCGACTGGAAGGAAGAGGTTTACAGAAAGGCTACCAAGTAGCCAATCATATGACCCGATCAGCGATCACCACGGGGCAGCGACAACACACACACACACACACACACACACACACACACACACACACACACACACACACACACACACACACACACACACACACACACACACACACACACACAGCCTTCTGTGTAACGCTGCGCACATATATTATATATATTTAAAAAATACCCAGCAACATTTTTGGGAAGGCTAAGCCTTCCCTAGCCTTACATACCCGCCGCCTATGATAGGGACTGGGACACACATAGCTGCGTATTGGAGCGGAGGCACCGCTCAAAACACAAAATGATGAGAGTGCATGTCTGAAAACCAACCGGCTGCACCAGAAAAACATTTGAGTGCCACTTGGAGACTGTGCACGGGAGAGGAAGTATCCGCCACAAACATCTGTTCCCAGCCGCCCCCCCTGCGGGCGGCATGACACTGCCACCTCAAATAATCAGACATGTCGCTGCCTTAATTGGGTCGCTCTCACTGCTGATGCATGGTGTACTCTGCAGCACCCGTCGTCTCGGCTGTTCCATGCTGTTATTTTTGGTTTTCTACCCCCCCCCCCCCCCCTCCCCAGACAGAAGTCTATTCGCATTTATGGGTCCCTAAAGAAGAATGAGAGAAAGAAAATGCATTTTCTAATCGTTATTGCCGTGAGAAGTAGTTCATTGCATTGCCCGGAACTCCATCCATCCATCTTCAACCGCTTATCCGTAGTCGGGTCGCGGGGGCAACAGCTCCACCAGAGTGCTCCAGACTTCCCTCTCCAGAGCAACATTAGTGACTTCCTCCTGGGGGATTCAGAGACGTTCCAAGGCCAGTGAGTCGATGTGTTTCCTCCAACTGCGCCTTGGTCTGCCCCGGTGGGACGTGCGTCGAGGACCTCCCTAGGGAGGCGCCCGAGAGGCATCCTGATGCCCGAACCACCTCAGCTGGCTCCTTTCCAGGCGAAGGAGCAGCGGTTCTACTCCGAGTCTCTCTTGTGTGACTGAACTTCTCACCCTATCTCTAAGGGAGATGCCAGCCACCCGTCGAAGAAAACTCATTTCGGCCACTTGTATTCGCAACCTTATTATTTCGGTCATGACCCACACTTCATGACCATAGGTGAGAGTAGGAACGAAGATTGCTCGGTAGACGGAGAGCTTTGCCTTCTGGCTCAACTCTCTTTTCGTCACAACAGTGCGGTACAGCGACTGCAATACCACCCCTGCCGCTCCGATTCTCCAAACAAAAAGCTCTCAGATGCCCAAATATGATTCATTTGATCGAGTCATTCTTAACTGGTGTGTGTGTGTGTGTGTGTGCGTGTGCGTGTGACGCGAGTTTTGGTACCAAAAGTAGAAAGTACTCATTGTGCAGAATGTCTCGAGTTTTTCTCTCAAGTGGTTAGTGTATGTTTTGTAATGTGCGAGCGTGCGTGCGTGCACGTGTGCGTGCGTGTGTGCGTGCACGTGTGCGTGGGTGGGTGGTCATGGTCAACCATGTGGATGTGAGTGACCTCATTGAGTTGATGAGATGTGACACTGCTCATGAAGAAAGGACAGAGGAGGAGGAGAAGAGGAGGGGGGGGTGTCTTCAGCCCACCTTTCAAGGGTAAAGCCTGTCTGACATGGATGTGGCAGCCATTTAAATGGCAGTGTCTCGTATTTGCATAATTCCCCAGCTTGGCAGGTGTCAAAAGCCTGCAGCCGCAAAAAAAGAGCTGGATTCACGTTTGCATCACAGAAATCCCTGCTGTTTTGCTAACATGCTTTATTTCTGGACTTCTACTGTATCGTGTACACATTTGTCTAGGTATGTTGTGTTATGAGAATTAGACTGTAGAGCACAGAGTCGGTAACGATGGAAGTTGTTGATCCATGCCCCACCCGATTATGCAATACCCGTTGTACCCATGTCAGAGTACCCGTTCCACCCATCTATCTGTGTCCCTTTTATGCCCTATATGGAGATTTATGTATCTGTCAGAATAGGCCAGCTCCATATATGGACCCTGGGCAAAGGTCTTTTGTGGCGGTTCTGGACAACCGTGGGTCCGACCGTCTCGACACCGGGCACTGCACTCCCTGTGGGGGTGTGGAAACGCCCGTATCGATTTTGAAATAGGCGGGGCGGACGCTTCTCGAGTTACGTGGATTACAGACATACAGTTCGTACAGAGAGGTGGTGCATGTATACAGTTGGAGGCCATCGATATTGTCCTTTTCTTTTTGCTGAGGTTTGCGTGATCTGCGCAAAAGGACAGTTAACCCATTTTGGGCGGGAACCCCTTTTGGTGTTTTAAACATTATGTTATAATTTAGCTATTGAAAAATAGCAGATCTACAAGCTCATAGCGCGCCACCGAGTGGCGCGGTACGAGCTTGTAGGTCTGCTATTTTTGAAAAATCGTGAAAATATTTATGAGAATTTAGAAGGATTTTTTTATTATTTTGAGGTCAGGCCTAAATGGGTCAAATGATAAGGGACAATATCGGTGGCACCCAACTGTAGATACAGTAGATAGATGTCCAGCACAACTAGGAAACTAATTTGTGATTCATGCGTAACTGTAGTCTGACTTGACGTTGTATTGACTACTGCACTAGTAAGCTTCATTAATGGAATCAATATTTTCTATTTATTTAGCTCTGTACAATAACTTGGCATCCGTTGCCTCGGCTCCTTTCCCTTGATTAAACGTGTGAAAAATTACCAAGGAAATCACATACTGATATTCTAATGAACACATCTGAAACTGAAAGTTCCAATCACTGTGATAACTGACACAGAATAGATTGATATGCATGTACAGTACATACTGTACAGTGAAATCAATCATTGATTATCAATTTGTAACTCTGGGATCATGCAAATGTAACCAAATGGGTTAATTTGTATACATTTGTAAATGCTCATAGTTACATTATTTAACACTCAAGATTATACAGTGTAGGACATACATAAATTAGCAAAGAACGAAATAGTTTGGCATCTTGCCAGAAAAGGAAAAGGAGATAATGAGTTTTGTTAGGCCTCTCTCTCTCTCTCTCTCTCTCTCTCACTCACTCTCTCTCTCTCTCTTCCCTCTGCTGTCTTTCCTCCAGTGTCCTGGTGAGCAGAAACAGAGAAGTGTGCAGTCGTCCAGATGGGAGAGATTAGGATAGTTATCCAAGGACCACAAGGGGGGGAACGGCACGGTACGGACCACACACCCAACACAGCGGGGGAGATGGGTCAGCTGGAGGAACACGGGAGGATTCGGTGGCAGAACAGATGAAGTATCGGGTTTGTTTGGGGGAAATGTACCACATACATTGATCGTGTATGCAGGTTCATTAACGGTAGCCAGTAGGGACAACTTGAAGACATTTACATTGGGTATTGACTGCTCTTGGTACAGAGTTAGGGTTATATACTGTAGGTACATTGGGCTGCACCATACAGTATGTTTGAAATATATAATATTCAAAACCAGCTACCAGTGCCGAGTCAACCCCTCTGAGGGCCCTGGCGCTACATCAAATCAAAAGGCCCCATACAGGGCCCTGCAAGCTTAAGCTCCAGTAAGTTCCGATGTTAATCCGGGCCTGCCAGCTACTGTATATGTGCAATGCTCTGGAAGCCATGCTAATTCATGTGATGAAGTCAAGAAGCAGCATGCAGCATGCTACTTCCGCTCCTGATGTCACAGCCGTGAGTATTAGAAAGCGTAGATTTAAAGAGTGCCACAATTTTTTCCACCCTAAAACATGATCATCAGGTATTATAATATAAGGAGGAAGAACTTTTTTTCCAAAAAGTGTACAGTATTTGTTAAAATCATGCTTTTATGTGGACACGCCCACCAGTTCATTAAGTATGCCTGGTTTGCCTGGTGAGTGGTGATGGGTGGTGATCCACCTGAACTGAAGCCGCACCCACAGCTGTAGTTGTATGATAAAGGGGGAGGGGTTAGGGGAGGGGCTGATAGTGTGATGTCACTATATTACTGTTTATGTCATTGGCCCGTTTGACTGTCAAGGGTTCAGCCTCCAGGAAGAAACCCTAAATACAAAGTTAATACACCATTGCACATAAAAACGACTCAAGGGTATCTAATGAAGTACTGTCACCTCATAGACACATGAACAACTGGAAAAATAAAAAAATTGTGGCACTCCATCTTTAACTGTTAAAACACCTTATGCAAAGTTTACATAATATGCTAATTGTTTTGTAAGCCAGGGTTGTACTTAGTTGCACGCGGGTGCCGCACACCTAAAATAGCCTCTATAAATAAAAATATTTTTTTCATTTAAGGGTCGTTGGGTGCACGACACCGGCCCGCAACTAGGTATAAATCAGACTCAAGTATATGTAATGGCGCGCATGCACACACACACACACACACACACACACACACACACACACACACACACACACACACACACACACACACACACACACACACACACACACACACACACACACACACACACACACACACACACCTCGGAGGAAAGCTGTTTTGGTGCCTGCTGTTTGTTATTAGACTCGCCAGTTGCTAAGAGTTGGGGAAAAAATATGGATATACCAAACAACCTATTCATACGCTGCATCAAGGCTTTTATTGGGTAGGCCCAAAAATTATGATTCCCTAGTTGATCACGGGGAATTTGGGGTAATACGGATGTTCCTGTCAAATGACTACAAATCAGTGATTAAAACATGATATCATCCGCTCCTGAACGCTGAAAAAGAATGCTTCCCACTTCCCAGGTTAGTGCACACCTAAGCAGTTGCACGCCTAGTCATTAAAAGTGAAGCAACTATCGCTTTATCTGTAGGATGTTTTCTCTCTTCTTGGCTATTGTTTCTATACCTTCTGTACTTTTTAAGCTGACTCAGGGAGCTATACTCAAGAAGTCCAAAGTACTTATAGTGGCAAATGGCAAATTCTGATAATAATATATCTCTTGAATGTTGGTTCTCTTGAATATTTAAACTAAAAGGGACATGAAACCCTCAGCTGATTCTGTAGTTTGTTTTATAGTTCAGGTTTAAAACTATACAGCACATTCAAAACATGGCAGACTATAAGCAACACAGCTAATACATTTAATTATCATTTCCTACATTTTGTTTTTAATTATTATTTTTTCAAAACATTGTCAAAAAACATTCCCAAAAAAGCAATCATGAATTAAACCCAAAATTCAATGATTTTCTTTTTCCAGTAATTTCATGAAGAAATACAAATAAAATAAAATAAAATAAATTTGTTAATGAGAAAAGAGACGATCTACAAGCTCACAACGCGGTGCGAAGTGATAGGTTGTGCGCTTGAAGATCTGCTATTTTCACTAGTTTGCAAGTCTCTCTTTTGGGTCTCGACCAGAAATGTTTTGGAACCGCTAGCTTACAATTACATCACATTGTACTATAAGGTATTAAGGTTCCCAGCAAGCCAAATGACGTCATGATGACGTTATGATGACGTCCTCCGGTGACGTTCAGGACTAGGCCAGATCACAGTCCATAATGCGGATGATCTTTACGTAATTTCCAGGTCTTCACCAGTTGAAATAATATAGCTTATTCTGGGCCAGATCTGGCTAGTTATGATATGACTTAAGTTGATCTGGCCTCGATCGGACTAGCTCTCTCTGATTCATCCAGGGACGTCCATCTTAGTGGGCATAATTAATGAAATCAGGTGATATTCTGGGCCAGCCAGATCTGACTAGATCTGGCCCCAATCGAGACGTCACTAATTTGTCCAGGTCCTGAACGTGCTTGCTGGGTTCAGCATTTTGCAACCTGCCACGTTTTTTTTACCCTGCTGCAGTTATTAAGCTGACCTGGAAATCTTTCACGTCAACAGTGGTGGAAAGTAACTAAGTACATTTACTAAAGTACTGTATTTAAGAGGGGTTGACTCGGCACTGGTAGCTGGTTTTGAGGTATTTGTACTTTACTTGAGTATGTAAAATCTCAGTACTTTTACTTCTACTCCACTACATTTCAGCTGGCAAATATTGTACTTTTACTCCACTACATTTATTTGACAGCTTTAGTTACTTTGTAGATTTTGATTATTTGACAGCTTTAGTTACTAGTTATCTACTTTGTAGATTTTGATTATTGTTACAAAACATACAGTAACCACTTCAGCCCTATATACATTTCGGCCATTTAAAAATAGCCGATCTGCAAGCTCAGATCTGCTATTTTCAAAGATTATCATACATTTGAAAACTTTAAATGGGACATTCTGCACAATTAGTACTTTCACTTTTTGTACATTAAGTACATTTTGATGACAATACTTTTGTACTTTTTACTCGGGTACATGTTGAATTCTGGACTTAACACTTGCAACAGAGTAGCTCTACATTGCAGTATTGATACTTTTACTTAAGTAAAACATGCGAGTACTTTTCCCTTCACCACTGCAGATCAACATCCAGGGTGTTCATCTAAGCTGCTCTAACAGACATGCATCTTTCATATACTCGTCATCCCCTCAAGGCTCCTCTCTCTTATGCTGACAACAAAGATTGTTTGCAGCTTTGCGTGGGCTGAGGTCTAAGGTGGTCAGCATGAAGCAGCGTTTCGTCAAGTCATTTGGCAGCCGCCATGTGACATCTCCACAGCCAAGGGTGAGTGATGCAACATTTCAAAGCAGGCCGTGTAAGAGTTCCACGTCGGCAGGGCCGGTGCATGCGATGCCTCTCGGCGCCCAATGCGAGATTAGTAGAGGTCGCCCCCCACACACATGCATATTTCATTTATTTTGTATTTGATTTTATTATTTTGATGGCTACACAGCGCCCCCTAGCGACCAGGCGCACTAGGCAGCGAACTGTTCCGCCTGCCCCTCTGGCCGGCCCTGCACGTCGGTTAAGCCTTGAAGAAGCTATAGATGTTCATGCATTTCACGCAGGCATAATACCCAACATCATGCTGTAATACCCCCATCGTTTCTAATGGGGGTATTTCCGAACACTTTAACAGTCAAGTTTTGTTTTGAACTTTTGATTATTATTTTTTTCTTTCCATACCAGGCAGTGTTGATCATTTGTCGACTAAAATGATGGCATATGTGGGACATATGGGACATATGTCATATGGGAGTGACATGTGGGTGCGACCGACCGACCGACATATGAGACCGACTGACATAGCAACCGACATACGGGATTTAGCGACCGACTAGGTTGATCGCTCACTCCTGCTGGACAAATGTTTGTCGGCTAAATGTTTTCACTGACAAAAACAAAATAAAAACAAAATAAAAACTACGCTATGATGATTAAAATGAAGACTAAATATATTGACAATTTTGTAAATAAATCAAAACTAGACTTAAATGTTGTAGGGAGGGACTAGTGGAGAAGAGATCCAGTAGAACTAAAAGACGAGTCATTTTATGTTTGGTTGCGTTCAGGTTTTGTGCTCTGAAAATAGCATGTCTACAAGCTCACAACGCGCACTGTGAGCATTTAGATCGGCTATTTTCATTCAGCATGCAACTAAGTTGCCATTCTGCCATTCTGCCATCACGATGACATCAAGGCCCACATTTCAGATGACTAAAATATCTAACTAAATCAAACTTTGCTAGTTCTTGACTGTCCCAATTAGAAGCTATACATTCAAAAGAATAGATTGTTCGCAGTGCGCCAGTGTCATTTGAAAAAAACAGGTGGATCTATTGCACAGCGAAGATGAAGATAGTCTTCTTGACAGGGTAAACCCCCATGGAGCGAGGCTGTACGAGGAAACGGAGGTTTGAGATCTTTTCCGAGCTCTCTCTGGTACTCTAAGGACCATACGTTTCCCCCACAGCCGGAGCTGTCTGACAGTCTGTTCAAGCAGCTGAATGCTTGTAACACTGCTTGTATGATGCTGGGTGATGATCTTATGGGAATCATTTGATGTACATGCGTTTGATCTGGCCGTGCTCTGCCCAAGTAGCGTTGGACTACAGCGTATGGCATTGCAAATTATATCAAGGATAATGCTACTGCCAGAGTAGATACATAAAATAATCCTATGTACAGTATCTACATGAAAAGATATATAATAATAATAATAACACTCCTCATTTACAGTACTTTCTCTAACAAGAAACAACTCAAAACATGAACCATGGCTGAAAAAAAACCCCAAAAAACAAGCTGTCTTTCAATACCACCTCTGTTCCCTTCCCATCACCTCAGTCATTTATCAGGTACGTTTTCGACATAATGAGAGCACCTTACACAATCTATATTGCAGTACTGATTACTTTTACTTAGTGTAAAAAAAAAAGTACTTTTTATCTGTTCTTCAGCGGTCTGACCCAGCTGCACCACGCAGCCTCTCGCAACGACCACAGTCAGCACCTGCCTTTGTTTACTCATACATAAAATAACGCTGACAGAGTCCATCCCAGAATTTACGCAGTTGGTAATTTTGAACGGGTCCATTTGGTTCCATTTTACGCTCTCAAAAGTTAAATTATTGGTAAAAATCTGCATGAGTTAATTCTACACTTTAGAGAATGTAGCAGAATTGTTATTTTGATCGTTTGCCTGTTCTCTCTCCTATTGGTCGCAGCATCAATACAGCATGGAATTATGGACAAAATCTTATGAAACGACAACAACATTTTCAAAGTTTTGGGTCTGAGAGGTTAAATTTCATCAAATGCCGAATAAATAATGGGCCTTGATACGAAAAGGGTTGAAAACCACAGATTTAAATCACCTAGATGCAAATGAGAGAAGAAGGTTTTAGATATTTTAGATTTTAGCAGTGAGCCCAGTGTCTCTGATGTCATGGACACTGTGCTCACTTACTTCCTGGACTTCCTCAAGGTTAATTAAATAAGGTTAGGAAGCGAAGACCGTACGGTGGACTCCATGTTGCTCCCTGGAAGGAAAGAAACATGCGCAATTGAGACCAGGAAGTTGTACATGCACAAATTTGGGCATGTACAAATTCCTGTCTCAGTAAAACAGCCCTCCCCCTATCCACAAGGAGGAGCAGTGCACCAAAGCATTATGGGAATTGTAGTAATTGTGTCCCTTTAACAACTTAAACCCTATAGACCTACTCTGTGGGTCAATTAACTTGTACTGCATATCAGCTATTTTTGACAAAGAGATTTGGACCAGTACAGACCCCTGTGGGACCCCGGTCAATGAAGTGTCTATAAATATAGCATTCAATTGGTTAACCCTTTCATTTACATACCTGCGGTACTGTGAATGAGTGGATCACTTAATATTCATTCGAATGAAAGGCGTCTTTCAGA
The DNA here is from genome assembly GCF_951216825.1 of Electrona antarctica. NCBI lineage: Eukaryota > Metazoa > Chordata > Actinopteri > Myctophiformes > Myctophidae > Electrona > Electrona antarctica. The sequence goes on along the minus strand of NC_136804.1, from coordinate 23,657,967 downwards.
ATAATTTAAGCGGTACAATAAATGCTCCACATCAAGCTACACAAAATGAACAAACAAATGACTGACAAAGGAAAAGTGCTGCATATACGTATACATAATGTCTGAGTCATGCATCTGCAGTTTCTTAACATGAAGACGCACGCCTACATCTTGCTGTTGCTCGTCAGTTCTCCCGTCTTATCTGAAGCCAAGGGTATACTTGTATTGCTTCTGAAGTGTAATTTAACCTCCATCGCACCACAGAGTTTCTTGCCAAAAGTCAGTTATTTTCAGAAAGCAACACCGTCATACTACATGAGTATGAATTTCATTTCTGGATGCAAACAGAGCCCAAATCCAAAATAACAGAACTCCAGTCACAACGCATCACGATGCAACGCGTTGTGAGCTTGTACTGTAGTATAAATCAGCCTAAATCCCATATAAAGCTGTAGCGTGCTGAGAGCTGTAGTAGCAGCAAAGTGCTCTTAAATAAACAGCAATAAAAGTCCAGAGCCACACATCTATAACCACTTCTCAACAGCCCACGTAAAAAAACAACAACAACCATAAACTATATTATTTATGTATACTATGGGAGTTAGAAATGTTATTAACCTAGTCCATGCCGAACCCACGATTTCTCGGGTTTAATCGTTGTACCCTCCTTTGTCAACCCGAGAAATCTTGTGTTTCTTTAATGTCATTGAATCCAGAATTTTTTGTATTTAATTTACCGTCCTCGTACACGCGCACACACGCGATCAAAGCACTTTTAGGGCTCAGATTGAGATAAAAGGGCCATGTTTACACCTTAATAACACTTCGCCAACCTCACGAGTGGAAAACCATCGTTTACATCTTGAGATGACGCTGTGGACTGAGGCTCCGTGCTTCGGGTTTAACTAGACTCAAAGAGAATCTGTTAATTGTTAATTGTCTGGCAACACCACCGAGATGCCACCAGATGGCGGCATGTCATCGGTTAATATTATAATGCACCTCCAAGTCTCTGTGTCTGTGTGTGTGTACTGTTGTAATCCACGTAACTCGAGAACAGCTCACCCCACCACTTCAAATTCGACACACACGTTCCACACACCACAGGGAGTGCAGTGCCCGGTGTCGAGTCGGTCGGACCCACGGTTGTCCAGAACCGCCCCAAAAAGGCCTCTGCCCGGGCTCTGGACAGGGCCCCTGCCCAGTGTCCATATATGGAGCTAGCCTGTTCTGACATTTTGATGTCTGTATAGACTCCATATTTGGGCATGCCTAACAAATAACTCCATATATGAGCATATAAGGAGCATATAAGCATATATAAGACGTAATATCTGGGTGGGGCATTCATTTCCAACTTGCATCGTACCAAGTAGGCCAGTGCCCAACGGGAACCGCTGTAGAGGCTCCAACAGGCACTGCTCTAGTTAGTATACAATACATCTATGGGGATGTGGCTTAACCGACCTACTGAAAGGATGGCTCGTACATACAAGCACGCACACATGCACACGTCATGCACGCACAACCACAACTATACACTGACACACATCCTTGTCAGGCGCTCTGGGGGGTCTCCCTAATAGAGGAGTGAAGAGCAAAATTAATTTCAGATAGAGGACAAGAGGGCTATAGGAGGTCAAGTATTCTAGAATTAAACATTTGCACCAGACTAGAGGCCTTGGATCATAACTCGTTTCAAATTTTAAATTACATGAAGTGATTCATGAGTTATGACTAATTTATAGGCAGCAAAAGTAGACTTCAAAACAAGACTGTGTCAAAGGACTAAAGGAGAATCGTCCATCTCCTTTGGACAAATGGAAATAGTGACCTTTACAAATACTTATCCTACAAGTTCAAATTACTTTGCAAGAACAACCACTTGTTTGCTGTGACATGATTTGGTCCTGTGCTATGGGAGACCAGCAGCACTGCAGGAGCAGGAACACTTCAGAGCAATTCAAGTTGGATATATTGACACAATCAATCTTAGATAAATGTACAAGCACGTTTCTTTTACTATGTGTGCATGGGTGTTAGTGTGTGTGCATGGGTGTTAGTGTGTGTGTGTGTGTGTGCGTGCGTGCGTGCGTGTGTGCGTGCGTGCGTGCGTGCGCACACGACCACATACGACCACATACGGTAGCATGTGCTTATCCGTCTTTCTTTCCCTCCCACTATCTCCCTTTATTGTCTTTACTTTATTTACAAGTTGAAGCTCATCAGTCTTCTCCAGAAGGGAAGAGGAATCTCATAACTTTCTCATTATACTGCCCTCGGTCTCGTGAACATTACCTCAGCCAGCCCACAGACCGACGCAACGGCAGAGATACTGCACTTTTGGGAAACAAAATGCCACCTCTATAGGATATTGTGCTGCCTGCCAGAAAACTCATTAAATAATCGAATAAGGAGTCGGAGGAAACAAGGTTAAAGTTCTAATAAAACAAAGGGAAGGGCTGCTTTAAGTGAGCATTATTTTAGCTCGGGACCCAAATGAGAGCTTGTATGGCTTTAATTTAGAAATAAATCTAAATTATGTGGCACGCGACACGAGAAGCCTGGAAATTGTAGCCAGCCAACGTCTAAATTGTCTGGATTGATGAGAAAAATCCTATTCTAACATCACCACAAACTAACGAACAAAACTTCAGAAAGTTTTGTGTGCGAGGACGGAGTCGATCCCGACAAAAACTCATTAACAGGCTGGAGAAGATGGCCTGCTTCCCATTACGGCAAGGGGAGATTGATGGAAATGAGATCTGTCCCCCGGTCTGTTTAACTGAAGAGAAAACACACGTCTGTCCCCAGAAACAGCTCATCCATCGTCCCCCGATGTGGACACGGAGAACGTTACATCTTCTGGCCTGTCTGTCTGGTGCCTGCAACCAACACAGACATCTGCTTGATCACATGCCTTAATTGGCCACCTGACAGTGTAAAACACACACCAGTGCACAGGGGATGAATATGCAGCCAACCAATCTTCACAAACAGAAAGAGAGATGCACGTGGGCGTGCATAGAGACAAACCCAAAATACATACAGTCTATTGTACATAATAATGGAGTGCTTTTTTATAGCTCTTTTCTAAGCACACAAAGCGCTTTACAATGGTCCATTCATTCATACATTGGGAGGTGAAGCGGCGAACAGTCGACGCCAGCGTCCTCAATTCCCACATTCACACACCAATGGTGGCACTAGCACCGAGCGACTCATTGGAGGCAATGTAGGGTTCAGTCAGTGTCTTGCCCAAGGACACATGTGTACAAGAGGAGCTGGGATTCTAACCGCTGACCGACTGATCATTGGACGAACTGATCTATCTCCTGAGCCACAGGCCCACAGCCGTCCCATATACTAGGACTACTGTAGCTGACATAGACTTTTTTTCTCAAAGACACAACTCCAAATAGTGGTAAATCGCTGCTGCGGCGGCCCTCCATTAACTGTTGAATAAACACTGCTTGGATAAACGACCAGAACAAATCTCCACCATCCCACTGTAGAGGAAGGTTGACTTCCATTTATGACGCATCATTGTGGATCGGGAGGAGCAATTATGGCGGGCAACTGCATTCTCTTAATACATTTTGACCTGAGATCAGATTAAAAAAATGTCTTCTACATCCTGACAGTTTTCTGAAAAAGCTATGTTTCTATGTCAGTCGTTCTTCGTTTTTTCAAAAATAGCAGACCTACAAGCTCGTAGCGCGCCACTCGGTGGCGCGCTATGAGCTTGTAGATCTGCTATTTTTCAATAGCTAAAGCATAACATAATACCAAAAGGGGTTCCCGCCCAAAATGGGTTAATACATCCATGATATTTAATATACCGTGTTCCTAAATGAAGATGAATGAAGGCACAATATCATTTGTTTTCATCTTATTGACGCGGCCTGGCTCTTTTAACCTGACGAAGACCATTATGAAGTCTGAAGCACTCCGCTGACACTAATGACTTGTGATGCATCGCTTTGATTTGCCCGCCACTGCAAAAGCCCATTCATATTCCGCCAGTGGAGTTATCAAGAGAAATAGTCTAGAGAAGTTATCACGGCTTCCTAGGTGAATCGTTTTCCTGCGCTGAGGCCAATAACTGCATGAAAGATGTTGCTGGTTGTGATAGCATAGTCCCCGATGGAAGTGGTGGAAAATGATTTTTTCTTTCATTTTTGACTTAAGTAAAAGTATCAATACTGCAATGTAGATATACTCTAAAAGTCCGGAATTCTAAATGTACTTCAGTAAAAGTATTGGCATCAAAATGTACTTAAGTAGTAAAAAGTACCAAAGATTAAAGTAGGCTACTCATTGTGCAGAATGCCCATGTTTTCAAATGTATACAAATCTTTTCAAGCTCACAATATTAGCTTGTAGATCGGCTAAAAAGGCCGAAATTAAGTGGTTAATGTACAGTGTAAAAGTAAAAGTAAATTGGGAAATACTCCAGTAAAGTAAAAAAGTACCTCAAAATGTTACTTGGGTAAATGTACTTAGTTACTTTCCAGTTTCCACCACTGGGAAGTGGATAATATTGTTGACCATAGCAGCTATGCAGGGTGACTTCATGGACTGAATTATTGTTACAATGGCGCCACCTGCTGGGAATATACGATCATCACTGATATGAAAAATGTTATTCACAGTAGTTTGTGACCAGATGTCCCCCTTTGCGTGGGACGGACAGTCCCTCATTTCCAACACTTTTCAGGTGTCCCACAAATTGAGACCCTGTCCCACATTGTGACTGGCAGGCATCAGTGTCCGGCCTAGTTAGTCCCATAATAGTTGGCTTTCTGTTGTAAAGCTCTCTCATTGTCTCTTTTGTGTTTTTAAGCATACAGAAATATCCCCTATAGGCTACAGTACCAAGTCGGCCATACCACCTATGAGGTGTTTAATAACAAAACTATAGGCAAAATTAGGTCTATGGTTGAAATATGACATCAAGGTATTTGATATATGATGATATGATATGATATATGATATGATATGATATGATATATGACAGGGGTGCCCACACATTTATGACGTGAGATCTACTTTAAAAATGACCAGCTCAACAAGATCTACCCACTGAAAAAATAATTGTACCATTGCTGAAAATAGTTTAAATATATATATAATGTACCTGGGGGGGCTTTGGAATAGCAGTTTCTGCTGTCAAAATATGTCCCCCCCCGTATTTAACTTAAACGCCCAATGCATTCTCAATTCAATTCAATTCAATTCAATTCAGCTTACTGTGGAGACACATGCTGGAACTTTTTACTTTGAAATGATTTGTAGTTTCTGAATTATTTAACTTAAACGCCCAATGCATTCTCAATGGCAATAACACAAACTTTGGCATGCTACTAGTCCTACATACTTAATACACCTAGAAACCCCATTCAAACCTATTTAGGTTCATCTCACGGTGGACATGTTTGCCTGAAAAGGAATCTTTGAAATGTTTCATAGTTTTAGAAATATAGTGCTTTCAAATTTGAGAAATGTATAATGGGGCTCAATGGCAGCTCTATGGCACGTCAAAAAATCACTTTCACCTAGAAACTCCATTCACACATTTTATAATTCAGCTTACTGTGAAGACACAACTTTTTACTTTGAAATTATTTGTAGTTTCTGAGTTATTTAACTTAAACGCCCAATGCATTCTCAATGGCAATAGCACAAACTTTGGCATGCTACTAGTCCTATATGATATGATATGATATGATATGATAGCCTATACTTTATTGTCAGTTTGCACTGAAATTTGTCTTGCGACCCAGCGGCCTTGTATGAAACACATACTGTATGTACACACATTTGACAAAACACAAAACAGTAAAGAATGACATACATGGAGACATAAAGGCAAGAGCAATGTCCACATCTCAGTCTAGTCCTGGACACAGAGCAATGTCCACAGCTCAGTCTACTCCTGGACACAGAGCAATGTCCACAGCTCAGTCTAGTCCTGGACACAGAGCAATGTCCACAGCTCAGTCTAGTCCTGGACACAGAGCAATGTCCACAGCTCAGTCTAGTCCTGGACACAGAGCAATGTCCACAGCTCAGTCTACTCCTGGACACAGAGCAATGTCCATAGCTCAGTCTAGTCCTGGACACAGAGCAATGTCCACAGCTCAGTCTAGTCCTGGACACAGAGCAATGTCCACAGCTCAGTCTAGTCCTGGACACAGAGCAATGTCCACAGCTCAGTCTACTCCTGGACACAGAGCAATGTCCACAGCTCAGTCTAGTCCTGGACACAGAGCAATGTCCACAGCTCAGTCTACTCCTGGACACAGAGCAATGTCCACAGCTCAGTCTAGTCCTGGACACAGAGCAATGTCCACAGCTCAGTCTAGTCCTGGACACAGAGCAATGTCCACAGCTCAGTCTAGTCCTGGACACAGAGCAATGTCCACAGCTCAGTCTAGTCCTGGACACAGAGCAATGTCCACAGCTCAGTCTAGTCCTGGACACAGAGCAATGTCCACAGCTCAGTCTAGTCCTGGACACAGAGCAATGTCCACAGCTCAGTCTACTCCTGGACACAGAGCAATGTCCACAGCTCAGTCTAGTCCTGGACACAGAGCAATGTCCACAGCTCAGTCTACTCCTGGACACAGAGCAATGTCCACAGCTCAGTCTAGTCCTGGACACAGAGCAATGTCCACAGCTCAGTCTAGTCCTGGACACAGAGCAATGTCCACAGCTCAGTCTAGTCCTGGACACAGAGCAATGTCCACAGCTCAGTCTACTCCTGGACACAGAGCAATGTCCACATCTCAGTCTACTCCTGGCCAAAATCCTGATTAAGCCTCAAAGTTGACTGATGGAACAAAGGACCTCTTCAGTCTGACCTTATTGTATGCTGGAACACTGGGCGGCGGTGGCTCAGGGGTAGAGTGCCTGGATGGGAACCGCAAGGTTGCCAGTTCGAACCCGGGCTCCCCCAGAGTCACTGTCGAAGTGTCCTTGAGCAAGACACTGAACCCCTAATTGCTCCCGATGTGCTAGTTGGTGCCTTGCATGGTTTCCGCTGCCATCGGTGTATGAATGTGTGTGTGAATGGGTGAATGTAATGCACAATCTATGTAAAGCGCCTTGGATAAAGGCGCTATATAAATGCACCATTTACCATTTAACACCATATCTCCTTCCTGAAGGTAGCAACCTATATTCTCCATACAAAACATGGCGGTGAGGTGATATTCCTTGCTAACCTTAGGATGCTGTTATCATGTGGATGTATAGAGCCTCTGAAGTGGTTGTCCAACAATCTTTGAACAAATAAATGTTGTTCAGTTGTTGCAGCAATTGTGACTTTATATAAGGCTACAGACAAACATCAATACCAGGTGGTACTACAGTACTGGAGAACACTCATAATAACATTAGTGAAAAACAAAAGAATAATCTGTCGACTCAAATAAGGAAATAGATTATTTGCTTTGTTTTCTTACACACTGATTCAATCTGATCTTACCACGACATGAGATGATCTATTACTACTCCTAGGTATTTATACGAACATACCTTGATCTGTTCACCATGAATAGTAATGGGGAATCTGTGTGTCTCTAGTGGTGCACCAAAATCAATCTCTCTTTTTTGTGTTAATGATGTTAATGTTGCTATCACTCCATTCAACCACCTTATTTATTTACTCTGTTTGGTGCAGTCCAGGATCACTGGAACTATCTAGGAGATAAATCAAAGCTGTATCATCTGAGTACTTTAGAATGCATAGGTCTGGTGTGTCAGTGCGACATTCAGACAGACATTCCTCAGTACGACAGCTGTCAGTATAAAGGGTGAAAAGTACAGCTGAGCTTACACACCCCTGGGGGGCAGCAACATTAGTGGTTAATGCTGAGGATCGCGGCCATTACGGGACTCTAGGGAGCGTGCCTCGTCGCTATGGAGTGTTTCGTTGTTTGTTTTTGACCAGTCCATGACGGCGATCACGCCGGCGTCCTATACGGTAAATATTACAATGATCATTTATTCTGTGCTATAAAGACTGTGCCACGACGGTGGCATTAAAGTGCTGGGTTTTATAAAACGTAAATAAACGATTATGGCACGAAAAGTATTAAAGCATCCCCAAACTCACACTGATACAACTAAACTGATTTTACTTATTTAACAAAGGTGTGAATCATGCATTACTCGGGTCAGTGACAAGAGGAGAGGTAATAATCTGCATTATGCTAAGACTGGACCGTCCCATATAAAATAAAACAATCTATTTGTATATGCCTACTAGACTCTATTCTATAGACTGTGAGTGAAATTAATATAATCACATTCCTTGAGGCAAATCATTTATGATCATGTCCACTGACTAGTCTATCAAATGTGTCACTTAATTTGGCCACTAGAGGGCAGAGTTGCACTGTTTATCTGCCAGCTCACAGAAACATACATAGTAGTATAGTGTTAGTCAGTAGTGGATAAAGTACTCAACCACACAACTTGAATCAACGGTATATATACTAATGGCCATATTAGTGTAGGGGCACAACATATTTTTTGATGGTGGTCCATGGCCAAATACATATTGTGGTTAATATGCTTATTTTATAATAATAATATATATAAAAATATTTTTTATAATCAATGAATGGATTAATCCGTTTAACTGTTGTCCCCCATGCCAAGAATGAAGCCTTCCCAAGGCCTTATAGGGAAGACGCAATCCATATGAGCTGTTCTCTAGGAATCAGGGCAACCAATTATAACAACAACAACAATCCCTCACAACACCGCTGCATGGGAGAGGAAGATACAGCTGGCACTCCACTCGCTAACAATGACTGGCTTCTCTTCATGGCTGGGTTGCGTGTAGTTGCAGGAGATGGTAGTGAAAAGTTGTCTGTGTTTGTAGCAGAGTGCATGGTGCTCAGTGTGTGTGTGTGCGTGCGTGCGTACATGCATGCATGCGCTCGCGCGTGCGTGTGTGTGTGTGTGTGTGCGCGCGTGCGTTCAGCGTGATCTAATGAAAGCCACAGTGAATCTGTGTGCTGTTCTGCAGACAGGACTCATTGTTTTTACTGCTGCAAGGGGCAACTGTCAAGAAGCATGCTGCTGTCAGCTCATACAGTATCTATCGGTGTGTGTGTGTGCGTGTGTGCGTGTGTGTGTGTGTGTGTGTGTGTGTGTGTGTGTGTGTGTGTGTGTGTGTGTGTGTGTTTCTCACAAGTGAAATGATAGAGTTTGTGACGTTATAGATCTGGGTCCGGGTCAATGTCTTTTTTAAATGGCTTTCGTGAAATCACTGTCCTCGAACACTACGGAAAGATGACGTCCTAAGTTAGCCTGAATTAAAAGTGTGTGGGAATGGATGTACTGTAGGGGTGAATGGATGTACTGTAGGGGTGAATCATGTGGTGAAGATAAAAGGGTGCCATCATGGACTTGATGCAGGCCTTGGAGGCAGCACCCAGTGAAGTAGACTGCTAGACCTACTGCACAAGGAAACAGAGCTGCTACCTTTAAACACATGATGGCCTTGGAGGCAGCACCCAGTGAAGTAGACTGCTAGACCTGCTGCACAAGGAAACAGAGCTGCTACCTTTAAACACATCTTAAATCTGAGGGGTTTTTTTGTATACTATTTAAATAGTCTTGAGAAAAAGTGCTGCTATTTGTCACAAAGGGACTGCAAACAATATGTTGCTATTTGTTTCAAAAAAGCTTTCTAGGCCTGGGCCGTGGCTCAGTGGTCCAGGCACCTTGGTTGGTAATCCAGTCTGGCAGTGTGCCGCGGGTTCTACTCCCGATCCCGACGGCCTTTACTGCATGTCTTCCCCCCATCTCTCTCCCCATTTCCTGTCAACCTACTGTCTGTCCCTCCATAAAAAATATAAAATAAAGGCGAAAGCCACAAAAAAAAAAAATGATTAAAAAATGTATAACGATGCAATGTGACATGGCTCTGTTTACAAAATGCTCTACCCCCTACAACTGTACTTTCCCCATTTTCAACTGTTTTTATTGTATTTTGACACTTGCTTTGGCAATGTAAACGTATGTTTTCTCATGCCTATAAAGCTCCTTTGAATTGAATTGAATTGAATTGAATTGAATTGAATTGAATTGAATTGAATTGAATTGAATTGAATTGAATTGAATTGAATTGAATTGAATTGAATTGAATTGAAAGGAACGCAGAAGAGGGGAGACATGAACATTTTGGGAGGTTGAAGGCCAGGCTGTGGTGGTATTATATTCTTTATCGATAATGAAGAGTTTTGAGTGGGCCTGCTGACGGACCAGCAAGGAGGGAGTTGCAATAGTCTAGCCTCAGGAGATGACTGAGGCTCGGATAAAGAGCTGTGCAGACTCCTTATTGAGGAAGGGTCTGATTCTCTGGATGTTAAGTGCAAGCCTACAGGATCAAGTGATCCCTGCACTGTGTGCCTTGAAGGGTACCTCACTGTCCAGGACCACTCCCAGGATCTCTGCAGTTGGAACAGGGGCCAACAGGGTGTTGTCAATGGAAATGGAAAGATGGCAGGACTTTCCAGGGAAGAAGAGAAGCTCAAATCTAGTCTGTGTTGAACTTGACTTGGTGGGTATCTGTGTGTGTATGTTTGTACAGTGTCAATGTGAGTATGTCTGTACAATATCACTGGGGGTATCTTTGTAAAACATCAGTGTGTGTTTTCGCACAGTATCAGTGTACAATATAAATTCACAAGCTCGCCATGAAGTTTTACTCTTTTTGCTCTTCGTCGTACACCAAAGTACATACTGTAGGGTATAAGTGGATAACAAACCGTAGCCCGAAAAATGTAATAACAAAAACTGTGCCGACGCTGCATCAGACAGAACATGAGACGTCTTTGTTCTTCCTCAAACATGAATGCCCAATTTGTGCGGCGCGTTGAGAGCTCGCAGGTTCGGCTATTTTTGTCCTAAGTCTAAGTATAAATCAGGCTTAATGGAGTGGGAAGGGACTTTTAGCCTTCTGCCATTACATGACCCCAGCCATTAGGCCTATATAGCACAGTCTTGGCCAGTCTAATGACAACCTCTTTTATCTTAAAGGACCACTTCACCACTTTTCAACATCTCTTCATATAATTGGTCCTCACTAATGTTCATGATAAAACACCACCATTTTTTCATGATAAAACACCACCATGGAAGATGCAGAGCTGCCTGCATCTTCCATCAGCTAAATATCAAAGGCAAGGCGGGTTTATTTGTATTAGAGCACGTTCGAACAGCGAGACAATTCAATGTGCTGTACGTACAGTATAAGACATTAAAGCAGAAGAAACACAACCGTAAAAGGAAATGATCCAAAGAAGAAAGTTATTATTTACCTGATCGGTGAGAAGAGAAGCGTCAGCATCGAGGGAAAAGGAGGAAAAAAAGAGAATTAGAAATAGTATGTTGTATTTGTATACAGAAAGAGCATATTGCATCAATATATATATACTGTATATTTATTTATTTATTTTTTAGAGGGAAAGAGAGTGTCTGTCTGTCTGTCTGTCTGTCTCTTTCCTGATCCATAATATGGTCGGGCATCATGTGGCACACCAAAAATAGCAGATCTACGGAGGCTTTGTTCCCGTTTGTAGATCAGCTATTGTCGGGGTGCGACACCTGCATACATCAAAGTATAAACCAGGCATATAGGGATGCCTCGCTTGGCCAACTTCTGTACAACAGATACTGGTGGTGTTGTGTGGTTATGCATTGGTGGAAAGTAACTATGCACATTTATTTTAAGTACTGTACTCAAGCAAGGTAACTTTGAGGTAATTTTGTATTTCCAATTTTGCAATACTTTTACTTCTACTCCACTACATCTCAGATGCAAATATTGTAATTTCACTCCACAACATTTATTTGAAAACTTTAGTTACTAGTTACTGTACTTTTTTAGCCGATCTACAAGCTATTTTCAAAAGATTTGAAAACTTGAAATGGGACATTCTGCATAATGAGTAATTTTACTTTTGGTACTTTAAGTATAGGCCTACATTTTGATGCCAATACTTTAGTCAATTTGCGATTCTGGACTTTTACTTGCAACAAACTATTTCTACGTTGCAGTATTGAATGATACTTTTACTTAAGTAAAACATTTGAGTATTCTTTTCCACCACTGTGGTTATGTCAAGTTGTGTGGGCGGGCGGGCCAGCTGGGTTTTATTCCCCCAGTGGGAAACATGCGGGGTAAACAACAGGCTCAACCATTAACACCCACACACTCTTCTGTCTTCTGCAGGAGAACACTGCTATTAGGAGACTCAAGGCCCTCACCCCCAACACACACACACACACACACACACACACACACACACACACACACACACACACACACACACACACACACACACACACACACACACACACACACACACACACACACACACACACACACACACACACACACACACACACACACACACACACACACACACACACACAAGCAGCTAAGGATCAAGGCATGCCATGCATGAGTGGTGCGTGTTCAGACACATGCACTGCTATTTGCTACTGTACATGAATTGCTCCCCAAGCTGTCTATATATATTTCTGTCTTCTCTCATCCTTTTTTCTGTCCCTGCAGAAAGTCTGCCGACACTGTGATATCAGAGACGCACGCACGCACGCACGGTCCCTACCTCTTCTCTGTTATGTAAGACCTCCTTCCACATAGACTATTGTAACTCTCTGTACAAGGGTGTCAATCCTCTCTGTCCCGCCTACATTTGATCAAAATGCTCTACATCGGCCTTTATCAATAGTACACACAGCAAAGGTCTTTGGGATCGGGATTCGAACCTGCAACGTTTTATAAAGAGGCTGGCCCTTTCCTGCGCTGCTCCATAAATAAACTTGACTCTTTCTTTACCCTGGGTGACTTTTGGTCTAAGTGCTTCGTGTACGAGTAGCGGGGACAGACGTAGGTAGGGGGGTATACTACAGTGACGGAGAAACGGAATGGTGGAGAAGACAGACATGACCTCCTCCACTATACCACTCACTCACACGCTGAGTGGCACGCACGCACGCACGCACGCACACACACGAGTGCTAACGTCATTCCTAGCCCAGAGAGCTGGTGACGTCATCCTCGAATCCATCCCAGTAATGCAGAAGACACGCTGGCCTGGTGCTGTCAGGGTCCCCCTGCTAACCTTATACGTAAGTCTCTCTCTCCCTCCCCTCCCTCCCTCCCTCCCTCCCCCCCCCTCCCCCCCCCTCCCCCCTCCCCCTCCCTCCCCCCTCCCCCTCTCTCCCCCCCTCTCCCTCTCTCTCTCTCTCTCTCTCTCCTCTCTCTCTCTCTCTCCTGTACAAATGCCATGTCACACACAAACCTACACAGGGATGTGACATCCCTGTGTAGGTTTGTCACAATTACAAACTTTTCTTGATGATCAAAGGACGACTTCACCCATTTTCCAACTATAATGTTCATATAATTGGTCCTCACTAATACTCATGATAAAATGGTACCCTTTTTTTCTACTCAGTCTGTGTCTCATGAGAGGGCTGTGGGCAGTTCAGAAATCCACCTACCAGTGACATCATCGTTAGTCCGATTTATATTATTTATTTATTTTCCCAACAAGATTTACATTTTTTGAGGAGCGCTAGCCCCTCCTATGTCCAGCTTTTGGTGTATGTGCACAAAACTTCCATTGACAATGAATGGATTCCCATTGACAATGAATGGATTCCCATTGACAATGAATGGATTCCCATTGACAATGAACGGACAATTTTACGTCATAGTGTTTGATGATGTCATAGTGTATGGCCAGATAATGTACGATAATAAGAGCGCCCATCACTTCAATCGGGTGTGATTTAAAAAATGTTTTAGATCACATTCCCGAATCCGCACACACTCTCAACTTGCGGGCATTTGAATATGTGGCGTTCATATGAATGATTCAAGGATAGAGGGTATGCGCGTGACATCATCATCAAACCAGGAAGTTATGCAGGAACGCCTACTGAGTGGCAAAAAACTACTTTCTGGCCTTGACAGCCCATACATCCACACAGAAAAGTCATATCTGATTGCATTAAACAACATTAAACGATGTTAAACTCACTTTGCCTGTTGCTTTGCCACTTGATGTGCCATTCACTTTAAGCATGCGCATACTCTCTATTGAGAAGGGATGGTTATTGTGTTGTGGTGGGGGGTGGTGGTGGTGGTGTGTGAATCCACACACGCGAGGAACAGAGCAGTGAGCTTATGAGCAGAGTGTGCACGTGCACGTGCACACAGCCTGGGTCATATTATATTTAGTATCAACTCAACTGGGCTCCTGTTAGCCCCGGGGCACAACTGAAGGGAGCTATATTGAGCGTGCGAACGAACGAACGAACGAACGGCCTGGTGCTTCTGTCTCACACATGGTGTGTGATGACAAATAAATTACAAATGCTTGTGCACGCACGCGCGCGCGCACGCACGCACGCATGCACATGCACACACATACAGTACACACGCACGCACGCACATACTGTATACAGGAGATGCAAGACATCCATATTGCTATGGCGACCATGAAAACAGAAGTGCACAGCACATATTGTGAGGACAGGAGCCCCAAGAGAACTCCCACAACGATGCACAGAGATCAACGTTAGTGGTTGTGTGTGTGTGTGTGTGTGTGTGTGTGTGTGTGTGTGTGTGTGTGTCTGTCATGGTAAAACCCTCTGTGTTCATTTAGCTAGAGTAAAAATCACACCCGTCACAAATCACAATTTGCGCCTCACTTTTCTGCCCTCACGTTTTATCCTCAATACGTACGTTGCTCAGCCAATCAAATCATCTCAATTCCGTGCACAGCCAATCAAATCATCGCTATTATTCACACAAACACACACAGCTGGGCATAGGAGGGGCTAGCACCCCTCAAACATGAGGCACTCTGGTGGACATAGTGGTAAAGTAGCCGCCCACCACTGCAGAGTCTGGGGGTTCGAATCCCACCACGGTGCGTCCGGCTTTGTCAAGTGTTTGGGGGAGGGAAGTAAAATAAATCAAATCATTTCCAGAAATAGATTTTTTTGTCTTTGAGAAGTAGTGAAATGTGACAAGCTCACAACGCGGTGTGAAGCGACGTGGTGTGAGCTTATAGATCTGATATTTTCAATAGTTTGTGTTCCGGGCGAATGTCTACTTTCTCTTTTGGGTCACGGGGCTAAAAGGTGTGTGAACCACTGGTGTATATACGGCATATGGTACAAAGCAATGTGTTTGTGTTGGCTATATTCTAATGCTATGAGTTTAAACAGCAGCTTCTGATTCAATTTGAGGCGGATGCTGTGGTGTGTCATTTGATTCAATCAACAGCCGGTTGTTGGATAATTACGTTCCGTTGTATGGTGTGAGAGGGAATTATAGCACCCACTGCCAGCCTCGGTGTGAGACGACTGGTAATTACAGGCAACATTTTCTAGCAGTTTAAATGCAACAAGCGATATCTGTCATGTCCTTTATAAAAGTGAAAGTGACATGGTTGCAAGGAGAGAGGTTATTGTTGCGACGCTAGGTCGCAGATAACTATGAAACCCTGCAAAACCTGTCAGTCCGTCACGCCACCATATATGGCCTTCAGTCCGTCACACCTTGTGACACACTGTGTGTGCGTGTGTGTGTGTGCATGCATGCACGCGTGTTTTTGTGTGCGTGTACATGCGCTTGCGTGTACTGTATGTATGACAGAGGGAAAGACAAAGGCGTTCCAGTGTGTGTGAGTGTGTGTGCGCGCGCGTGAGTGCGTGCGTGCGTGTGTGTGTGTGTGTGTGTGTGCCCTTGTTGAAGGCAGAGAAGAGATGTGTCTAAACAGAGAGATGGTGACATCATCACTGCTTGGCAGCTCCAGGGAGACCACGGTGCCCGGGCCAGGCTCAGCCAATCACAGCCTGTGTGTGTGTGTGTGTGTGTGTGTGTGTGTGTGTGTGTGTGTGTGTGTGTGTGTGTGTGTGTGTGTGTGTGTGTGTGTGTGTGTGTGTGTGTGTGCGTGTGTGTGTCACACTGGGACCAGGTCAGTCAGCACATGCCTCCTATAGCTAGTCCTTAATCAAACAGAGGGAGGTCACCCCAGAAGGAGTAATTGACTGTGTGTGCATGTGTGTGTGTGTGTGTGTGTGTGTGTGTGTGTGTGTGTGTGTGTGTGTGTGTGTGTGTGTGTGTGTGTGTGTGTGTGTGTGTGTGTGTGTGTGTGTGTGTGTGTGTGTGTGTGTGTGCAGCTCCATCACAAAGTGTGAGGAAAACAGGATGAAGCCGCAGGGAATAAGGGGACAATCTTGAAAGCGTGTGTAAAGAAAGTATTGAGGGGGGGGGGGACTGGGAGCACGGGAGTAGTGTGTGCATTTGCAAGTACGTTCCTTGCGGCGAACGTGATGCCGAGAGAGCTCATAGAGCATATGTGTGTGTACACGTGCGCAAACCTGTGCATTTGTGTGTGTGTGTGTGGCAGTGTAATGATTACATCGACTAAAAACTATGACGAAAAATGTTCGTCGACTACCTTTTTTCACTGAGGAAAACGAAACGTCAACAAATAAAAACTAGACTAAAATGTTAGGCAGGGACTATAGTGAGTAGAGATCATTTTATGTTTGATTGCGCTCGGGTGTTGCGTTCTGAAAATAGCAGATCTACACACACACTTCCCTTGAGACTGGCTGCCTGAAACCCACTCCTGTGTCCTACCTGCCAGTTCTTGCAGGAATTGCCCCGGCCGGCCTCCGACGAGAGGCTGCTACCATCAACGGCCTCCGACAAGAGGCTGCTACCATCAACGGCCTCCGACAAGAGGCTGCTACCATCAACGGCCTCCGACAAGAGGCTGCTACCCTCAACGGCCTCCGACAAGAGGCTGCTACCCTCAACGGCCT